>NC_040230.1:11555390-11858421 GCF_001444195.1 Xiphophorus couchianus
CCACTGTATGTTATTTGTTTTGAAAGCTCTGAATAATAATGTGTTTTCATGTGAATTTATGTTCATCTTTTGGATAGTCTTACTTATTTTACCTTTGTGTGAACCTGCATGATTTTATTCATGCAGGTATATTTGTTGGCGATATACCTGAATTTCCCCTAAGAGAAAATAAAAGGTCACTTTTATTCTATTAAAAACAGAGTAAATCAATAAACTAGTAGTAGTAGCAGTACTACCAATGCTGAGAGTTAAGTGCTTTACGAAAAATTCACAAAAAAAAAACATATTCCACTGATACAGCAGTATTTCTCACCCTTTAGAATAATATTGTGACAGTATTTCTAACACTAAAATTTACTCTGAAATAAAACAGTCATTTTTTGTTATAGCTTCAGCTTGTGATTCGAACTAAAATTGTGACACAGTGACCTGCTAGTTTTGCCTTTTTTTACTATCTTGTTTATAGCAACAAGTAATATTGTGGGTACAAATCCTTAGCTAAGCAAGAAAATGACATTTACATGTCTGCACACAAGCCTGCCTAAGGGAAAACCAGATTTAACAAACTGTCAAAGCAGGAGATAAATAGCGAATAAAAGATCCATCTTTCAATTATCTCTAAAGAATGTTGATGCCAGTACAGCTTCATGGTTTTGAGCCCATTTTGATGAACAGAGCTACAAACCTAGGGATTATTTTAAACATTTGCAAACAAGAGAAATCAGTACTGTATTATATTCATATTAAGTATGTTACAATCAGCAAATCTGCTGTTGCTGTTAGTTCTCTAATCGCTTGGCACGTGATTGCACTACTCGCTGCACCATCCACCTCAAAATCACCTTTTCATTTACTATTGCTGTTTTGTTTTTTTGCCATTTTGTCACCTCTAACCAACAATTATATCACTTAAGTTATTTTATTGCTCTTTCAGATTAAATTAGTTTTTTCTCCAACATACAGCTCTTTGTGCTCTAATTATGCAAGTTATGGGTTAGGGTTAACCCATAACTTGCATGGGTTAACTCTATCCCATGCAAGTTATGGGTTGCATGTGTCCTATATTTATCTCCTGTAAGATAGGAGGTAGCTTTTATCTCCTATCTTACAGGAGATAAAAGCTGTCCTGTAAAATGGCTTTTATTTGCAATTATGGGATGCAATTTGACAATTCCTGTCAAAAATATAAAGTGAATATATACAGAATATTATCCCTAGTTTTTTTTCTCCCATTCCTGTAGGTAAAATAAAAAAGGTATGTGATTAAATTCGGATGTAATAAATGAGATTTTTCCTCCCCGAAATCAAAAATTATAGTTTAATAATGTAAAGTAACTGTCAGATGATCCGACACTTGCAGCATATGTCTAATTAGCCTCCATTTGGTGCAGTTTCCATCTGAAATTGGAAATAATTTTCATCTGAATTACAGAATTCAATTACTATGTTAACTATTAATGTTAAAAATTCAGTTTTTATTTCAAGTGAACAAACAGACAGAGCATTAAAAGGGGGATTGCAATATATATGAATATATATATTTTAGAGGATCAAAATTTAATGTATGATTTCAATAGAACAAATGCATTAAAATACAAGAATGTCAGCTTTTAAAATGCTGTCGCGGTCTTAATTTTTCGAAAACATAAATGATCTTCGGATCATCTGAATAGCATTTAATCCTCCTTGGGAACATTCCGCCAACATGCCAATATATATTCTGTTAAGATGTATGAACCATCTAGTGCTGACATAATATCAGTGAGAAAACGCATCCATTAGATTAGCCAGATTTCAAGACGACGAAAAAGTTAAGAGTAGATGAATTTTCCCCAACACTTTTTCCAAACGTTAGCAAGTTAGCTAGCATCCACCTCTGATATAAATAGCAGAAAATATGATGTTCTCAACTTGAGCTACTTCCATCCTTCACATACAAATGGCAAAGAACTGTTCGGCAATTAAAAATTTTTTTTTTTTTTTTTTTGTTAACGTTGAGCCGTGACTAGTTTAAGCTTTTCGCCACCAAAGCTAACGACATTGCTAGCAGATGAAAGCCGTTGATCGCTGCGCTACCTCGGTGAAAAACAAGGCTATCCGGCTAACTGCTATGTTTAACTCTCCAGCAACAGTCGACATCAAATTTACTTTGACGCCTTTATTTTCAAAGAATACATTCCTCCGATGCCCACAATACCACGTACGACTGGTCATATAAAATGTGAATACAAAACTTACTGGGCAGTTTCAAATTTCCAAAGCTCGTCGAGCCGCTTCCACTGGCTTGTGAAGCCCCAGTTTTTCCTGTCGAGCTTCCGCCGGCCCCCGCCGATACGGCACCGGCTGCAGCAGATCCGGGAGCTCCGGGAGGCTCAGCGAATGAGCTGGTCCTGGCCCGCCCGCTGCCGCTCATATTTGTGTGAACTAGAGCCGAGGGCACAGTTGAATGTTTAGAGCAGCAACACGGGCGGACACACTGCCATATGTGTGCGTGTTGTAATATTTGATATAAATTTTAAAAAATTACACTTACAGCGTTCAGTATAGGTTTCCCGTCTCCCCCTTTCTTCCTCTGTAGAACAGTGATGGTGGGGGGACTGGGGAGTTGACGCACAACGACGTAAAGACTACAATGGTTCATGGGAAATTGAGTTTTTAGAACGGAATAGAAGGTTATTATCTACGGAAGAGGATTAGGGCCACAGGAAAAAAAATATGACTTTAATCTCAGATTGCTTAGTAAAAAGGCAGAATTCAGGCTTTTTACTCTCAAAATTGTGTATTATTTTTGATTTTAGTCTGTAAAAACGGTTATCAATTATTGATACAAAACCAAAAAAGCTCAAATCTTGTGCAGTTTCTTTGCTTATATATTATCTGAAAACACACTACATTTTGGTTTTGATCTAATTAGTGCTGCTTTTTCTTGGTGAAATATGACAGATTATGGCTCTTGATGAAACCAAAACTAGTAATATTCTACCCATAGATGTTATACAAAGGAGTTTCCTTACATTACTCGATTTGACAGGTAATTGTCAAAACAGGCATAAATGAACATAAGGTTAATATGAAATGTTGCACAGTAGATGCTGCCTATCTCAGGCAACCATTTGGCAAGAGGCAAGGTACATCCTGAACAGGTCACCATCCATCACAAGGAAACATAGAGACACAACGAGAAAACACCAGAGATAAATGTAAACAAAATAGGGGGGTAGGCTGGAGGAATTAAAACAAACACATTGACAAGACTTAAAAGGTTTAACCGTAAGACAAATAAATGCTAATAAAAACATTTATTTAATGTATTAATAAGAAAAGATAAGACAGACTTTATAGATTCCTGATTTTAGAAAGCAACATCAGCAGCAGCAGCAACATGACATACAGAAAATCAATATGCTCACACACACACACACACGCACAACCACACACACACGCACACACACACATATACAAAAAAAAAAATTAAAAATTCCCTTCTCACCCACCGCGGGTGGTTCTTATCCTCTGAGCTCGGGTCTTCTACCAGAGGCCTGGGAGCTTGAGGGTCCTGCGCAGTATCTTGGCTGTGCCAAGGACTGCACATTTTTGGACTGAGATGTCTGATGTTGTTCCTGGGATCTGTTGTAGCCATTGGTCCAGTTTGGGGGTGACTGCCCCGAGGGCCCCGATGACCACAGGCACCACTGTGGTCTTCACCTTCCAGGCCCTCTCCAGTTCCTCCCTGAGGCCCTGGTATTTCTCTAGTTTCTCGTGCTCCTTTTTCCTGATGTTGCAAAGACAACTTGAGATTGACGATATATATATATATATATATATATATATATATATATATATATATAGATGTATAGTAAAAAAATAGATGTATAGTATTGTTTAAGCTCAAACAAACAAACAAGCAAAAGAGTAAAATAAAGACGCATTAAAACCAATCTGGATACATTTTCTAAAAATTCATAAGCACATAAGAAAAAATATTTAAAAATTATTCAAGTAAAAGCAAAACTACTAAAGTTCATGTGAAAGCTAGACTAAAAATAAAATATTTTAACTTAGAATACATCAGTGTATTCATTTAGTACTGCCCTGTATTTGGAGAAATTTCTCCTGGCTTTAAAATTTCTATGGTTATAAAAACTACAATTCCCAGCATTAAAGTGCCAATTATGATCGACAGTCGCTGTGTCCAATCACAGGAGCTGAAACGCACACGCTATCACACTGGGCGGGGCTTTACAGCACAGGAACAGCGGCGAACGGCGGGTAAACGTCGCTTTACACGCTTTATAAGCCATATTTATATGGCGATTTATTTGTTTGAGAATTTTTAAAGCTACGACTGCTGGCAAAAGACTGCCATCAAAGACAAACGGGTGCGTTAACTACGAGGGAAGAGGACACGACGGTCTGTTCAGCGACAGTAAATGAGAGGTAAGGGTAAAGAAGGGCCCGCCGTCATGGCCGTAGAGCTGCGGAGAAAAGTGGCTAGCGCCGCCTGACGGACCGCCCGACGAACCGGGCCTCCGCTTTCAGGAAACCGCGGTGCCGAGAAATAGGTCTGCAGCCTCCAAAGGAGCGCCGCCAACAGCTCTCCATACGCTATCGCACATTCTAAACAAAGATAGGAGTTTATTTTTGGAAGCAGGTGAAGAATTTGGCTTTTTTTTAGTTTTTCGAGGTGGTAATGTTAGCATCAGAGGCCCTTCATTCAGCTAACGGCCGTGTGTTTGTTCCCGCACTTCTTTCACCATGCCTCCATCAACACTACAGGGATTGTTGTTTATTAATAGAGGATTTCACTTTATAAATCAATTATAAGCATATAGGAGGTAAATTGTACTTTTTAAAAAGGGTTTTAATTTGTTTTTGTTGTCGTTTCTCTCAGGCGTGCCGCAAACCCGAGGTTTCTCTAGATGCCAAGAAGTTGCCTTCATTAACAAGTCCGGGCTGTGACGTTTCACCATCAATCAGTCCTTCAGACAACTTCCCATGATAAACTCACAGGCATAACAAGTCACCACCCACGCTGACACCCTGCCATGATGGCAGAAGGGGGCCAGGAGGAGGCAGAGGACATGTATGTGGAGCACCAGTACATGTGCAGCGAGTGCCAGCAGCTCTTCGGCACCCTGGAGGAGGTTCTGATCCACCAGCAGATCCACACGACTCAGGAAAACGATGCTGAGGCCTCGGGCATCGGCCAGGGTCAGCACTACCAGTGTCTGGAGTGTGGGAGCCTCCTTGTGAATGCAGAGGAGCTGCTGCAGCATCAGGAGATGCACATGAGAGAGGCTGGGATGGAGTTCGAGCAACACGGTGATTTAAAAGCAAAAGTTACAGGACATGTAGCACCTTGATAAATTATTAAAAACCCTGTAGTATTTTCTATTTTATTGCTTTCTAACCATAAGTGTATTTTACTATGACCAGATTTTTATGCAAAAATATTAGACTTGTCACAACAAATTTTACTGGATGATCATTTTCCCATTAATTGTTGCGATAAACAATAATATTATTGTTTTAAAACCTTTTTCAAGTAATTTAATGAGGATGACATAATAGTGCAAGTTCACCCTCTCGAACACTTAACGCTGGAACTGATATGTTGTCATTTTAGCTGCTCTCTCTCATCTGTCTGTTCCGTTTCCTCTTCTGCTTCTCTCCCACTTCATAACACAGAGGTTAAACGGTAAAAATACAGAAACACAGAAAACTATTCAGGAAGAAATGATACGAACAGTGACATTAACTATAGACATTAAGAACCGTTCCTTTTATATCTTCTTCTCTGTTGGTGCCTACTCCTTTCCCAGCTCTAATCCTTCTCAGTTGTTTCTTTCTCATTAGTAGCAGCTTTGTTGAAATTATAAAATTCTTAAATAGTTAAATTGCTCAGATGACTTCTGTCTTTGCTGAGTTGACATCAGAGATAATCTAAACTATTTACATTGCCTCTTTCCAAAACTCTGGGTTGCATCTCTTTTCCCCGCCTGTTTGTGATAAATTATCCTGTTAATTAGAAGTTCTATTGTTTCCTCTTTTCCCTGAATCTGCGTGTTTTCAGTAGCTCTAAATGTCATATTTCTTGCTGAATCTGCCTCATGTTTTCACCGCTGCTAAATGAAAAACAGCGTCTGAGCTGCAAGCCAACTCAAACTTCTTCTTCTCCTTTTTTCTCCAGAGGTGTGTGAGGTTCAGGAGTTGGAGCAGGCCAGCTCAGAGGCGCAGGGACCCGTTCAGTACCAGTGCCTCGACTGCCTGGCTCTGTTCGACTCCCCTGATACCTGGCTGGAGCACCGGCGAACACACAGCAGGAGCAGCACACACAGCAACACACAGGCTTCCAACGTAAGCGATCCAACACACTCATCCATTCCTGAGAAACAAACCAGCGTCCAACCGATGACTTATTCTGTTTATGTTGTAAATACAACCTTTGATCAGCTGCAGCTTGGTAATGGAGTTTGGCAGAGACATTTCTGCTTAGTCAGCTTCTGAGTTAATGTTCTACTAACTTCACGTAGCAAACAACACCCAGGCGCTTTTAATTATCAATAACCATTTCATTTAAAGGGAAGATAATTTTGAATTTATGTCAAAAACATGAAAGAGTTAATTTTTTTTATTGCAAGATGTCTTCTTGCTTGCCTCTTTTTCAGGTCACTGTTTTAATTTTTTTTCTCCAAACTTTAAAATGTTACATTATTTACCTAGTAAATGGACATTTAACAGTATGTTTTAATCAAACATAAAAAGACTGATTTTGTGTTTCTGTTCACGCTGACAGGAGTATGTGCTGCAGGCGGACGGCTCCATCACTCCTCTCAACAACATGCAGAACTTTGTGCTGAGTGAGCAGCAGGCTGGAGAGATCCTGGCACAGGTGTTTTTACCTAGACCTCATATAAACCCGTGATTGTTTGGTTTGTCTGCCTCTTGTTTTGGGGGAAAAATGCCAAATGCCATCTTTCAATGAAAGGTTTTATCTAGACCACATGAGTCAAACTCAAGGCCTGAGGGCCAAACCCGGCCCGCCACAGCGTTTTATGTGGCCCTCTAAACCTCAGATTGAAACTTAGAGACTTCAAGATAACAGTTGTATGCATAAATATTATTTTATCAACCAAATCAAAACAGTTTTTATCTGTCTACTGCCAAATTACATCAGTCAGTCCCTCCAGTTTTTTACGGTGGTGGAAATTTACGCAAATACATTTTTTCCTGCTAATGCAAAATTGTGAATTTTCTGCAAAAATGATCAAAAACGTGGGGTTTAAATGATGCTAACTCCCACCTGCAGGTGGCAGTATTTCTTACTTTGCAAACTCATCCTTACTTGATGTCCAGCCTGTGATCAATTTGGCAAGTAACAAAAAGTCACATTTAAGGCCTATTTAAATATTGCAAAATTTCTTGCAGATGTTTCTAAAGTAGCTCCACAAAATTAGTAAATTTGACTGCAAAAAAAAGTCACAATCACAACGGTCACAAATTCCTGTAGGGACTGATCAATGTGGAAAAATGTTCAATATTATTTTATTTATTCACTTATTGGATGTATGCACAACTATTTTGTAATAATTCAGAAGTTTGTTAATGTGTTTTATCGATGCATTCTAGTACAACCAGTCCTGATCTAGACATGCTGTCTGTTTCCTGAAAATTTAAATCTGTAGTGGACAGGATTTGATATCGTAGATGTTTATCCTGCTAAGTTAAAACGCCAAACTTCTGAACAGTGCATGAGTTTCTATCCTCTTATGTTTTCATTTTATCTTGTGTTTCAGGTACTTTCCCACCAGCAGCAGCAGAAGAAGACTCGTAGATCTTCCTCCAAACCTGCTGGGTCCACCCGTTCCTACCTGCTGCCCCCTGTGACTCCGACTCCTGGCTCCGCCACCATGCACCTGCAGATCCTCACCGCTCAAGCTCTGGCAGATGGCTCCACCGTCCCAAGCCAGCACCGCTCCAAGCAGCCGACACTGCTGTCTGCTCTGGGTCAGAGTTCCTCGGCGAAGCTGGAGGTCCTGGAGAACGGCCTTCAGAGACTGGAGTTCAGGCTGGCGCCTGGCGCCGGCCAGCAGCAGCAATCAGCCGAGCTGGTGGTCATCCACCCTTACGAGTGCTCAGAGTGCGCCCTTCTCTTCAATACTCCAGAGGACTTCCTCCAGCACCAGGGGGAGCACTTCCTGGGCCAGGACAAGGAGAGTGGAGGGCCGGGTGTCATGAGTGGCCTGGAGGAGATGCGAGGAAGCGAAGAGGCTCTGCTGAAGTCGCAGGATCTGAGGAGCAGAGCAGCAGAGATGAAGGCGTTGGGTTTGGCCAAACCCCTACGCTGTGAGCTCTGCGACCGCACCTTCACCTCCATCAACCGGCTCGCCGCTCACAAGCGTGTTCACGAGGAGGGAACGCACGAGTGTCCGGAGTGCGGGAAGATCTTCAAGAAAGCGCTGTCGCTGCAGACGCACATAGGCACTCATTCAGGCGTTGCACGGTATCTGTGTGTGGACTGTGGTAATGGTTTCACTACTGAGATGACGCTCATCATGCACAGGTGAATATTTGATTACATTACAGTAATTAAGGGTCCAAGTGTGTGGAGGGGGGGACTGTTCATGGATCCAATTTTTTTCTTATTCTGTAAATTTCATTCTGCTAACCTGTGAAAAACACTGGAAACTTCCTGGGGATTTAAATCCA
This sequence comes from Xiphophorus couchianus, assembly GCF_001444195.1. Lineage (NCBI taxonomy): Eukaryota > Metazoa > Chordata > Actinopteri > Cyprinodontiformes > Poeciliidae > Xiphophorus > Xiphophorus couchianus. Next base: position 11,564,100 of record NC_040230.1, read on the forward strand.
GTACATGCATTGCTACTCAGATATTAAAATTCGCTGCTGCTTGGTGGTTCTCTGGGTAAGGTTAATGTGTTTTTATGTTATGACTTCTAAACTGTAGAAGAAAACCTTTTTGGGGAGAATCTTTGCAGCAGATAAATATTGCTCCTTAAAGTACAGAAGGTTATAATACTGTATAATATAATTAATAGCCTAAAGTGTGCTAATCTCCTCTAGAGCTGAATAGAATAAAGATGGTAAATAAATATTAAAAATGAGACAGCTATTTGCAAACAAAGTTTAATATTTTCTAGCTGAAAAGTTGGTCGATCATTTCTCAGACACGGAAACAGATTGATAGATTAAACTCGCATATAAATACACCATGTTCCAAATTATTATGCAAGTGATATTTTCTCAGATTTTCCTAAATGGTCAATGCAAATGATGGTCAGTATAATTTTCAAGTCATGAACTATTACAGTATAAATCAAATTTTACTGAACAAAGCTTCCCATGAGAACAGTATATTTTTCAAAAATAAAAAACTCAAAATGCCCTGTTCCAAATTATTATTCAATTGGAGCTGTAATAATTTGGAAAGGTTTATTTAGCAAAAATGACTTTGACTGAATATGCATTTTTCTTCATTTTGACCTTTTGCAGAAAGGTACATGTTGCAGATCCATTTCACAGGTGTCAGATCTGCAACAAAACCTTCACCAACATGACTAAATACCTCTACCATCGTCGGACCCACCTTGACCAGGATTCATCAGGAACAGCCACTCACATCTTTGTGGTAGGAACTGGCATACCCCTGTCCTTCTCACTGCTTCAGCCCTCTTAACGTAATGTCACGTAATCTCTATTCTTCTCTAGGCTTCACCTCCACAAAGAGCATCTGCCTCCGCTCTTGCTATCCTACAGAGAGCAAGAGAGAAGAAGCAACCTCAAATAGTTGAAGCGGGAATCAATGAGCAGGCTCCACTCACAGAAGAAGAGATGGAGGAACTGAGGAATCCACAGTCTGAGTCTCCGAGGACTCTGGATGCTGAAGAAACGACGGAGGAGAAGGACAGTGTTAAAATGGAAGCAGCTCATGAGCAGGTTATAACGAAAGATGTCGCAAGTTCTGGTTCTGTCGATAAAGCTGCGTCAGGAAACACCGCCTTGTCGTCAGACAAAGGGACGTTTAGTTGTCGTTCGTGTTCGAAGACGTTTCCCTCCCAGCTGCTGCTCGCTCACCACCGCAGCAAGTCCCACACTCCACAGCGCAGGTTCGTGTGCGGCGTATGCGGGAAGTTCTTCAAGAAGCAGATCCATGCGCAGAACCACATGCGCATACACACGGGTGAGAAGCCCTTCCAGTGTTCAGACTGTGGTAAAACTTTCTCCCTACTGGCCAATCTGATGCGCCACACCCTCATCCATTCTGGAGTTCGCCCGTACCGCTGCGACGTGTGTTACCGTTCCTTCTCCCAGTCATCCAACCTGCGTCAACACAGCCTGCTGCACTCCAGCGCGCCGAAGCTTGCCTGCCCCGAATGCCCCGCCACATTTCGCTGGCCCAACAAGCTGGCTGCGCACCGCTTCACTCAACACCCCGGAGCTCCGGCTCCTTTTCCCTGTCCTCACTGTGAAGCAGGCTTTCTGACCAAGCGTCAGCGGGAAAGTCACTGTGTGGAGCAGCACTCGACACCGGTCCAAAACCCGTCAGAACCATCTACATCAACAACAGTGATCGAATCATCAGGGGATTTAACCAGCTGTGGTAAAGGAGCCTTAGATTGTAATATTTGTGGGAGGAAGCTTAACTCTCCTTCCAACCTGCGGCTTCACAGACTGAGCCACTTCTCCCTGGGTCGAGGACGGCCGCAGCGCAGCGCCGGAAAGCGACCCAAAGCTCACCAATGTCCCATCTGTTGCAAACTGTTTGTGTCATCCTCTGCGGTTGCGCTCCACCAGCGCGTCCACACCGGTGAGCGGCCGTTCCCCTGCCAGGTGTGCGGGAAGCGCTTCCGTCAGAGCACACACCTGCGGGAGCACATGCGTGTCCACACAGGTGAGCGGCCGTTTCGCTGCGAAACCTGCGGAAAGGGCTTCATCCAGAGCATGCACCTCACCGAGCACCGCAGGACGCACACGGGCGAGCGGCCGCACGTGTGCCCGCTGTGCAGCAAAGCCTTCAAGACCTTCTCCAACCTGAGGAACCACAAGAAGACCCACGTGAGGCAGCAGAAGCTGGACGAGGAGGCTGCTGCCGCGGAGGCTGGCTCTGCAGTGGCGGTGGTGGATGCCTCCGTAGTGGACCTGGCCAACGGGCAAACCCAGCTCATCCAGATCCAGACCTCAGATCTACAGCAGGTACAGTGCCTCTTAGTATTCTCCGCTGGATATTTTACTCTTTTTAAAAAAAATTGTTTTATTGCTTTTACAAATCAGTCTTTCACTCTGCAATAGCATTTTGTCTGTAGGCCAAATGGCTCCATTTTGGTCTCATCAGACCAAAGAACTTTCTTCCACTGACCATAGTATCTCTAGTTGAGTGTCTTCTTGCATGGCCACTCGGAGCATTCACACCAGCCATGTTTAGTCCACTTTGATCAAGCTCTAGTTTGTTTACCTAGAAACTCCAGTTTGTTGGGGAGGTGTGAATGTGCAATCGAACTCTGGTTCACCTAAAACGCTTGGTCTCTGTTAGATTAAAGTGAACTCTGGTGTGATTTTTGAATACAATACACTGGGGGAAACCCTGAATACACTAGACCTCTGTTTACTTTAAAAGGGCTGAAAACTTACACAAAGTTAAGTATTTTGTCATATTGTAGAAATCAGTTTTTGCTTTCACATTTAAGGGTTGCTATGATTTTTTTTCCAAGTTTAGAACTTTTTGACAGTAGAGATTATCCAATTTTTTGTGAAAATGTTAAATTAGCCTCAAAATGTAACTTTTTTGGTGGTAATTTTCATCTACAATGCCACTAATACTCAGAGCTGGCTCTGGGTTTATTTCACTCACATTAATGTTGCTTAGAGGGTCATAGTGGTCATTATGGAACCATATAACCTTACATAATCTACATTTTCTTACAATTAAATGATAATTAATCCTGTTGGATTACACGCAGGACTCATTTTGTCTTCCCTCACCAGGACCATCCATATTAATAGGATAAATTAAGAGTAGGAATCCCAATACTTTGTTACTAATTAATAATAATCCTCTTCACAGACACAAGGCACCCCCACCATCATGTGTAACGAGTTTGGAGAGACGATCGCCATCATCGAGACGAGCGAGGGAGGGGCTCTGCCTCTGGAGCAGGCGCTGGAGATCTATCAGAGAGCTTTGGAGAACGGCCTCGCTGCGGATCCAGCAGCGGACGGGCTGCAGCTGCTCTGAGTGAACCAAAACTGGATCTGATTCAACGTTAGTCCTAATACTGGCTGAAAACTAAGACTAATTCAATGCTGTGAAGGAAAATGTGATGATTTAACGCAACCAGATACTTCTGAACTCGAATATAAGACCAAAGTTTGTCAGGTTTCCTCCTCTTTTCTCATTTGGGGGATCACTGTTGATACATTTGGAAGTGATATCTATTAAATTAAAGATATGACTATAAATTTAAATAAGGACCATTGTTTGTGCCTCTGATTACATTTATATTATTTTTATCACTGTTTCATTGTAAAATAAATGTTTTTTTTCTTAATGTTTCTCTGCATTTTTCAACCAGACAGCTGTGTTTTAAAGTATTTGGACATAACTAATGCTTAAATAACCCTATTGTACAACCTTAAGTTTTAATCAATTAGAAGGACATTTACCTATTAAGACACATTTGCTGTTCCTCCATCTTGCCCTATCTCCAGCTTCTACTCATTTTCCTTTTCCCCCTCGAATTGAAAATCCTGCATAAAATAGAGAAAGAAATATGCATAGTTAGAATGGTTGTAATAATCCTGGCACTGGGATCGATAGTAAGGTCAAATAGGTGTGGAAATTTCCAGATCCAGACTGATGAGTTCATCGCATTCATTAGAAAATCCAAATAAATGGCTACCCTCCAACCACAGACGGGACAGGGTAGCAATTTGTCGCTGGTATTATACATATTACATTACATTACATTGTACAGGTTTGGTTCAGTACGTGGCCAAAAATGGCATCAGTGGGACTATTTGGATAAAATGAGATGCTACTTTGAAATTTAGTTAAACCTAGACAATAAAAATATTGTGGTTTACAAAGCAAGCATTGTTCAGTACAATGACTTTATCATTCACTCAATATTATTCCTGTAATTTAACAGACATTTCTACAAAACAAACATTCACCTAAACATGAAGGGAAGTGGTAAAGAATGAGCTCAGTGATGCACCAAACTAATTCCAGCACCGTTGGTAGTTAAATAAACACAATTCACTGATTTTATCCAAAATTAGAAGACAATGACTGAAATGTACAAACAAATTTGCAGAAAACATTGCTTTGGTTATAATATACCGTAAGTTGTAGTTGATCATGTTTATTTTACTTAAGGAGTAGTTGCATCTGTATTTTCCCCCAAAAAATAAATGATGCATAATGTCCACTTCAATGGACATGATTAGTTTCCTAACATGACAAATTAATCTATATTTTAAGTTGCTTTAGTACTTAATTGTTAACATTATTTCATGTTGTACTATAGAAAAGTTTAGTCAGACCCACCAGGACCGGCAACCTGCAGCTTTTGGATGTGTTCAAAGTCCAGTAGAGGGTTAATTTCCTTCCTCAACCTGCAGTCAATCTTTACAGCCCATCTAACAACCTGATTATTTTTATTTTTTTGATCGGAGCAACTCCTAAATGTTGCAGCACACCAGCCATTCAGGTGTGGAGTTTGACACTTCTGCCCTCCAAAGATTAATGTGTTCACCAGGGATAAACACTGGTTTTGTGAACTTACACTAGTTGGCCAGTAGATGGCATAGTGTGGAATAATACATAAGAGCTCAAAGATGACATTTCTGTGCAAACACACCTCAATTAAAGATTGAAATTTAAATCTAATTTATACTTATACATTAATTTATACTTATACACTTCTCTCAGGGTAACAGAATCAGAATCAAAACACAACATTAATAGTCATATTTATTGTTTTTTCTTCAGTAATGATAAAAGTCAACATATGCTCAATGACAGATTGTTTTTCCATATCAATAATGAGTCTACTGACTCTACAGTAATTATTTACAACACAACCAAGTCTTGCACAAAGACACAACCAGTATTATGTCCTACCAGCTCTCTTTGATTTGTTCCCTCCCTTCACTTCCTCCAGTTTTTCTTCCTCCGCCCTTCTAGAAAGGAGGTCAGGAGAGAGCAATAAAGTGACAAAAGGAGGAAGGAGGGGAGGACAGAGGTGGAGGAAGGAGAAGTTTAAGTGTTGAGACTATAGAAACCTAGCGAGGGTAGTAAGAGGCATACAGGGTCTTCTAAAAACAGACGACTTATTACTGTTGAAATTACTTAAAAAGGTCCACGCTGTGTTTGTATTCCTGTTTGAAATGAATAAAAAGAATTACACCGCAGGTCCTTGCTGAGGTGAGAGGCCAGTCAAGGGAAGACTACAATGGAGGAACTGTACAGGCGTGGAGCAGCATGTCTCACCTGCCTCCAAAACTGTTAAATAATAATAATAAAAAAAGTTCAACCAAAGAGAAGAAGAAATTTAACGTCAGCAGAAACTAAAAAAAATTCTGCCAGAAAGAAGAAAAAAACAAACAAACACGAATACAGAGAAGAGAATGATTCACTTAAATGATATGAGGAGTAATAACCGTAAGAATATTACAACAACAAACTGAGAATGACGATGTTAAATACAAAACAAAATATAAAAAGAGAAGTAAATGAACTGCTTGGCAACAGAGGATTAAGGAACTTTTCCGCTCGACCTCTATATCTGAGAGCCAGGATGTGCCTGCCGGTGACTCCGACTTTTCCTCCTTCCTTCATGGCAAACAAACAAGAGGCACAGGAATGCTCACTTCCCAACTACTGGCATGTGTTAACGGGTCAGTCCTGGCTGGTCAGGTAACTGCAGGAATGGTGGAACTGCCAGAAAGTCCACGTTTAGCTTCTGATTATCTTCGAGTCACTCCTGGTAAAACCTCCTCTGAAGGCCCACGGGTGAGGAAGTGATCTCTCAAGGTCCACTGCGAGCAATCGCATCGTTTCCGGCTGCTGAGGGCCCAGCCCCCGAACGTCAGCAGAAACAAACCACAAACTCAGAACAGTCAAGTTTACATACAGGTTGCTCCTCACACACTGCGTTTACTCTAAAATGATTAAAAACAGAACAAAAATCAAAACATGGACCAACTACCTCTTTTAAAATTGCTAACCGTTTGCCGTTTGTCTATCCGAAGCGGGGACCGTTTCATCTTCAAGGCAAATGAGTGCAGCTGTACATGATGGTCCTTCGATCACCGGCATCAATCTTCCTTTGAGGTGGTCGATACAGAGTGCTGATTCAAGTCTGGGAATGAACAGTTTGTTTATGTGGTACTTTCTGTGCCACTTGTTTTTAAAGTGTTCATGTTTTTGGTGTGACAGGGACACAAAATAAAACATTTAAAATGTCCAAATACTGCAAACAAATCCTAACTGGATACGGATAAGTGTGGAAGCGGAGAAGTTGCTGACTGGTCAACCACTCATCTAGAAGAGTCCTGTGACTCACGAAGCTCCTCTGGACTCACGTCTGCTCCCTGTTCCACTTCCTCATCATGCAGGTCTCCACCTCCTTTGCCAGCTCCCTCCCCCACCTGGGAGCCGGATGGTCCTGGAGCCGATGCAGCGGACTCTGACGGGCCTAAAATGGAGGCATCAGAGGGTGTCGCTGTCTGCATGATCTTCTGCCGCACCTCCCTGATCTTCAGCTGCAGACACACCTTGGAGGGGAAAATGTCGGAGTATCTTGTCTGGAATGCTGCAGTGGCCTGAGCTGCAAGCAGGAGATCAACGCTCATCAGGGTTTGAACACTTTTCAAGTATTTTCAAGGTGAGTTTTCAAACCTTTCCAGTTTATTTGTATTGCTTTCGGAGATAAAAACAATACAAATGAACTAAAAAAAAAAGGCTGTATTCTACATTCTACAGCAGGGACAAAGTAAACTAAAATATAATAAAATTTTATGTTTTGAAATATCTTTCACACACCCTATATACCTGACTAGTCTAAGAACAAAACATTAATTTAACAAAAATATCCCCCATTTTCAGTTACATTGTTTAACATAAAATATAAGTAACCTTTATTAAACTCAACAGATCAATATTAGGCATAGTACATGTTCATTACATTGAAACAATCCAACCAAATTGTGTAAAGGTAAATGACCTTTTTTCTCACATTACAGTAAATACTGACACAAAATAAAAAGAAAAAAAAAACATTACAAAAAAGTTTTTTGACATTTTTCAAATAGAAATCCGTTTGGTAATTCTAACCGACTTTACAAAAAAAAGGAAACATTTAATTTGGTTAACTCCAAACAGTGAGGAAAAAAAAAAGTCAGTTTTTTAATTATGTTGTGAAAATATTTGATTTGGTTAAATGTTTCGTGTCATTACAAAACTGTTCAGTGTGATTATCAAGCACTTTCAAGAGCTTTGCACAAAAATGAAGCATTTCCAAACCTTGAAAACATTTAATTAAAAATCAAGAACTTTCAAGAATTTCAAGCACCCGTATGAACTCTGGCTTGTAGTTACAAACTAATTCTTTAGATTATTGTTAATATTTGTGTGTAAGTGTACCTGACGGAAAGAAGCCCTGCTCCTGGAACAGCTGCATGACCAGCGCCCTCCTCTGGTCAAGAGTTCGTCGCAGGGACGAATACGGCACCTTTTCAAACTCCAGTTCTGCCAGAATGTCCTCTCCATCTGTGGCTGGACAACCAACAGACACGGAGATTAAAACCTAATTTGAATTCAATGCTTTAAGTCTGGGCTTAAAGATAAAGGCAGCAGAGCTTTTCAAAAGGCTAAAGTTAAAGTCTTCCAAGACAAGTGAGATCTGCTCAGGATTTTATAAGTTATATGATAAATAACATCTCAAAAAATTTAGCTTTAAACAGCCTTTACTCACTGGTTGAGTTATCATTTTTAAACACTGTACTTAGCTCCTTATATTTTATGTTAAAGCCATTGTCTTAACTTTTGTTCTATATTTTAGAGTTGGAACTAAGTTATTTTAGTTATTGATTAATCCATCAATTATTTTTTATGATTGATCAATAGTTAGATAGCAAAAGTTGATTAATGGAAGATTTACTGATCTTTTAATTGTTTTTTTTTTTTTTTACAGAATTTGAACCACTCAAACTTTGCCACTTGAGTTTTGGATAAAACATATTTACAAAGTCTTTTTATTATCGTTTGATCTTAAATGCAAACTGTGTCATATTTTCTACAGTTTTTAATTAATGCTCCGAAGATGTTTTTTTAATCTTTCAACAAACTGCCTTTTTTGAGTGTATGTACTCCAGTTAACAATCCTCTACTAAATTAATTTAATAATGGATTCATCACAATTAATCCAATTAATCATTTAATTGGACCCTCCTCTTTTTACATACAGTATTTGAAATTGTTTTAAATGTGCATCAAAGTGATTATATGGATAAATAAAATAATGAAATGAAAATGGGAATAATTAGTGTCTATCTTCCCATAAAGAAATGCCAAGAATGAAAATAAAGAAATGAACCCCACAGAGAAGGTTTGTTGGCCAACTAATTCATATCTGACTCAGCTGTTTTCATAAATATCCTTAACAATCAGATTCAAGCTGACAGGAATTAGCTCATTAGCTTCCTGTTGAGATCTTTTCAACTAAATTTTCGTCTCCTCTTGGTCCAAAGATCTCGTCAGGCTGCTAGCGAACACCTGCATGTCATCATCTTATTCTGCGTGTAATCCAGCAGTTTTTATTCCATCAGACATTTGAGTAAAGAACATTTCCCTCAAGCTTTTATTAACTATATGTTCCCCAAGTTACAAAGCAACACAATGCTGGAGCATGCTTCTGATTCAGAACTGTTAAAGGGCAAATTCATTCCTTTTTTAGCATCCATTTCAAAATCTAGTGCGGACAATTTAAACTATAAAGCAGAAAACAGTGATAAAACTGTTCACTGTATGGCATAAGGGAGAAATTTACTGGGTATGATTGTAATCTGGGATACATTTATTCAATTTGTAAAAAAAGAATAAACAAACAAGCAAAAAATGTAACAGTGCTTTCTTTGGAACCAGATTCAGGTCGAGAATCACATTATAGATTAAAAACCTTTGCTTAGAGCACAGCTGTCAAACTCCAGTCCTGGAAGACCACTGCCCTGCAACTTTTAGATGTGCCTCTGCTGCACCACACCTGAATACAATAATTAGGTCATTAGCAAGAATCTGGAGAACTGATCTACACAAGTAGGAGGTAATTAAGCCATTTCATTCCAGCGTTTTTTGTACCTGTGGCACATCTAAAACCTGCGGTCCTTTAGGACTGGAGTTTAACATCCCTGCCTTAGAGGGTCTAAAGGCCTTTATTTTTCCTGAAGTTCAGATTTTTATGTTTAAGATTAAAAACAAGGTCTGAAAATGTAAATAATAAATTTTTCTTATCAAGATGTAGAAAATTATTGGTTCAAACTCCAGATCTTTTAAGACCGCGTTGGACGCTAAATAAGTATAAATTTTTAAATCAAAAATAGCAAAAATATCCTAATTAAACACAAATGAAAAGTTTTAGCTGGTGGCAACAAGTATATTTTTTTATTCAGTGTGATAAAATTAATTTAATTTATATTGCAATGACTAACAACCAACATATTCCCGAAACTTTCCTGGACAAACACACTACCTGCTCTGTCGAAGGTGAAGATGTCTCCTTCACATTTGGCAGCACTTTTAGGTGTGTTGGGTTCAGAGCTGCAGCTGGAACGCCGCCGACTCTTCCTCTTTGGAGAGGCTTGCTCATCAGGTGCAGAGTCCAAATCTGAACGACAGCAGGAAACCTTTTGAGCAAACAAAGCTGAATAATATTAACGTCTAGTAACACAAATATAAAAATCAGAAGGGAGACCTGTTGAGTTCTTCCTCTTGCGACGATAGCTGCCCAGGATGGCGCGAGGTGACGTGGCCAGACTCTGCAGGGTGGGTGACGGCAAAACCTCCTCGGGTCGAAACTCCGGCAGCTCGGCAAACCGCTCCTCAAAATATACCTCTGAGAGAACCCTGCCAGTCCAACAAACGCACACAAATATACAGTATATATACACAGTCCACCAATCAATAACCTGTACGCAGAATATTCTCAGAGGTAATGACTCACTTGTCGACAGAGTCGAAGGTTTTCTTTAGTGGTGGTGGGCGGGCTTTGATCTTTTTGGGTGTAGGTCCGTCTTTGTCAGTCTGTGGAGGAGGCAAAGCGGGCTCTGTGGCTGACGGAGGGGGGAGAGGAGAGGAGGGGAGAGTCTCCTTCCACCCACCCTGTGAAAAGGTTCAAAACATACATCTTAAAAACTAACGCAAAGGTGGCCTGGGAAAAAAAAAATCAGGCTGGACAATAAATTGTGCCAAAAATTATTGCAATAAATAAAACTGCAACTGGAAGAGATTTTAAATATCCAAAATAAATAAACAAAACAACAATAATTAAAATGTTTTATGCAGTCTCTGTAACCAAAATTGCGTTTAAAAAAAACCAACTAATCATTCAGCTTTGACAGGGAAAACAGGCAAAAGTAACAGTTAGGACCTTTATATATCTATATATAAAAGTCTTAAATGTCCTAAAAGTTAGTTTGGACTTTGCATATTAAAAGTGCAAACTACTTCGTACTGCAGGGGTGTCAAACTAATTTTTATTTTGGGCCATAAAAATATCATGAATGTTCTCAAAGGACCAGTTGTGAAATAATGTATTGATAAAACCCATAAACAATATTAAATAGCTGTTGTTGCATTCTTAAAATGAAATAGTATTGAACATATTTTCTCAATAATGTAATTTGGCGGCATACAGATACAAAAGAGCTTTAACTTGACTGATAAAAAATAATATTTAAGCACACAAATGTTATCTTGAAGGTTCTATTTATGTTTTTAGAGCATAGAGGGCCACATAAATTATAGTGGGCCAGATTTGACCCCTGAGCCTCGAGTTTGACACATGTAGTACTGAATGTGAAATGTTTTATTTTTATTTTTCAAAATTCCAATATTAAAGGGGAATATCTCTTTAACGATTGTTGTCCAAATGAAAATGATCAACCTCATTTCATCATGAGATTAACTGATTTATTGCTTGTTGTGACCGTCTGTGTTGTAGTGTTAGAGTGTCACGCTTCACCTCTTTGGTTGTTGTGCTTTCCCTGTTCCTTGGGTCAGAGGAGTCCGCGGTGCTGGAACCCTCCAGAGGTGTGTCGGAGGACGGCGGCTCATCACTGGGATGTGCTGCCGGAGACCCCGTGTGCCCTGAAGGCTCAGGCTCAAAGGAGAAATGACTGTTGGCTGCTGCTTCTCTCTCCCTCTCCTTCTCTCGCTCTCGTTCTCTCTCCCTTTCCTTCTCCCTCTCTTTGTCTCGTTCTCTGTCTTTCCCTCGGCCACCTCCGTCATAGCTGCCAACAGGAATGGTTGCCACCGTTGCTTTTACTTTCTGGGGCAACCTGACTGGAAGATGTAGTAACTTGGGTGTACTGCCTGTAAACCACAAAAATGTAATTTTTTTCCCAAACAGATTCAAAACATCATTATTTCATCTGAAAAAGAACTGGCAGTCCTACCGGGTGCTTGGATCTGAAGTGGAGGACTGCTGGGCCTTATGGACGCAGCTGAGCCACTAGGGGGTGCCGCCGAGCTGTTACTGTTGTAGCTTATGTTCTGCCTCTCCACCTGTCTGTCTGAATGTGCCAGGATGTCCACCTGCCTGTCGGGCTGCCTGTCGCTCTGACGGTCGGCGGATCGGTCCGGGGGCAAGTGCCTGTCCGCTTGGCGGTCCGGGTGGGGCGGCAGATGGAGCTGCATGACGGTGGAGGGGGCAATCGTGTGTTTCGGCAGGATGTGGGGAGAAGCGCTCGAAGGGTTAGAGACAGAGTAGACCACGCTGGGGGGCACTGGCGCCATAGAGACCACCCCTGTTGCCATGGTGATGCTTGGTGATGGAGGGTAAATGGCGGTGACTATCTGGCCCCCGGAACCTGAGGCAGGGGCGGCGGTGGAGGGTTGTGGGGACTGAGCTGTGGCGAGCAGAGGGGCCTGACCTGGGTAAGGAGGAGGGACATCCATTAGACTACTTCCACATTAAATAAATCTAATTTATCTATATACTAACAAAAAACTTTGTTTTCTTTTATTTTAACTAATGGAAGTATTAATATAGTCGACTTTGGCCTAATTTATATGTACAGCTTTGCACATTTATCCTACAAGTGATTTATTTCTGCAAATACTGACAAAAATGTATTTAAGAGTTTTACCACAACTGTCTCATTTTTTAGTTCAATTAGGGCCAAAATTAATCTTGACAAAACAATACAACTTCAATTTTATACAGCAAAATCTGCACGTCTCAGTTCAAATAATACTAAAATATGACTTTAATACCCGATATGATTTTATTGTTTGTTCAGACATTCACAGCGAGTTATGGCAGGCTTTCAGCTCAGGAAAAATGATCCATGGAGGCTTTTGTTGAAGAGATGGAGCTGATTTTATATTTCTGACTACAATTCCTTTATTAGGTTTTCCACAGCTTTGCATCAGCGGTAAAATGGGAGTATTGGTGCCTCTCTGCCTGTCTGGATAAGTGGCTGCAGAGCTGGGTCAGACTCTCTGGTACAGTACTTAAGCTAATCTGGTCTTACATAAAGAACTGGGGCTTCTTCGTGTCAAAAGGTAACTTTTCATTAGAGTGGACAATAGTCACATATGGTGTAACCCAGGGTTTCATCCTGGGACTCCTCTTATTTAATATCTACATGTTTCTGATAGCTTAAATTATAGAAAATAATAAGATTAGTTTCCATAACTACACAGATGATACACAGCTCTTTATATTATGTCACCAGGTGACTAGGAACCCAAAAGAATAGGTGCTTAAAACAAATCAATGTGTGGATGTGCCATAACTTTCTTCAGCTGAACAGAAACAAAACTGAAGTTATTATCTTTGGACCTAAAGAGTAGGGGTTGAACGACTACATATTTTTTAAGGTCGACTACATCATGATAATAGTCGAGTCGATGTCGACTAGTCGCGGTGACGTCATAGTGACGTAAGCGCAAAAACCCTTCGCAACTACTTGGAGGCTTTATTAGCTATTTTCACGGCAAATATTGAGTCTATATAAATACACGAGTTCACTTTTTGAATTAAAATACTAAAGATAAGCAACTTTTCAATGCTATTTTAATTTATTCAGATGCACCTGAAGTGGATAAAAAGAACAAAGATTGGGGTTTTGTAAAGCAGAAGTATGCAGATGCATAAATGAAAAAGTGATAGTTACTCTTTATGCAGTGCACTAAACCAACATTGACATAAAAGGAGGTATACATCTTTGGCAGAACCATTGGGCATAAAATAATTAAAACTTCATTTCGTTAAGGTTCATGTTTGACATTCAAGTAAATTCTTCAGGTGACCTTTTCTCTCAAACATAGAAGTAGTAGAAAGGAACAAAAACTTTGACTTTATGTCTCCTCTAACCTGCAATCAGTGGCTGAACCAGTGTCTGTCCAGGTGGTGCAATGGCTGTAAACCCAAGGGTTGCTAAAGGTGAGGGAACATAAGCAGATCCAGGCACTGGTAGAGCTTGCTGGGTGGGTGAGGAGCCTGTTGTTGTGGAGACTAGAGGCAGAGTGGATGGGACCCCCGGTGTGGACTGGACATAGGTAATTCTGAACAGGAGGCACAAAAATAGGAATAACGACAACAGTGAGGTTAACACTTTAAATATAAATAAGATCTAAAGAGAAGTGCAACGGCAGTGGCAGATGTTGTAATAGTACAATGACAATGCAGAGCCAGAATGTAAGGAACAGAGACCTGATTAGAAAGGAAAGAGGAAGACAAAAAGAGAAGCGCTGCAGAGAGGGTCAGTCGATGAGTGCACACCACAGCAAGTAGCACTAGATGAGTTGTGCAGTGTGAGGAGCTGAGAGGTAGTGTGGGGGTGGGCAGGCAGAGGCAACTCAGGCCACCACCAGCATGACTAACACATCCAGAATAGAGCTGCAGTCTTACTGCTGCACCCCGACAGGAATTTAGCCTCTTGCATTGTCTGCTCACTAAGCATGGTAAAATCTATTAATTCCTTCAATGCAAACAGCACAAACAAATGTATTCCACCTCAATTTATCACCTGGCTATGTTAAATAGACTATGCTTTTATTTTTTCAGGACTACCTCTTAAAGAATAATCAGATGTTTTATCATCTGATTCCAATATTTTTTATCCAATGTCACAGAGAGAAAGAGAAGTTCAGACACAGCAACTTTGTTTTAGAGAAAATACAATCTCTTTGGACAATTGGTCTAAAACTATTAAGTCAACATTTTTCTGGCAAAACATCTGCAGGCTCATTCATTTAACAAATTATTGATTATTAAATGATACAAAATAATATTTAGTAATGAAACCCATAATGTAATTTCCCTTTTCTTGATTAGAAATTGTGATTAGGTCTGAAACGATTAATCAGATTAATCGCAATGAATTGATTATTGAAAGAATCATCAATTTAGAAATCGATTGCTCATTAACTGGAATGTAGCGACTCAAAAAAGACCAACTGCTGAAAAACATCATAAGCCTTCTTTGTCTGTAAATATGGTCTATTCAAAACTCCTCAGGTGGAAGTTTTAGCTTGAAATTGAAATTCTGTAAAGAAACAGATTAGCCCTGCACTGTATTAATATTAACTCAAGCAGAAAGCACTCAGTTTTTCACATATTGATGTTGGAAGTCATATCTTTACCTGAAGAATGTGTGCCTTGCTACAAATGATCAAGCATACACCAACTGAATCTTGTGTTTTATTTTTAAATAAATAAAACTTTTAATTAAGTTTTATTTAATTAAAAAAAAAAAATAAAACTTTTATTTTTTTAATTTAAAAAATAAACTACTATTGCATCATTTAATGTATTTCTAATTAATGCCTATATTAAAAATCTGCAGAATTTCTTTTTTATCCGATTAATCGTCAGAATAACTGACAGATTAATCAATAACTAAAATAATTGTTAGTTGCAGCCCTAGCTGTGATATTTAGAAGAAAGTTTGGACTTGGGCCAAGGACACCTGTAAATGATCAATATTCCCAACAAAAATCCAGAAACAAAAAGACGAAAATGTCAATAAAGAAACATGATTTCTAATATCTGCAGCAGCTCAAGTCGAAAAGGAGAATGACATATGCCTGTAAGCTGATGGCTGTGTCAAGCTTTGTTTATGCCTTCCCAGACATCTGATCGGTGACATTTATTGGGTTCATCCATCTCTCTCAAACATCGATCTGCAGTGCTCCATTTCATCTCTAAAATGACTGCTATAGATCCAACCAGTAGGAGAACACTTGAAGGATTTTTTTTTTTTTGGCTCCTAGCAGATTCAATTACAAAGAACAGCAGCGGTTGGGGAAACAGTAGAAAAGAAGGAGATTTTGTTATTTGTAATGTATCCTGTTTACTTGGTTGTAAACCGGTTTACAGGGATAGAAGCACTTTTGACTTCACTTCATGAGCAGCAATTTGGAATCAGTTTACCCCGAAGGCTGAAATGAAAAGAAACTATCACCAAAACAGCTGAAATACACTGGACCGTTATAAGATTTGAATAAGCTTTGATCTAAACCAGAGGTCTGCAGCTATGGTCCTCGAGTGCCTGTCCTGAAACTTTAAGATGTTTTGGGGCCTTTGTAAGGCCCCAAAACCTGAGCCTTTTGGCTCAGGTTTCAGCAATAAACAGAGCTAAGACTCATTCCTCTGATTCAGGTGCGTTAGATCCAGGATGCATCCTGACGTTGCAGGACAGCTTGCAGGAACTGGAGACCTTTATTTAAACTGTTGTATTTTAATTGTTTGGGACTTGTTGTCCAGCAGGAAGGTAATAATTCACCTCTCTTTTGCAGTCTCTAACACGCTTTCATTCAGGATTTCACTGCATTTACCTTCACCAGTCTTCCCATGAGTCCCTGCTGATCCCCACAGCATGATGCTGTCACCAGAGCTATTTGTGTAAGAACAAACTTTTAGATTTTTGTCAAAAACTGCTAAACTATTTTCAAGTCACCACAAGATTACACCAAATTTTATCAAGCTCTATAATGTAAAATCATAAAAAATATGTTAACTTTTCTGAATTTGCAAAACCAATTTCACAACAAACTGCATGGATGACAGAAATTCAAATTAACAAGGGACTTTTTTTCATTAGAGATTTTTCATTCACTTCCCAACAGTTGTTGATAAATCTTTCATGAGAATAAAACTTGTTTCAGGTTCTTTTCCTCATTTGGTTAAGAAATTTTCTTCTTTAATGTGATTATTGTCTGAAAAGTTTTGTCATTCTGAGCAAGGAAAGGAATGGTTGAGCATATTAGTAACATTATGAAAAAGCTGTTAAAAAAAGCAAAAAAAAAACAAAAAAGAAAATTTTTGTCTTCAAACTACAACAGAAAGATGAAGCAATAAAATACTTAAAAGATAGAGCTAAGAGTGCATTTTTTAAAACAAGAAATTGGCTAAAAACTTTCATTACTGTTCGAATATAATGTAATATTTACCAGGTGTATTAGAGTTTGTCATTGTTTACCTTGTAGGTGCAGGCGGCAGCAGCACCGCCTGGGAGGGGGCAGATCCTGGTGCCACCACTGCTGCTCCCACTGTTACTGGGAAGGGGCTGGCATGATGCACTGCTCCACCCTGAGGCTGCTGGGACTGGACCACCGGCATGGAGGCAAGATGAATAATCTAGAAATTAAAGAAAAAAAAGAGAGAATCCATGACGAACAGCCAAACATGGATGATTTTCCATGTTGATGGTCCTAACGCAAAACAAGCAGAGTTGGGAAAAACGTTTCCATGTTATTCCCTCCTGTGAAGCACTCCCTGACCTTGCTTCCGGACTGTGCACCGTTCTGGACGGGAAGGGGTGGAGTGACAATGGGAATCTGCTGGGCAGGGGCTTGCGCAGTCCGAACTGTTGTCATAGGAACAAACATTTTACCCTGGAGCACCGGAGACTGGGTTTGCACTGACAGAGGAACAGATCACATCATTAGAAGTCACAGAGGAAATGCAGGACATTGTGGGACTTGTGGTTGACCTTTTACCTCTTGCTCCAGGGTTGACCACGCCCACTGCAGGGCTGGGAGCGTATCCTGTTTGCAGACCGGCCCCCTGCTGTTTCCCATTGGCCAGGGACACATGTGTTGGTGGAACTGTGGGTAGGTTGAAGATACTGGTTGGCTGGCTGAGATTCTGTGGTGGGCTCTTGGGGTTGGTGTTGGCAGGGAGGGTGGGCAGGATGTACTGAACTTGTGTGATGGCCTTAGCCCCGGGGGGCGGTGCGGGGGAGCCAGGGAGGAACTGGGGCTGGAGGAGGGGCAGGGGGCCGTTGGTTTGGCTGTGTGACGCAGAGACGGCTGTACAGGGAAGAGGATGCTGATGGGACGGCTGAGGGTGAGGGGAGGGAGTGATGAGCTGGACAGCAGACTGAGCAGGCAGAGCCCCTCCTAACACTAAGTTAGTCACTACACCACCCGCACCTACAGGGTTTGGTGATGATGAAGTGTAGCACCCACCCCCTCCGGCTGGAGGCCCAACTCCTCCTCCTGGACCAATCAGAATTTGGGGCTGCTGCTGGGGAGTGAGGGACTTCCTCTCTGGAGGATGCGGGCTTGACGACGGGCCGCCATCTCTAGGTTTGCTGGCGATTGGGAGCGGTGTGCTGATAACCGGACGCATCACGTTCGTCACTACGGTAGATGCAACCCTTACAGCACCAATGCCCAGAGCTTGGCTTGCTCCTAGGGAACCTACTGATGAGGATGGAGGCCCTCCAGCTGAAGAAGTTGATTTGACCAGTTGAGCAGAAGAGATGGAGAGAGAAGAGGCCTGCATACTGCTGCCTCCCTCGTTCACTAAAGTGTCTTTAGTCTCTCCATCACTTCTTTCCTTTCTTCTGTGGTCTGAAAACCCTACCACTCCAGATCTGCCCTCATCATAACGTCTGCTGCTGGGAAAAGAGGACAGTGAGACACTCCTGCCATGAGGGGTATGGTGTGAGGAAGACGATGATGCAGTGGAACAGATGACGGGCGCAAATACTCTCTAAAAAAGTGAACAGAGAGGTGTTACAAAACAACCCAATCAATATGCAGCAGGAGACCTAAAAATATGAACAGGAACATTTGTGGCATACCTTCCGATCCCCTTCATCTCCTGAACCGTTCTCACTATCGCTGTCGGTCACACGCTCCTTACACTTTAGGTCTATGGAGCTGCTGGGATAAGGGTCCTCTGTGGAAAAGCAAAATACGCTACAGCTACTGTTGGAATTCCTTACAACATATAATATTTGTATATATTAACATGTGGTGGAACTCAATTAAAATTTTTAATCAAGTCTTTTGCATGGTCTGTACTTAATCATGTTTTAATCAAAAACTATATATTGACAAAATAGGGAACATTTTCTATTTAAAAACCCTTTGACAGCTAAATTATTGAAAAAAAAAACACCAAACACATATAAGCTCAACAACAAAGACATTTATGAACGTGTTGAAGTCCCAGCCTTAATATTAACCAATTATTATTTATGACTAAGTGTTTTAATTCTTCAGTCAAAACTAAAGATGCACCAAAAATAAAATCAGTAGGTGACAGAAATCAAACAATTTTAGGTTCTAACCAATAACCAGCTGTAAAACGTCAAGAATACAATATTTTTCTAAACAGTGGGATAAGCGACAAACACAAAAGCTGTAATAAATTCAAAAGAAACTATCGTTTTTAAATATTTGCGAGACATGTTAGTGGTTTATTCAGCCTTTGAGAGTGAGACTTTTAGCGGATAACAGAAAGGCTGAAAAGAAAAAGTTCTATTTTTTTTTTTGAGGATTCAACATCCCAGATCTGAAAGTAAGGATCTATATTCTCTCAGAAATATACACAAAAATTGAGTTTTAGTAATGCTAGTCTTGCTAGTAGCTAATATAAGATGGCAAAGACAGTTTCAAATGTCGATTCACTCCAGATCTATTTTTCCTTTGTAATAAAATAATCATAATTCACATCAACTGCTTTCTCCCAGAGCAGTGGAATCTGTTCCTAAACACTCATGGCAGGCAGGAAGGGAAAAATATTTTAAATATCTTATCTTCTTATATTTCTTCAAGATAAATCAGCTGCAATCATTATACACTAGTCAAAGTTTACAAAGACTGGAAATGTGAAATTGGCCATAAAATTGCTTGATTTTCATCTCTACTTAGTATAAGCTGATGTTTACGGTCAAAATGAAATTATTACACAGCATCTGAGACTAAATTGAGAAAAAAAAAAAACAGTAAAAAGCTTGCATAAATGACACATGTTTGACTTGATCCATATTCTCACTGCTTCTCCATGAGCTGCTGGAAAGCTACAGAAGCTTTATGATGCAGGAAGTAGTGAACAGACACTCAGCCATCTCTAATCTAATGTGGCTTAATGAACAGAGCATGGCAGATTTCTCACCAATGACATCATCATCTCCTTCCTCTTCACAGATGACCATACGCTCTTCATCACTGGTCATATCCTCACTGACCCCCCGTTGAGCCTGAGAGGGTGCAGGAGCATGGCTGGTAAACTGGCCACCGCTGTCCACACACATCTGGAGAACATGAAGATGGAGTTAATGATGGAGGCATTTAAAATACATGGTAGTCTATTGTAACCGCTGTGAATATTTGTTTTAATTAGCGTGTTCTGGAAAGCAAAACTTGACAAAGATGGCATTTTCCTTGGAAAACAAAAATCTTTGCCATAAATAAATACATATTTTTTTTTAAAAAAGTACGATCCTACCAGTTGTCCTTCGTTACCTGGGCCAGCTCTGCCAGAGCTTGAGTGTTCCCCCTGTCTCCCCTCTCCAGGCTGTGCACGGCACTCTGGGAAAAGGCTCTGGGCCGGGTAAGCTGACCCACATGCCCCTCTCCTGCGCTCCTCTCTGATACACCCACCAGACCTGGACCCACACCCTTGAGTTCCACAGAATGGGGCTCTATAAAAAATAATCAATTGTCGTCAACTGCCATGAAAATTGAGCTACTTATACGTTTATTGTAAGTAGGACCAACCTGTTGATTCGGACATGCTTCTTTCTCTGATATCCTTGTTTCCTGGGACACCACGACCTTCAGAGCTGGACTTCTTCCTGTCTTTGTTGCACCACTTCCAGTCTGGGTGTGCTTTAAAGTGGGCCTCTTTCACCTAAAACAAGAAAGGATTACAGTTCCTCATCTATAATATTGAAATATGTGTCATTTTCTGTCAGAATATTGATCTGTATACCTGGAAGGCCAAGTCATGGTACTTCTTTTTCTCCATAGCTCCCAGGGCATACCACCACTCCCCAAGAATCTTGCTGACTGTCCTATTGTCCTGGTTTGGGTGCCGTTGGTGCACTAACGCTCGATGACGCTTACTGAAAATCATAAATGCATTCATTGGTCGCCGGATGTGATCCTTCTCCCTCTGCAGGAGTGAGCAAGAGAAGCAGAAAAACATCAAATAAGTTTTTCTTTAGGTTAAAGAACTATTGAGAGTTATGTTTCTGTAATAGCCTCATAGGGAATACCTTTCCTGGACTGCTCTTGTCTCCATCTTTGGGCAACGCACTGAGAGACTGAGTACGTCGCTTTACTGGGGAGGTGGAGAGAGGCTGCTCTGGTACAACTCCTGGGAGGAAGCTAATGGACAGAAAAAGAACAATTTCACTAAACATTTCCTTTAAGAAAAATTTCATACAGGCTTTTGCATGTTCCCATCTACTCTATAACTCCATTGTCCATCTGCATATTAGACAGAAAGCTCATCTATTTCAAAGGCTGAGAGCCGAGCCACTGCTTTACATGTAGTGATAGAGACCAAAGATGGAGTGCTTTTGTTCCTATCTGCTTTGTTCTGGCTTTGAGCTCTTCAGCCCAAATTAGAGCAAGGATGCAGAAAATATCACTCTCACTTACTTTCTGTGTGGGTACACAGCACTGAAAAAAAAATGACTGTGAATGCTGGCTCGGACAGTTTTATAACTGCTTTAACAGATGGGCAATGTGGTGTTTGTGCATCTATCCAGCCCTTTAAATGTCTCCACCAGCAGAATCGAAATGAAACAAACAAACACAGAGGAACTGCTCTTACGGGTCATCTACATCACTCTCGGTTTCGCTGTCAGGTCTTTCCCTCTCCACATCTCCCTTCTCCTTCTCTGGAAGAGGCTCATCAGACGAAGGGGGAGGCCTGGATGGGGGACTTTTCTCTACAGTGGGAGGTGCCTCTGCAGGCTCCTGTGACAGCGCTGCCACCCCCTGACAATCTGAAGAAACACAATGCCCAAAGAAAAGAACAAAGATAGCCACATAATGAGAAAACATAATAAAATTGTGATAATACTGTTTACAAAACTATTTACCTGTCTTTAGACTGGTTGCTTGAGGGTGGTTGACAGGGTGCTGACCCTCACTAGGATGAGACGGAGCATCTGATTGGGTGGGTGCCAGGAAAGGAACCAATGAATGCCAAGGGAAGACTGGAACTGACCGTGGTTCTACATTGGTCCACACTGCAGAGAAAGAGGGCAGGATTTAGTTGCATTAAACTATGCCTGCAACTTTGCCTTATGCTGCAGTGGTATGACACTAGATTCAAAGGAAGATTTTTTTCTATTTAGATTTTTTTTTAGAACTTTTTTCCTGTATTTTGGGGTTATGTAAACCTCAAACGTTCTTACCACAGATTCACTCAATTCATTTCTCAAAACGAGTTTGTAATGTCATAATGAAATATACATTTGTATTGAAGTATTGAGACTCAAACCCAGAAACTTACAGCAACTCCTTCAGACACAAAGAACGAATGTTTGTTTTTTAACTACAGACTGGTTAACATATATAAATGTAGAAAACTATCAGCCATTCAAAAATACAGAGAAATATCTGAGCTGGCACAGAAATACACTTCTATCTATTTAACTGGGAAAATCACACCAAAATCAGCAGATGTACAAGAAGGACTTTCGGTTCTCAGAAACAGACTGGGTGGACAACAAAAGCTGTTGCATCCAATGTCTGAAGAGGCATAAATGAATAAGAGAGTACATAAAAGCTTATCCACAAAATCAAGCAACAGAATGAGTCTCATTAGGGATAGGTAACCACTAAAAGGCTGCTTTAGCACAATTAAATACTGTTACATGTGTTCACATGTGACAAACAAACGACATTCACATCATACAGAAAGAAAATCAACATATTTACTGACCAAACATGCTTAATCCTTGGCGAAGGTACTGAGGATTCTCTGAGGAGAACATAATTGAATACTTGATGTGTCTCCAAAAAAGGGGGGGTGGGGTAGAAAAACAATAATAATATGGTCTTTTATGAATAAAAATCAAGGTAAGACGACATTTTTAATCCAAAATCTAGTGCTGATAGTGGTGGGAAGCTCTCAGATGACGACATGTGCTCAGTGGTGTCTGAACCTGTTTCATTCTTTCAGGTCGCGCTCATCATTCACAATTATTAGAACATCATAACCATGCATGATGAGGATTTCAAAGACGTGACAGACAGAGCTATCCCGGTTTGTATTCAAAATACAAGAGTTGAGTCCATCTGTGGTATAGCAGAATACCGCAATCTTGCGCACACGAAGCAATGCAACATCAGTGGACAAAATGTACAGTATAAACGATAAGAGTAAAAAAAGGACACAATTTAAATCTGATTTTAACGACGTAAAGTCGGCCCACAGGAAATATAAATAGGATTGAAGGCAAAGATCCAGCTCCCTTTGGTCTAATTACCCCCGATGCCCTCTCTCCGTGTTTGTTTACATTACTACAGCAGCTTGGTCGGGAAAGGGTTAACGAGGCCTCTAGCCCATCCACGGCCTGGGTTACAACATCCACCCGGGAACTACGCAGTCTTCCTGGCCCATGTCAAACTTTGCTCTGCGCTACATTTTACCTGCAACCAGGTGGGCTCGGAGTGAGGTACATGAAGCCCTGGACTGGAGCAGCTCTCAGGGCTGATGTAGGACAGCACCGTATCAAACAGACTCCACAACGCTGAAACGAGATACACCAGGCTGATTAAAGCTGATTGGTGTGTATTTTTAGTTGTAGGAGTTCACAGCAGCTTGTTGTAACAGTGTTTGCCCCGTCGTTATCTCCCTTTTATATGTATATACACACCTCTTAATTCAACCAAGAACACCCTGGAGAGGCAGTTTTAGCTGCCTCTGGTAATAAGCGGAGCCTCAAGTGCACCGCTCCAAATTGAACCAACCTCTCGGGAACGCCCCTGGTCATGCACCCGGCGCAGAGACACAGGCAAAAGAAACGCAATTGTTCTCATGTCCCAACTACAAAAGGTGTATTCACACGAACTGGCTGCCTAAATAATCCAACTACAACTGTTTCACAAGTGCAGCACTCGAAAACAGTGAGTTGCTTCCCGTAGCACTCACTCTGCTGTATTATGCACCTGTTTTTACCAGGTAATCACCTACAAAATACAAAAGAAGCTATAAGGAAACGCCATCCAACGTGAGTTTAACTGTAAAAAAATAAGCAAGCATGGGATGATGCCGAAAATATGGTGCATTCATCCATCACCCTGTGCATGCAAGTCCGCTATCCATCAGCTTGATCCCACCTATTAATAAAAAACAGAGGTTATTACAGGTTCTAATTAAGCTGCTCGAACTCTACCTGGCCAATTTGGCCGCAGACCTGAAACAAGCTACCAACTGATAAGACTACAACACAGCGATAAAAACCCCAGCGACCACGGTGAAGACTTCTGGCTCCAGTCAGCGAGGAGAAGAGGGAAGGCGGGGGGAGTGAATCGCAGTTGCTTGTTGTATTTTTCTCACTCCTCTGGTTCTCCTGTCAAGCTTTAAAACCAGGGCACGACAGCTCGGCATTAAACCCCCGAATACCGAGTCGAAGTCGCCTCCAGCGGCTTTAAAAAATAAGCGACTTTTGGTTGAATCCGTCCGTCTGCAGCAGGTTAGCTAACACTTGGTGCGGACGACACATACGCGCGCTCAGTCCAGTTCGTTTAGCAGTTGCCGTTACGAGTGTTGTTTTGGCCCAGAAAAGTCCTCGCATTGCATCTCCGAAGCTCCCCGCTGGAGTTTACTCTTTTATTTTAGTCTCGTCCTCCCTGGTAAGCCTTTCTTTCTCTTTCCCTCCCTCTTCCTCTTGTTGTAAACTAGGCTGCCTGCCCCCCCGTACTCGTTCCCCCTCCCCTTCCTTCTCATCCTGTCAACCTCGCCCAGGCTTGTCCCGCCCTCTGTGGAAATTCTATTCAATCATTGGCTGAGCTCGCTGCCCGTCAAATGCCCCCCGCGAACTCTGATTGGTTGGGCCGTGCGGTGGAATGCCAGTCATATGCAAATTTTACTGGGTTTTACGGCGGCAAGTTTTTCTCAACTCAATATCTTCACTTGATTCAGGAATAAACAACACGACGAAAACAATTCGAGCTGCTGCTTTTTTGAGCCCCTTCATAAATCATACATATCATTTATATACCTTTGTAAAAGTGCTTATTTTAGTGTGTCTATCTTTACGCCCTCCCTAGGTTCATATCATTGGCGGAGGAGTCGTAGTAAACCTAGAGTGACGTTCAAAGGAGCCAATCAAACGCCGACACTAAGATTTAGGCCAACCAATGACTTCATAGAAATTTAACTAGTTCCCTACCCATTACACATCCTGTGCCTCAGCTCCCGAAGACCATCTATACAGGGAGGCGCCTGTGTAATATATGGCAAGCCATTATAGCATTTATTTAAAAGCCGCACCTATGCGTACCATTTTAGACAGTAATAATAATAAAGATGACATTTAAGGATCTTTTTCCTTATGATAGAAAATCTCATTGATATCTCAAATGAAACTATGAACAGTCACTGAACTGTTCATATCAAGAGTCCTCAAATCCAGGCCAAAAATTGTAGATGTGTTTCTTGTCCGAAACACTTGAACCAAATGGCTTAATTCAGTATGCAGTCAAGTTCTGCAGTCCTGCTAATGCCCTCATTATTTGACTCACGGGGGAGTTGAAGAAGAGATGCATCTAAAAGTTGCAGGGCACCAACTCTCAAAGTCTGGATTTGAAGACCCCTATATACAGTATATATACAGTAGTCATATTTTTGGACCATGGGAGGAAGCCAGAGTACCAGGAGAGTATCCATGCATTCATAGAAAAAGTATGCAGAAAGTTCCCAAACTGGGATTTGAACCCAGGACCTTCTTGCTGCAAGGTAAAATTGCTACCAGCTGCACCATCGCAGTCCTATGTTTCATATCATCAAAAAAAATTATATCTGACAAAAACAAACCTCATAAATGAGTTCTCTTCGGGTACTCTAAAAACATGACTGTTATGTCAATTGGTCTCTTAATTCTGTGTTCGCCTGTGATGAGCTGCTGAAGACAGGCACCACTTCCACTGCAAGAACAAGGGATGGATGGATAGCTTAAATTTTCTCTCTAGCAATTAAGTGTAAAAATGGCTTGCCAAAACGTCCTAATATTTACCTGTCACGATAAAGTATGAACTGCATAAGGAGTTAAGAAACCAGCCCATGCTATTCTATAAACCTGAAAGAGAATCCATTGTTACCCTAACTCAAATTTGTGGATTAAAATAAAACTACCACCATTTAAAAAAACCCTCCATGTTTAAATGCATATTTATTCAAGATGCCAGTTAGTTATGTAACAGAATATAACACAAAAGATGCTTCTCTCTCTCGATCAGCTGAAATTTTCAATTTTCTGATGGAAAACTTACAGGGAAAACAAGGACACTAGTGATGGCTGAAAAGAGAGGCAAAATGGGTGGAACAGACTGAAGAGCACCAGCCGGTAAAAATAGAATGAGAGTCATTTTCAGCAGGAGAGGTAGGGGGGGCTGGAGAGAAGGGGTGTATCGAGAGAAAACAGCTTGTGAAAACACAACTTCTCTTAAATAGAGGTAGGAGGGAGAGGGGCAGAAATTGGGACACATGAGGGAGGGAAAGGGTGGCATTTAGAGGTACCTGTGTTGTATAAGAGATGAGACAGAAAGAAAGTCGACATGTACGAATGATACTGCATGAGTCAAGAAGTCATGTTTGGCCTGACTCATCTAAGAAAAATACAATTCTGGGAGGGACTTGGTTTTCACTAAGAACCAGTCAGCACAGCAGGAGTGATATTTGACCAATAATACTGAGAGAGCCACTGGCAGCTGCTGCAGTCAGTAGTAAAAAACGTTAACCCTTCAGGAGCTGACTGGGTACTTCTGAGTTTTGAGCGACTCCTTTGATTTGAAAATGGAGTCAAAGCCTGACTTTCTACCTCCACAGCTCAAGCAAGAACCGTTTCATCCAAAGCAAAAGGCCACATTTTCACAATTCTGTTCTGATATTCTCAAGTTGTTTGCATCAGCATAGTGAACAGTACAGGATGAGTCTAGTTTCTTTCTGATGTGAAAAAAGAGTTAAAGGTATTAGAAAAACAGCCAGTCAGATGGTGAGAGTAGGAGATTATAGCTTATCAACCACACTGAGCTCTCAACTACTCAATCCAGCAAACACAGCATGGTAAAGTTGGAAAATTGACACAGTGAGTCAAAATCAAAGAGGGTGATAGAGGTTATGGGTGGAGATGGGGTGATTACAGTCACTGCTCCGTTGTTACAGCCTGAATAAACAGTACAAGCCCTCTGCCACAAACTGTTCCAGTGCCTTTCAAAAATATTTACATCATCTCACATTTTTGTCACATTGCAACCACAAACTTTGATGTATTTTATCAGGATTTCATTTGATAAACCAAGACCAAGTGGAGTACCACCATCAAGAGAGGGAATGACACATGATTTAAAAGTTTTCTTTACAAATAGAAATGCGAAAAGTGTGGTTTGCATATGCATTCAGTCTCATGAGTCACATTTTGCTGTAATTACAGTTGGAAGTCTCCTAGGGTCTCTACCAGCACATTTACAGACAGACATTTTTTCCCACTCTTCTTTGCAGAATAGGTAAGTCTCAGTCAGATTGTATGGCAAGCATCTGTAAATAATAATTTCTAAGTCTTGAAATTGATTTTTAATTAGATTTAGATTTTAGAAGAACACCACCTAATTATGGCTTAATCATGTTTCCAGTCTTTCATAGCCTCCAACTATTTTTCATTCAGAATCCGTCAGTAGCTAGAATAATTCACTTTCATATGAATTCTTACCAGCTTCCTGCTCTGCGTAAAAACACACCCACAGCATGGTGGTGTCACCACCACGTTTTATGATGCAGCTGGCATTTTCAGGATGTTAACTTTCTACCACATGTTCCTAAAAATCCACCTGTTAAGAGTTGCTTTCGAAACAGAAAATGACACATTGACCAACATATTTGATGCGCATGATATTGGTGATGGCACTAATCAAAATGTAATGTCTGTTCAATTATTGACTGTATGGTGTTTTCTTTATACCTTTGTAATTTTGTGTTTTTGTTATGTAAAGCACTTTGAACTGCTTTGCTGCTGAAACGTGTTATACAAATACACTTGATTAATTTTACATGTAGTCCAAAACTTTCAAAATGGAATCCACCTTGTGCAACCTGAGTTGCTGATCTTTCCTGCCCCTCCAATTTGCACAGGCCTCCGGTCTACATCTTGGACGAATGCTGCTCCAGTGTGTTTAGGTGGATGGTTATAGCTCGGTTTGCAGTAGGGACAAACGTTTTAAATTCTTGGATGATTAATTGAACCGTGGTGCGTAAGACGTTCAAAGCTTGTTTGTTTTATAACTTAATCCTGCTGTAAACTGCAGTGTTTCTTACTCTTGATGATGTTCAGTAATGTTCTTTAACAAACTTCTGAAATTATACACAAGTGGACACAGTTTACTAACGAGCTGATTCTGATGCCGCTTGGATTGTATTAAGGGGTATCAGACTAAATCTGGTCGAATACCTACATTTGAAAACAATCTTTTGCTTTTCTTCCACTGGACAATCATGGACTACTTTGTGTTGATTTGTTACATAAAATCTCCTTAAAACATGCTTTTAAGCCATTTTAAGACAGCTAAACAGAAAAAGGGCAAGTAAGATGAAAAAAGCAGATAACTGCATGTGCATGAAGTTGCACAGAGTCAACATGAGATGATGGTGGGAAACCACAGAAACATCACACTTACTCATTTAAAATAGAGATAAGTCATGATGATTGGTGAGAAAACAAAAAAAGGTGTGAAGAGAAACAGTGAAACAGAAATTCCCCCTGAGCTAAGCTTAACTCGCTCTCCTCGCCACCGTGCTGGCGGTGCAGTATTTGTGTAGGTGTTCAGCAGGTTTTATTGGCTGTCTCTTCTCACAGACATCATGCTTCTGATATGCATGTGAAATCATGTGTCCAACCCCCTCTTCTGCCTATCCACCGTTACATCAGTCACACTGGTATGATTTCACTGGAAAAACTTTTCCTTCATCCTCTTTTTTACCTTCGCTGGCACCGTGCAGGCAGAGCATGGCGCTCACTCGCTCTCCCATCCCTTCACTTTCATCCCTTAATTCATCTTCCACCCCTGTGCTCTGCGCCTCTCCCTCCCACAGCCCACCATTTGCTCTGTCCAATTATAACTCAATCTACCGGTTCTTTTGCAGTCACCATGGCAACAGCGATGTTGGGCACAGGTTCCGATGTTGCCCTGTGGTCACGGCAACATCGGATTGTTGCCAATCACCACATTCTCGTAAAATAAGCCAAACAAATTATGTTGGACAGCTTTTGGACACAGAGAGATGTCTTTCTACAGCGCTGACCTTTGTCCTGTTTCACAAAAAAGTAAATTATAATTTAGTCACAAATAACATTTTTATTATCGGGAAGTTAGGAGGCAGAAAGAACAATAGCTAAATCAGGAGAGCCTTCCAGCTTTTGAATGCTGCTTCTATCAACGTGTAACCATCGATGAGGAAAATATACGAGGTACAAACTTGAGATCAGTGTTGAAAACGGTGGTCTTCCAATCCACTCGGTGCAGCAACTTGTAATGTATGTTTTCAGCCATTTGGGGGCACTGCTAGTCTGCAGATAAATGGTAAGGAACTAGGCAGCGTCAGAAAACTAGTGCAAAGTCTGTGAAACTGAAGATGCAAGGAAAAAGACGAGTGTGAGATGACGATGAGAAAAAGATTCACAAGCAAAATACCAACTATTTCAAACTTGTATATAAGTACAATAAAACTTATCTTCTAAGATAAGAGTATACAAGGTTGAGGTAATTCCTGTGGAATAGGAAATCAACCCAAATTTGCTTCAACTTCACGTGCTTGTGCTCAAAGTCTTGGAGCCATCTCAGATCAAGAAAACCCCGTGTAGCACTGCATCTCGAGAACCTCCTCTATGTATGCTTCACCTACTTAAAAAATAGATCAGTGTTGCACACGGATTTTAGTGGTAAGTGTTGACGGGGGCTTCACGTGTGCTTCAGTGCCAGTCTAGATGGCTGTGCGATCCAGATGTGGTTGTTGCCATGGACAGGGAGGATATGCAGGGCTTTAAGCATTACGTAAAGCAGGGGCGGGAGGGAGCGGGGATGTTATTCCCGGGTATCCGTATCCGGGTAGATGAGGATGAGGAGGGCGAAAGTGGAAAGGAAGGGTAGCGAAGCCACTGCAATGCGATGAAGCGAAGAGTTAAAAAAGTGTCATAATTCTTTAGTAGGAAAAAAACCCTAAAAAAGAAAAGAAAAAAGCAGAGGGAGGGATGCGTCCAAGTGTGAAAAAGTGTATTCACGTGTACTTAGAGGCGAGTGACATGTTTACTCCCACAAACTGTGTGCGATTGTTTCCGTTAGGGAGCAACTCAACAACACATTATGAATGATGAATTCTTTTTAAAATATAGAGACTGTAAGGCACCTCTTTTTAAATCCTCTTCAACAACAGTGTTCATTATTAAAAGATGCATAAATAATTTTAAAACATAAATGCATTTTATGACCATTCATAAAAATGTTCACATTCAACAAAGTTTGTCTAACGAGTAGAGAAAACCAATTTTATCAGAATCAATACAAAATAAATACAAAAATAACAGACTCACACTTTCTTCACTGACCTCAGAGCTAGAAATCTCTCAATGCAGAATGCTACTTATGGTATCAGTAAAAGAAGTGAGCTCAAAAAACTTATTCACACACTCAGTAGATTTATATTTAAAGTGCCCACCCAGATTCCTGACTTTAATCTGCTAGAGATTCTTAAGAGAATTAAAGATTAGGGTTATTGCACGGATTCCCTCCAACATCAATGGTTGGAGCTCTTTGCAAAACATAAATGCTTAAAAATACCAGTGAAGACGCACAAAATTATATCAGCATTTAAAGTGCTTGATTGCTGTATTGCTTATAAAAGCATTAACTGATTATTGAGAAGGGTATAAATATTTTTGGTATCTTTTTGTTAAAAATGTCAACAAAACAGAGAACTAAATCAGTTTTAGTTCTCTCTTTAGTTCTCAAATATCAGTTGAAGGTATTTCTTGAACTGAATATCTTCAAATATGACACCATTTGATGCCTGTGGTTTTCCGCTAAGAAACAAACGTCTTGCTTGATCTTTAAATCTAGAGCTGTCTGGAATAGAAACAATTTTTGGGTTTAATTGTATTCCTTAAGTGTGTGTTGACTGTAAGTGTTTAAATCTCTCCAATAAGTTATTCTCTTGAACATTTCAGGCATTAGGTAATTCAGAGGAAACCCTCCAATAATTCTGGATCGTCCCCGCTGTTGGGGTGATGCTGTCTGAAACGGCCGAGACGCGACAAGAGCGCCTCATGATGTGTTTGCGTGTGTGAACATGTGTGAGAGAGCTGAAGTTCCTCCTCGCTGAGTGAGCAGGGGCACACACGAACAGCCACACACATACACAAACACACACACACACACATTTGGGAACCGCTATTTCTATCTGTGAATACTCTGTCATACAAGCTGCATCGTGAGATGTTTGCTGTGTTGCCATGGCAACAGACGTTTTGGCGCTCACACATCATATCCGGTACTGGGTGATTGACATTTTGTTACTTGGTCTTCTACACACACGCTGCGTGTGACACCTTAACAAAATGGTCTCATGCTTCACCTTTTCAATTCTCCCAATCAGACTTTTTTTTTTTTTCAAAATAGTTAAGGTATTTCAGAGGGAATTTTTGTGCTATTTAATTTGTGAAATTAAACACATACGGCACATTCACATGTATGCTTCATACATTGTGATTTGAGCTTCAGCCTAATTAAAAATAATTTATTTTGACTTTATAAAATATTCTTAACACTTATTCGAAGCATATTTCATTCTATAATGCCTTTAGTGTATTTTAAAAGAAAATCCACATTTCATAAGCAGATTTGACAGTTTTTATTATATCTAAGACTGTAGAGTTGGCAACAAACTTCATAGAAAAGTTGGAGAGGATGTTTCAGTGCTTTCACCTACCCAGAAATACCGCTGTAGTTTTCTGGCATAAATCAGGCCAAATTTATGCTGATGCTGACACAGATTGTCAGTGTGTGCTCTGACTCACAGTCATTATCATTACACAACCATAAACACATATTTCTAATAGTATTATATTCGAGCTCAAGGGAACTCAAAAGTACTTTTGCATAAGTCGTGAGATGCCAATTTTATTTTTTGTTTCTTTTCCAAAATAAAAAAACGCTAACATTTCTGAGTATTAATAACCCATAAACCTTTTTGCATTTTGTCGTGATAAATTCACATACATGTATTTCATGATTATGCCACATGACAGACCAACAAAAAGTAAGTCATAATGATAAAATGAAAGAAAAAAGTATGCATTTTTTTCACATTTTTGGAGAAATTAGTATCTAGAAACTGAAGTGCATTAGTATTCCTGCCATTCGATTCAATAATTTGTAGCTCAACCTTTTACTGTTATTACAGAGGCAACCTTTCTGGGCAACGCCTCTATCAGTTTTACAGTCCTGCTCACCATTATTGGCACCCCTTCATGTTTTGCATAGCTGAGTGAATATCTTCAGAAATAAATGGAAATGTTCAAAACTTAAATCAGCAGTATCTTTCAATTTGAGGTCCAAAGTAATTTAACAAAGACAATTACCATTTCAACATAAATATTTTAATTGCAAAGGACAAAACAGAAAACCAGCATGTGCACTAATATTGACACCCCTCCTTAATATTTGGTTGCACAGCCTTTGGCAGCAATGACGGCCTCCAAACGTTTCTTATATTCATCTATAAGCTTCTTGCACTTCTCGGGTGGCATTTTCTCCCAGACTTCTTTTGCAATATGCTCAAGCTCTTGTACATTTGCAGGGTTCCTTTCTCCAATGGCAGATTTCAGCAAGATTTCAGCAAGATTTTCAATTGGATTGAGATCAGGACTCATTGCTGGCCATTTTAAAACAGTCAATTTTTTCCCTTTCAACCATGCCTGCGTGCTTTTGGAGGTGTGCTTTGGGTCATTATCTTGCTGGAAGACCCAGGATCTTCGCCTCAAACCAAGTTTTCTTACGCTGGGCAAGACATTTCGCTCTAGAATTGCTTGATAGTCTTCTGATTTCATGATGCCTGTGATACGGTCAAGGCCTCCAGTACCAGATGCCGCAAAGCAGCCCCACAGCATTATGGATCCTCCACCATGCTTGACTGTTGGTATGGTGTTCTTTTCTTTAAAGGATTCATTGCGCCGTCTGTAAACATATTGTTTGTGTGAATTACCGAAAACCTCCACTTTTGTTTCATCTGTCCATAAAACGTTGTCCCAAAAGGCTTGAGGTTTGTCCAGGTTCTCTTTTGCGAAGATCAAGCGTTCTTTTTTATGTCTTTTCTTCAGCAATGGGGTCTTCCTTGGCCTCCGCCCATAAAGCCCCACTTTGTTTAGTGTGCGCCGTATGGTACTTGTTGAAACAATCACACCAGACTGCTCCAGGTTGGTCTTTAGGTCTTTAGATGTTTGACGTGGTGTTTTTTCCACCATTCGCACCAACCGTCGAAGACTTCTGTCATCAATTTTTCTCTTCCCCCCACGTCCAGGGAGGTTCTTGACCATTCCATGCCTGGAAAACTTCTTAATAACATTACGCACCATTGAAACAGGGATACCGAGGTCTTTGGAGATGGCTTTATAAGCTTTGGAGGTCTTGTGCTTACAAATAATAGCATTTCTGGTGTCCTCAGACAGCTCCTTTGTCTTTACCATTGTCACATGTGAAGATGGAATAACAGGTGGCTTTTAAAGTACCAACATGATCATTCATTGGTTAATTCATGTCACATGTGTGGAGGCAGTTCATCACAAGTGATCTTTATTTGTGATTTGCAACAGGTGAGCCGAATTGGGTTTTCATACTGATTTGCTGGAAAGGGTACCAATACCATTGACATGGTAAATATTATGTTTTTCTTTGTTTTCCTCATAATGTTTATCTTTTAAAATGTTTTTTATCATTTGCTGTTTTGCATCGAGCACAAGCTATCAGCAGTAAAATGTTGTTTCACTTGATGAATTTCCTTCAGGAAATATTCCATTATATGTACTTAAACTTCATGGGTGCCAATAATGGTGAGCAGGACTGTATATATCTACTCCTTATTTGGAAAATAGCTCCAGCTCAGTCAGGCTGGACGCAGAGTGTCTATGAACTTCAGTTTTCAAATCTTGCCACAGATTATCAATATTATGTTTAGGAAACATGAGTATGCTAAATCATGCCACTTTAGCTCTGGCTGCATGTTTGAGGTTGTGGTCCTGCTGAAAGTTGGATCTCCTTTTCTGCTCTGTATTTAGCTACACGCATCTTCCCAACAACTCTGACAAGCTTCCCTGTCTTTGTTGAAGGAAAAGCCTGATGTTGCCACCAACATGTTTCACAGTGGAAACAGTTTGTTCAGGGCATTAGTTTATTTCGTAACATGTATGCCCACTTAAATTATTCCTCATCTGACCACAGGATCTTCTTCCACTGCAATGGCAAACAACAGAGGAACTTCTGACTTATTGCGTGCAATGCAACAATATTGCTACTCTTCCAAAGAGGCCAGATTTGTGGAAAAGTTGTGGATCCTTTGCTCCTACCTGAGCAGTGGATCTCTGCAGCACCTCCAGAGTTACCATGGTTACTACTTATCTGATCTCTGAATAAAGCCTTTTCTTGCCCTGCCTTTCAGTTTGGGTGGACAGCCATGTTTGGTAGGATTTCAGTTATGAAAACATTTTTTATTTTTAGATGATGGATTGACCAGTGTTTTGTGAGATGGTAAAATATTAATACCATCACCAGGGGTGTTGCTGACAGAATATTTTCTGTCTTTGACTGTTTTTTTAAACAGTGATGGAAAAATCTGAAGGTTGTTCATCGCTTTGACAGTTTATAATTCACATATTTGACCACTTGTTGCAGACGCGGAAACATTTTCAACTTTATGCACAGGGTACATTGTGTGGAGGTAACTAAATCAATAAATAAAAATAAATAAATTCCTATCAGTATCTTCTCTGACCTGAACACAGAACTAAATGCATCTCGCTATGCGGGAGCTAACAACCAGTTGAACAGTAGGCTTTGGACCTCGTCTGCTGCAGAAAGAGCGCATACACACGTTCAGAAAGATTTACTGACTTCTCATCACTTAAATTGGAGAAATGTTCCAGGATTTAAAAACTCTGGCTTGTAATTCCAGTCTCCAGCAAAGCACAGATTCAGCTACCAGATCAACAACAAAACCTTGAGACATTTGATTATGCACAAGCAGGTGCGCAATTCAGGTCCAAAGGCACCAAGAGGAAGTTGTGAGACTGTCCATTCAATTCACTGCAGGTAAATTGGTCATAATTTAAGTGTAAGCATTTAATTTCATTGTTTATATGTTATTGCATTATAATGTGTTTATGTTATTGAGTCAGTGTTTTTTCCCCACTATGGATAAAATGTTACATTTATTCTTGTAATATTCATTGATGTGTGATAGCCCAATGTAGATGCTCTGTTCAGCTTGTTGAATGTTAATTAAAACAAAACGCATTTGAATATATCATCCAACTGCATGAGAAAGTCTAGCGCAACCTCTGCCTAGCCCTAGTCATAAACTTCTCCAGAATTGTAACTTGTCTGATGTGTTCCTTGATCTTTTCACGATTGTCTAAAAAACTTTGGAGGTCTTTAACAGACCAGCTGTATATAGTGAGGTTAAATTACACACAGACTAACCCTATTTACTAATTATGGAACATTTACAGGCAGTTGGAGGCACTGGATTTTATGTGGGGATAGAAGATTAAAGGAGGCTGAATACAAATGCATCACACACATTTTTATACATTTTTACAACATTAAAAAAAACATGCATTCCTTTTCTTCATCTCCACAATTGTGCACTAGACAGTCTATCACAAAATCCCATTAAAGTACACTACAATAAAATAAAAAGAAGCATAGCAATTTATATTATTATTCATATAACATTAAAAATATTCATACCTCAAAAAACACAAAGAAATATTAATTCCCCCCATTTCACAAGCTGATAGAAAACACATAAATATAAGAATAATACCTGCACAATCTTGCAATCCAGAAACAGACCAAATGTGTAATTGGACACGCTACCACATGCACTCCAGACATGCACGCAGCAAAGCATGCGCACACCCACACAAAGAGGTGCCATTCATTCATTCAGCGTCCCTACAGCTGCAAAAAAGGGATCAGTTGAAGAAGCGTAGACTCAAAACGACACCCCTTCTTTCCCTTGCCTGTCCACTTTTCTGTCACACCCGCGAATCCCTCCACAACGATTAGTGCAAAAAAATAAAAAAACAAGGGCAAAAGGTCAGGTGAATCAGACAGACTGACACCATATGTGCATAAGTAACAGACCTAATGATAAACCGATGACAAATAATGTTCTCACACTTACGTTGTACACACTCTACAGTGCAGCGCATTCCTCCAACAGCAGAGTTTGAGCAACACATTTTTCACGCACCCACACAAAACACTAAAACTTGCAGTATATGAGATACAGACACTGACACACAATTCAGAATAAACCAACTTCCATTTAGCTGGCCATGGAGGCTGCTTACACCCTGTTTCACTATACAGTTACTATTAAACAAACAACATATGAGCAAACAGAAAAACTCTGCAGTGAGTAAGAACAACTACTGGGGTCAGAGAGTTGACGACACGTATACACATTTTAAAGATAAGAAAAGAATTAAAAACAAAGCATGCATTTGAATTCTAGCTTTTGCCTTTTTATCTGTGCTGCTGTGTATTCAATAACAATATCTCCTATGCTGGTTATGATCTAAACATGTTTTTTCCCTTTTTCAGCAAAGGGGAAAAAAAACACAATTTGGGGGAAAGGCTTCGGCTGGCCTACATACAGTTCATTTTGCTCACACATTCGGTTTTATCTCTAAATGGTCATTTGTTGTGTAGCACTAATTCTCAACATTTTTCTACCTCAACTCTTCATTAAGAATAGTTTAAAAAAAAAATCTTATTTAAAATCTCTATTAGTTCTAATACAAACCCCTGCTGTTATTCCTGCACAGTCCCTCGGAAATATGGTGAGGCATGACTGTTACCACTCAACCTCAAAATTACTGCTTTCTTAATGACTGGAAATATAAGAGGAACCCTCCGCTATCTGCAAAGCTAATCCTTTATAATGTAGAAGTTAATCCCAATAGAAAACAACAAAACAGCACAGCATGCATGTCAGCGCATACGTCCTCTTTTGCATTTTTCCAACCCTCACACACACTCTGAGATACACTCAGAGGATTACAGAAAAATTATGTTTTGTTCCATAACCATTTACAATTAAAAGCACACCAATAGTATTTAAATTACTACTTTGGTAAGTCAGATCAAATTCAACCAACAGTTTAATCTGTATCTGGAAATTTTGCACTTTATATTTAGCCCTAATTTCTAAAGTTATGAATAACACAGTATCAGTTTTCAGAAATTCTCAGATTGATCTTTTTCACACTGTATTGCTGAATTGCAGGTGCCGGTTCCAGGAATCTCACTGATCATGTGGACAGATCTAGTATTTGGTTACTGTTAACAGGAGAGTGGTATGACGATGACTGGGGGGTCGCCATATGGGACAACAGCATGCTGGCTGACAGGAACCTCCTTCGCTGGGCATCAGCACACTCGGGTCATTGCATGTTTATGTGAAGGTAACTCTCTCCTGCTCTCTATTTGAAATTTTTATTAGCTAGGTTTTAAAAGGTTTTTTGGGGGGCTGAAACAGGTACAATAAATCAGATGAATAAATGTGGTTTCCAAACCTACACTGTTTTACTAGGGTTTGAAGAACATTTAATAAGATGTAAAAATCTCTCTGCTGTCTCTGGCACTTGTTGTGCACTGTCGGTAAGATGGCTGAAACAAGGTGCTTACATCTTTCCCTCACTTGCAATATAGAAGGATTTGCTGGTGTGGAAATATTTTCAGTTACAAAAAACAGACACCTATGATGTAGATATTAAAGGAAGCACCACACTCTCATCAATGTCATTGAAGTTTAAAATTACGAACTAAAAGCTGCATATCTGTTAAACAGCTGACTGCAGACGCTTCTAAGAGTAAAACGCCCAACTACTTATTCAGCTAATATAAGCTCAGTATATTTGTGATACTCTACAACAGAGAACGACAAAAAATGCATAGCAATTTACCAACCAACCTTAAAAAATAAATGACTTGAACTGTTGTTTATGCCATGTTTATTTATTTTTTTTACCAATGTATTATAATCAACCTACATGTAGGAAATAATATTACAATTATTACAATAATCAATATTGTTTTAGCATTCATAGTAAAAAAAATAGCTCTTCTGTTTGAAATGAAAGGAGTTAGATCATTTTGCGTATTTTAAATATTTGTGTTAACACTAGAATAGTGTGAACAATTTTTTGTTTGTTTGTTTAAGAAAATGTAATCTCAAATCTGATTAAGAACAGCACAAAATAATGTTACTGGGCTGGTATTTAATAATTAAAAATAAATATGATGCATAAGGAATCACAATTTATACTTCAAAACAATTCCCAACCGTGTGTGTGTTTGTGTGTGTTGAGCATAACAAAAAAAAGAAAAAAAAAGAAAAGAAATTACATTTACTTGCTAAGGTTTCTCAGTAAGCAAAATGCAAGATGTTTTTCTCTTTGGTACTTGTTCCTCAAAATAATCTGTATTCACCATAATGCTATTAAGTCTTGTGAAAATGTTAATTAAAATCATATTTTGGCCATTTTATTGAAAAATAAAAATCCAAGGGCCAGGCACAGATACAAGCCCATTAAACTAGGGATCTGTGCAAACTGAGATAGTAATGTGTGTGACTAAAGCAAAAATTGCAGCCATTATTATAAATATTGAATGTAAAAAAAATTAATGTAATTAAAAATATATATGGGATATCCTTAATATTCTGCACAATAATATACAGTTCCTCAAAAATGTTCAAATGCATCTACTTAAAATTAGATAGTCGTATTTCAAGCAGTATTTTCACATGAGTGTTCTGTGTTTTGTAATCCTTTATATGAAAAATATTTGATATATTTTTCACCTGTGGTGCCTAAATTACTGCTGATGTGCAGAAATCTCTGACTAAAATTATGCATTTTTAGAACCTCCTAATAGTGTTTTTTTTTATTTATTTTTAAATTAATTTATGCTTTAAATACTACTTAGAGAAATTCCCAAGATGCACAAACATTATCTTTGAACAGTTGATTCCAAATTAGTTATTTTTCCTCCTGCAAGACTGAAAAGTTTCTCCCCTTTATTTTTAACTCATTCACCTCACACGCATAGCACACATTTGTACACGCACTCACCTGTGCCAGGACGTCCCATGATGATGTCCTTTCGAGGGGCAGGGTGCAGACTTTCCGCTGGTAGGATCAGAGGGAGCAGAGCTGTGGGAGAGGGGTGACAGGGAACCGGCTGCTGGACCTCTCCACCAAACCCGGTACACTTGTTGTCTTGTCGTTCTCCGGAGCTGTCCGTGCTACTCAGAACTGAAGCTGTCACTGTTGTGCTTACGGCAACCGAGAGGGCTTGGAGGGGGGTGGCAGTAGGGTCAGTGGAAGGTAGAGAGGAAGATGTCGGGGAAACAAGTACTAGAGTTTGGGCTGGGCTCCGCAAGTAGACAGTACCATTGGGTACTGTTGCTGCAGCAGCATTAATTGGGACAGGAACCTGGAGGCCCGTGACGGGTTGAGGAGTAAGGGGGGTTAAAGCAATGTCTTTAGGTGGGGTGTTATCTATAGCTGCCTCGTTTCTTCCTCCTCCTCTTTCTAAGGGAGACTCTGTGAACTTCACTAATGGGACTTCAGGATTTCGAACAATGACAGGGGAGTCCCGCAAAGTCTGCTGGGGTATAGGGACCACTCGCCGAAGCCCTCCGTCAGTGGAGAGGGGAGAGGGAGGGGTTGCGGACACCAGCAGAGGAGGAGGAGAGGCAGCAGCAGAGGATGGGGGCCTGCTGGAAGAAGGTGTGTTCAGTCCTTTAAACTGGGAGAGGGTGGGTGTATGTGTGCGGGAATGTGATGCTGGTGTTTG
This sequence comes from Xiphophorus couchianus, assembly GCF_001444195.1. Lineage (NCBI taxonomy): Eukaryota > Metazoa > Chordata > Actinopteri > Cyprinodontiformes > Poeciliidae > Xiphophorus > Xiphophorus couchianus. The sequence continues at coordinate 11,604,085 of NC_040230.1, forward strand.
GGGCGAAAGCACCCTGAAAGAGTTGTTGAGGTCCCCCAGCTCCAGCTCTGTTTTGGGTGTGTAATCGTGGTGGTGTGAGGGAAGAGGTGGTGGAGGAGGTGCATCTGATTTTCTTTTGCTGGGGCTCATGGGGACCGTAAACGTCAGGTTACTGTGGAAGGAGGGCTGGACGCCCGAAACATGTCTCTCCCTTTCACCTGCTCCTGTTAGGGTTGTTGGTTTACTGCCCCCTCCCCCTCCACCCACTGTACCACTGGGCTGCCGGTGTCGCCGGTGTTGTAAGACTGGGGATGCAGTAATAGGGGAGAAGGTGGCCGGCCTGAAACCAAACAGTGGAGAGGGTGAGGGAGAGGGGGCAGGGGAGAAGGGAGACTGATTGGAGATAGGGGAGAAGGAAGGAGTGCCAGAGCGGGAGCTTCCTAACGACACAAGCATGGTGGCAGCCTCGCACTCATCTAAATCAAACCTTGACGACAGTTCATGGGGGAGGAGGGAAGGAAGGACCAAACGAGGTCTGGAGTCTCCTCTGCTGCTGGTCTCACTGCTCTCTCTTGAGGTCTCGTCCCACTCAAACTCACTGCTTGCCCTCCCCCGAAGGTCTGAAGGGGTCACCGTCCCTGAGCTGCTGCCTCCCCCTCCTTTCTCCCCCCCTGCTGCCTCCATCTCTTTGGTTTTCATGGACAAGTGTCTAGAGCAGTATCCTCGACGCTGAGACTCCTTCATACAGCCCTCCCTAGAGCACAACCTCCTCCACTGCTTCCCATTGAACTTCTTACGGATGCCATTGGGAGTGCACACCACGTCGCCTTTTTTGTATTTCTGCTGAGCCAGCGAGAGAGGAGTCCTAGAACGGGAGGAGCCCGGAGAGGAGCCCACACCAGAAGTGGGAGTAGGGGTCTGGGTGGGAGTGGTTTTAGTTAGAGGTAGGTTTGGAGTGGTGTTGCTTATTTCAGGGGTCAGTAAAGCAGGGGATGGGGTTGGCAGAGGACTAGTTATTGTAGAGAGATGAGGTGGCCCTACACCCCTCACCAATGAGAGGTGAGTGGATGTAGGAACGTAACTACTCGGCTTGGAGACAATGTTTCTGTACTGGGAGGTTCCAGTGTTTGCTTTTGGACCAATGGAATTACCCATGTTAAAATGAGATACCTCGACATCTTCCTCTGGTGTGTTAGGCTGTTTCTGTCTTTCTCTGCCCGACAAGTTGCTTTCACATCCATGACTTGTGACGGCTACTACACTGGAGCTTACAGTGGAGGAACTGGCAGGTGAATGCACAGTTCCAGAGGTGTGCACTCCTGCAGCGCCCTCATGTGAAAATCCAGGGCCCAGCCGTGCTCCACCTCCCAGCACCCCCATGCCGATACTTAACTGGCAAACTTCTCTCTCTACCTCCATCTCCTCCCGGCGCTCTCTCTCCTCCCTTTCCCTCTCAAGCTCTCTCTCCTTTGCTTTTCCACCGTCTAACTGGGAGACCTCCCACGGAGGGATGAGTAGTCTCAGGCTCTGTCGGGACACCCAGACAACCCGACCCGTTACTTTGCCTTTTTCTTTCTCCCCCACCAACTTTTCACCCAGAGTTTCTCTGTCTTCGTTTAGGAGTACCTGGTAAGGAAACGAGACACCAGGGTGGGGGTCCACCTGAACAACAACCCCCTCTCTGTACAACAGAGGACTCCTTTCCTCCTCACCAAATGGGACACACACTCGAGTCCCAACAGCTACGGGGGAAATGCCAGGTGGGGGTGCATCTAAGATGAAGTAGACAGCACTCTCAGCCTCTATAGAGGGTGTCACCATAGTCCTACCACAAAAGGGGTATTTAACAAGGGTTTCTTCTCCTTGGAGCTGAACTTCAACACTACCTCCACTTACCCTGCGCACCACCCCTGGTCTAAACACAGGAGATTGGAGGCAGGAATCTTTACCGTTGGCAGTCTTCATGTCACTCTCCATTTTTCTTTTTCGTTGGCGAGCCAGAACTCTCTGGTTTTTCATGCCTTTAGCCAGAGCTTCAGCTAGTCCCTCTGAAAGACTGACCTCTTTAGGGTGTGAGTTTTGGAAAGGAGCAAGGATGTGGATATTAGCATTTGGTCCTGTTGCCTCCATCACATCCAGGTCAGAAGAATGCTCACTAGCTGTATCGGTAGAGGAAGAGCGTGCCGAGTTAGGGGCACCCTCCAATTCATTTTCCCCAGTGAGTGAGTCTTTTTCCTTGGAATGTGATGTCCTGAGGGTTTTATCCTTCACTGAGACAAAATGGTTTGTTTCTGTAGCTTTACTGTCTACTGTTAACACTGATGGCTGAGTACCTGCGCAATTATTACTTCTGCTATTAATGCTATTTATATAAGTACTTTGGCTTCCAGCACAACTGTTACTACTGCTAGTCATACTGGTAATACCACTTGTAGTGATACTGGAAGTACTGCTATTTATGCTCACATTAGTGCCTTTATTAATGCTGTTAGGAATATTGTTACTATGCTTAAAAATATTATTGAGAGTATTCACACTTTTACTGTTTTTACTGTTGATACTGCTGTAGCTGTTAGATATGAGAGCAGGGCTGGAGATAGGAATATTATTTGTGACACTTGCATTGTTAGCAAAGTGCTCATACATGTATTTTTTCTTGGGTACGCGCGCTTTGAATGTGGCCGTCTTCCTACTGGAAACTGAGCCCAAACTAGGACTGTGATTGGTGGCTTGCGGGGGTGCAGCTATGCCGAGTGGAGCTGGGGCAGAGGTAGGCAATACTACAAAATCAGTGGGTGGGGAACTGTTTCCATTTGTCCCCACTGTTTTTTCCTTTTCAGTCTTTTCCTCTGGCTTCTTTCCATCACTTGTGTCTGACACCACAGGTTTCATTTGCTCAGTAGTCTCCTCCTTAGTGGTAGTATTGCTGTTTGTGATCGGTTCGTCATTTGAGTTGGCTTCTGTGGGCGTCGGGGTGTATTTGCGTTTGGAAGGAGTGCTGGGTGTGTGCTGTGTGGTTCTGACAAGCGTCTCCTTCTTGACTCTTTTGGAGTCTTTCTCTTTTACGGGATGAGAACCAACTCGTTTTTTTCCTCCTCTGCCTCTTGTTAATGGTGGAGATCGTCTCCTATTTGTCTTCAACGGTCCCATCTCTTGCTCACTGTACACAAAGTGCTGCAAATTATATGAGGCTCCTCTTTTATATTTTAAGGCACTCCTTTAAATATTTTGCTCTCTTCTTCTTTTCTTCTGTGCTTTTTCTGTTCATCTGCTTTCTGCCATGTAATCTGAAAAAGAGAAGGGAGATAAAGCAGACAGGTGGTTATTTATTGTCTTCACAATCAGAAACTGCTAAGGGAAAAAAAATTACATCATACATGGAATTCAGCTACACTGCACTACTCACACTGGCTCAATATCTAGAGTATGCTTTCAGTGGGCATACCCTCCATGCCTGCCCTGATTCACTGTGAAGTGCATGCATGCATGCATGTCGTTGTGTGCTTGCAAAACATTAAACCTGGATTCCAGTGTTACAAAAATGATCGCTAGAGGAAGAAACCCCTGTTCTTAAGCTTTTTCTTTAAAAAAATCTAAATATTGTTCCAAAACATTTCTCCTGACTCTACAATAATTGTAAAACAAGTAAATAATTAAGACCTTGCAGCACGAGAGCTTGTGACATGAAAATCCCACAACATTTCTATTCAAATAGAAGTCTATTTTATGAAGCACTATGCCTTTTTACTCTTTTACTTTAAGAGATTATTATCATATCTGCATATTGACTTGCTTGCCACGCTGTATGTAGACTCAGTGCTTTTATTTTAAAGCAACAAACCAAGTACTTCATGACTTGCCCTCAACTAACGAAGACTTCTTGACAGGCTGGCTGACAATACTTGGTAACAACAGCGATGAAAAAGCAAAACATATATGTGGTGTAACAGATGAATTACATATGATTTACAAATGATTTATATTTGGGTTGCAAGGTATTAGGATAATGTAGTTTTTGACATTGTTAGCAAATTTCATAATGACAACATGACCTACAATAAAGAAATACCTATGTAAACAGTAATTCTGTCTTTAAGCTTTGGATTCATGGTGAAAATAGACCTTGTACCAACTGGAAGTAAAAATCAGTTTATTCTTTCCACCTTATCTGGTGCTGAGCAAAAAAAACTATTTTGATTAAGTGGGAAACAAAATATGTGAAAAACTATAAAAGGTAGGTTTTAAAAGGCAATAAGACAGATGACACGTGAGGCTTAACAGGCTATGAGTGGGTTCACCAGATGGAGGAGAGACTGGAAACAGTAGTGTGAGCTACATTTATGCCATTTACTGGTTGTACTTAAGCATATTTACATTTTTAAACAGTAATGCAAATAGGAATGAAACACTATGAAATTACTAGTCGAGAATGTGCCATTATTGATCAATAAAGACCGGTTTTCAAGGAAGCTTAGGACTTATTTAATAAAACATTCTGAAAACTAAATCTCATTAGTTACAATCAATGTTTTGATACTTATTTGTTCTTTAAGTTTGTACAGAAACAGATTCGAGCTTACAATCTAGAACCACAAATGATTATTGAAACCATTCAATACAACACAATGGGGATGTTTTTGTTGTTCTTATCACCCAGATCAAATCTCAAAAACAGTTTTATAGAAAAAAATCTGAATTTGACTATGTCTGCATATTTGTAGTTTCTTGAGGAATATTTCACTATAACTATTTAGAGAAACTAAATGCATTCAACCTATCTAATTAGCTAATATCTATTGATATCCAAAATTGCTGATACATTTGCAATATATTGTGAGGTCCATATTTGTACACACTGTCAGATTACCGGTACTGTGACTGGATAATGATTAGTTGCTAACTACACAGAATTTGGCATCTGCTTTATAGATTCCCATCACAATCAAACTGCAATTTTTAAAAATGTTTAAAGAATCCTGTCTAGTTTAAAGTCTAAAACACCAAGACTGGCCAAATTTCCTCAGGATAATTCTTCACTAAACAGAGGTGCATTGCTAGGGATGCATTGATATGAATATTTGAGCAGACATGAATGCTAAAACAGTTTTTACTGATGATTGTTTGAAATTTTATTTAGATAAATATACTGTATGTACAAGTATCTTTTACATGTCCTATTTGGCAGCGTACCACTCAGAGTTGTTGTCTAAGTGCCAAGGAGAAGCCCAAGATATTTAATTTCATGAGTGGAGCCTTACGGCTTTCGCTATTGCTTTGATATATATATGTATACACACATATTTATTTAGATAAATATATGTATAATTTATATGCTATAAATGTAATATATTTAAATGTATAATAAATTGATTCTAATATATAAACTTTATTAGAAATTGCTTTGGGTTTATTTCAAATGTAATGGACACAGAGACAAAAAGGAAAGGGACAAAGAGAAAAAACGTAAGGAAGAGCGATGGAGCAAAATGTTAAAAGGGAATGAGGGAGATTGAGCGAAAGAATAAAGAGAGTACAAGAAAATGCCTTAGAGGTCTGCAGGTCCTTTACAACACGGTTTGAAGTTTGTGAAAGCTGTAATCTAGATTTAAAAATAAACAAAGAAAAACGTTTGGATAATTAACTTTCCCAAAAATATATTTTAAATCTTGTCTAATTCTTGTGAACTTGCTTTGTGCACTGTCTCCTTTCCTAAGCTGGATAAGTCATTACAACTCTAGAAAAATAAAGTTTATATTGTGACAATGATGAAGAAGTTTATTGTCAAGCATGACTGAGCCTCTTGTTGGTTTACAAAAAAAAGTAAGAGGTCACCAAAAACATTTTGTATCAAAAGCAATAAAGGGAAGAAAGAAAGGAGAGAAAGAAAAAGAGAAAGTTATCTTTAGTCTTCTTTCATTTAAACACACACACATTAAAGTCTCTATTATCATTTGCATGATCCCTCCACTCAATTCCCTCCGTCCACTTCAACATGTGACAGCAAAGCTTTCTCACGCTGCGCATTATGGACGTGATGCTATGCGATCAACTTGGGAGTGAACATTTGTTTTGACTTCCATCAGAGGAAAATAGCTGGCGGAGGCCTGGGTGAGGTCACAACTACAACACGAGTGGGAGAAAAAGAGGAATACACGGCTGTTTGGTTGTTTGATCAAACAGGCTGTTCCTGTGTAGTCAGTGGGAATTTCCACAGTCATTCTAGCACTAGCCGGCTCCCTCTCACTTCTTCTCGAGGTCTCAGTTTTTCATAGTCGCCTTTTGTCAGTGTCACACTGATACTCTCTCTTTTTCTCACACGCACATACACACACTCATGTTTCACCAAAAAGACAATATAATTGGAATAATCTGCCTCGTTAAGATATGCCCAAAATGAGAGAAATTAAAAGCCTGGTGCAGGATCAGGCACACTCACTGATGCAAGATTACAGGCTTAATACAATGACACACACACACATTTACAGACATACACACTTACAGCAAGCCGCACAGACGTATGCATATGTGTTCCCCCTTCGGTTATGCTCAGCAACTCACCCACATGCGCAAATGCATGATTTCCGACAAATGCAGATATAAACACATGCCCACTAATTCATACAGTACACGTATACACTTCCTGTCCTGACATTGAAAAAGTTTCTCTGTCTTTCAGACACACACACACGCACACCCAAGGTGACCTCAATGTTAGCTGTTTAACAACAACAACATAAATGAGTAACGCACCAGTACCTCTTTTTGTCGTACAAAAACGCATCTCTCCCTGGACAAAAATGACTAATCAAAACCAAGAGTCGTTCACGCAATCATCACTGTATCACAGCATAAACAGTCTGTAAGTTTGGCTCGCAACACAAGCAGGGACGCTGTCATTTATTAATTCCTGCATCAGTCCCTGTGAATGGGTTTTCACACAAATTTCAAACAGTCAATCCAATAAAGATCAGAATTGGACAAAGTTATCTCTAAGCTCATCTATAAATTTTAAATAAATGCATTATTTGTTCTAAGAATGGATCAAATTGGATTGATGCCACATTTTTAACTAAAACAATCAGAGACAGATAAGGAAATTTTAATTTGATGCATTAAATGAAGATAATCTTGTAATATCTTCATTTTCTCCTGGACTCAAACCTTGTAGCACTAGTTTTCTCTTTTATGTGTCATGGTTCTTAAAAAAAAAAATCTAAATTGGTAAAAATTGGCACTGGTCTGACTTTAAAGAAAACCAAAAAAATGCCTCGGCCAAGATAAGAATGATCGGTGCCTCTCTAGTTTCTCAAACTGACCTTTTCAGTGACGTTTCAAAGAGAAGTGAAGCTTTAAAAACACAACCTGAAACATATATGAGCATAATAAATAGTAACTAAAACCTGCTCTAAAAGTGCATGATAGAACTGGATTTAATTTAACATAAATATATTAGTTCATGTCTCACTGATTTGTAGTAAGCACCTTCAGATTTTATCAAAACATCCAGTAAATGTGTGTAGTGGATAAACAAACTAGCAGAACATACAATGTTCTGCTAGTTAATTTAGATACTTCAAATCTAACTTATTTAGATTTATAAAAGGCACATGTTTAATTTCTGATACTGTATATAGATGTGTATTTATGAATTGTGCTAAATTATTAATCTCTGAAAATAATTAAAAAGAAAAAAAAAGTGAAAACTCTGACTGAAGGAACGTACTGTACCTCCCACCAGTACCAAACCAAGTACCCCTTCATTAGAGGAGATGATGGGGCCTGGACTGGGAATGCTGGGTCTGTAAAGGAACTTTTGAAAAATGGGAAAAGAGGAAGGAGTCAGAGCCACATGTCTGACTGTTTGGCTAAATGACTGGCGAGGATGTGATCTTAGCGCAGAAAAATGTGTTTGGTCATGCTCATGGCCATCCCAAAACGCTCGAGACTTTGGCTGATAAGCCAGTGGGAGGCATGTGTGTGTGTTCTCATTTCATTTCCAGAGTAGTTATAACCAAAGTAAAATGTATATCATTTTGATTGTGAATTACCCTTTTGCTACTTTATTATTTTCGATATAGAAAGTTGAATGTGTTTTTACTTTCCCCAACTACAATGACAAGAAAAACTACACTGATTGCATGTGGTAGCTATTATTTCCATGCTTAAGAGAAGCAGAAAATTGAAATACTGCATGTGACCTAATCCTTAACTTAAAAATCAAAAATCACCAATCCATGATAACCACTAGCTTCTTGAATAAAATGTTATGATACAAAAAAGCAAGTCTGAATCAGAATTTCTCTGTGGTGGGAGCTACTGAAGTGCATAAAATGTCAGTCAAAATTTTGGAAGAAGAAGTGAAATGCTGAAAATACAATTTTGTTCTCCTTTGGGCTGAATTTGGATGAAAGAGAAAACAGAATTTAGAGGTGATTTGGACAAGTCCTGGCACCCAACATTAGAGGCAGCCATCAGTAAACTTGCTGCTGCTCTGGTTTAAAGCAAACTATAAATCTTACATCGATAGATAATCGCAATCTCCATGGCAATAAACTGGACTCCCCCTTTAAACGACAAAAATCGCCTGTTTCACCCAATAAAAACAGAGGATAAAGGGACCCTCCTTGTAATGTGGCCCCGGTCGGCAGCAAAACCAAACTTTACACACACACTAAATGCCCTCTCTGGAATTTACAGCACAGTCATGCATACTGTTAAACTCTCCCTTGGACTTATATATTATCACGCACTTACTTTACCATGTAAACAATCTCCTATACATACATAACTCCATTTTCACTGTATACATTTTGCATATCTGCAATTAATACCCACAAGTTTTCTGATGAGTTTAAAATATAGAATTTCGTTGAGTTTTTCAGTTCGGATGCAGGTGCATGTAAAGCACCAGGCACGTACACTCACTCCGCTCGGTCATTTATAAAGAGTTCTCATCTCTGTGTTGCCATGAGAAAATTAAGTTGTGGAGTATTTATTACTTAACTATGAGACTCTAATAAACAGATGGCAGTTTATTAAGTTTGTCAAAGAGGAGAAAGCATGTGTCCCGCTGCACGATGGCACAGGTTGTGTGTATGAAATGAAAGAAGGTGTGGGGTGCTATCAAGCGGCTTGTTGTATCAGCCGTGTTTAGACCGTGTCTGCCTTGTGCAGTGCTGCATTGGCAGCTCGTGTCAAAGAGAATGTATGCATGTAGGCACCATGCAGCTCATCCTTCCCTCCTGAAACATTTTATGGGTGTCTGTCTGGGCGCAGGGCTGCAGTGACGAAGGAGGCAGAACGTAAAGAGGAGGAAGGAAGGACGACCGTGATGGCGAAGCCTGTCGTGGTCCTCGTACTCTTCGGTATAGCAGGGCGGCTTTGCCCTTAACTGGGTCACCGGGGAACACACACTCACACGTAAAACGGGAAAAAAAGCAGACAACATGCTCTCTTCAAAAAACACTCACGATTTTGTTTATAAGCTCATGCGTGAGAGGGAGGTGATTGCACAGACAACATGATTTGAATAGAAGAATATGGGGTTCTGGTATTTTAGGGTGAGCTGTGTGTGTGTTTGTGTCTGCATGTATGAATGCAACTGAAAGGGGCCGCTTGTTACAGAAAGAGAATATTGTGCCTTAGTAGAAATACTGGTAATTGTTTAGTAGATCAGTGCAGATATTAAATAACATTATTATGAAGAAAAAAAAGAGATGCACCGATCATGTATTTCCCTGCAGATACCGATGTCTGGTTTTCTATCAGGTTCGACACTATTTTTCCCCCCTGCCTTGTAAGGGCTGTAACACACAAAAGATAAAGAAATGTGGTGGTTTTGAACCAAGCACAAATGAGGGGATGAAAAAAATATTAAATTTATGGAAAAAAGCCCATGTCTAAAAATAAGTGTATTAAAGTAATTGATGCAGCTATACATTGAAAATAAAGGGAGTTCGTTTATGAACAGGAAAAATAATTACATATTTCAGTATTCCAATCAGGGAAAATTGTACAATTCCGATCTCAGGCCTATTGATCGGTGCATCTTTAATAAAATATAAGCACTAAGAAGGTCTGACATTTGTACACATTGTGGCCAGGATTGATCGTGGGTTTTTGTAGCATAGATCAGAGGTGACTCTTCCTGTTTGGGACCAAATGGCAGAAATGCCAATGTCACATCAATGTCCAGCTGCTCAACAACATCAGGACCACACAGGAGCATTAATGAGGATAATGGGGAATGAATGCCACAGTGGGAACATGCAGGAGAGATGAAGTCAAAATGCCCTAAACAAGCATCTAATGATTTGAGATAAATGTTGCAATACTGCTAGAAATGTGCAGATGTCATGGGATGCCTCGAATATGATTGCGGGATAGCAGAGCAGGAAAGTAGAGTGACAACGAGAGGAGGGAAAAGCCGAGAAAACACTGAAAGCATCCCCGGCTTCTCTGTGAGTACTACGAGAGGCGCTCTACAATGTCAAAGGAGTATATTATGACTCGAGGCGGTCAGGCTCTTTGCTGTGCAGGATGGTGAAAAAACACACACACAAACCAATCGGTTTTAAAGTAACGCTTAATTATCTTAACCCCAATTACTCCTCATGCAGCATTGTTTTGTATGCAAGAAACGCACTATAACGGAAAAGTGTGCACGAAAGCACAAGCGAGTAGAGATTTCTTAACGTTGCAAGAACCGAGGGTATATAAAACTTAGATGAACGCAGAAATCTTTTCTTTATCGCTCTAGTAAGCAGCCGTGGCATTAGTAGTATAGTGGTGGTTGTAGTAGTCGTAGTAAGGCTACGAGACGGTGGTACAAGATAACCACAAAATGACGTTTTCCCCAAATGCATTTTTATATCATCCCTTGTTGATTTCTTTTAAAATATCCCGAATTAGATCTCTTTTCGTGTTAGTAAACATTTAGGCTGCAACGCTGCAAATAGGTCGCTTGTTTTTACTACCCTACGTGCCGCGGCTCCGCGCAAAACTCAAAAACTAAGGTCAAGAAAAAGTACTCTACAATTAACAAGCGACGTTATTGCCAACTGCATTAATGCGGGATCTTTCTGTAGGAGGATGGGGAAACATTTCAGAAAGTTTTTAGGCTGTTAGGCTCCCACCCCTCCCCTGTCTTGGGGTTTTTTTCCTCTCGGCTCGGAAGCCTTGTCACTCCGTTTCTTTGGACGGTTGTGGAACATTCGACGACCGTTAGCGCTCCTACGTTCTAGTCTCGTGCTAACTCCTGAAAATGAAAAATCAACGTCAGTTCAGCTTCACTAACCTTTCGCTAACTTAGTTCCAACTCACCTCAAACAGCGTTTTTCCTCATTCCACAGAAAGATTTACGGTCCTATTTTCCCGATGGGGAGACTAGTACAGCTCCCAGTGACATCCCTCTACGGTCGGCTTTGAGTACTTCGCACTTTACTTTTCCTGCACAAAACATGTCTTTTCCCCTCCGCAGAAACTCAAACAAGGATACAAAAAAACTATCGCTCTCCTTTTCCACTACAGTCACAAAATGGTGAATGAACCACTAACAGCTGGGGAACCGACCAATGACAGTCCGCTGACAGTTACAGTAGCCAAACAGCGCGGGCGCTGCGGCGCAGAGGGCGTAGCGGGCTGTCAAAGTCTAGCAGACGGACGGAGAGGTTCAGCCAATGGCGGCGGGGATGCTGAACGAAACCGGTGTCCTGTCCCAAACTTTACAGTATCCAATGAGAGCTTTGGGAACCATAGGAACAGCATGAGGGAGGGTCGAGAGGAGGGAGTATGTGACTGCCAGCCAATAAAAAGGCACAAATGTCCCCTCCGTCTCCTCCTCTTTTCATGAGGAGTATGTTTACCATAATTGACAGCACAAGTACTATCCCTGAGTAGCGCGTGATAACGCATCAACCGCTACAGGTTGATACAGGAAGGATCCAAACAGCCCTATGCGGTCATTGTCACATCTAACTGTTGCTACGCGCGTTTTTATAACTGTGTCCTCTTACCCTTTTAGCAAGACAGATTAAAACAGACGAAAAAGAAAAATGAGCTCAAGTTTACGTCCAAAAGTTATTTTCTGAGCTAATTTTCACTTTGTGTGGTGCAGCCGATCATCAACTACATCCCCCCTTCCCTTTCTCTCAGCAACAGACGCTCACTTTCACTGCTCTCAGCCAATCACGGCGCAGAATCTAACTCGCTCTGACGTAGGTGGTTTCCAAGCCACGCCCACTCTATTGTAAGTGAACGGGAGCTGTCCTGGCTAACGTCAGTTCCTCGGCAGGCGATTGGACGGACGAGGAACGTCTCGGGGCCAATGGTCGCGCGTTGCGATGATGTCATCACGAGTGTTGCCACCAGCTGGACTTACGGGGCGTGGCCTGTTGTAAACTCCGCTAACGTTGTGTGTTTGTAACTTGCATACAGTGAATATGAATTTGTATAATGAAAATGATCCCCAGTTTATGTTTTATATGATGACAAGTGTCAGATGGGCATTCTGCACGTGGCATTACTTGGATATGCAACATGTGTTGGTGACCTTCAGTTTCTGCATAAACAACGTAAAGTGACGCTACCTTGCAGAAGATAGGTCCATAATTGCAAACATTACATAACCGCTGGCAAGTGTGTGTAGTAGAATATCAGACTCATGCTGAGGCAGACCATCAGATCTGGAGTGAACAGTGCCCCCTGCTGGTATGCAGGATTGTAACGTTGAAAATGGGAAACTCAGACTTGAAAACACAAGGAAGCCCCTGATTGGATAGTGGTGCTGTATGTTTTGTAAGTGTATGGCAACCTCTCCCCACTGTTCTTTCCTATATGTGTGAGCATTTGTGTGTGTGTGTGTTGAAAAACTGTGAGACAGAGGAGCTGGACATTGTTAAGCGTGGATTTAGAGTGACATCTAGCGGTGATGGGTACGCATCGCAACTGATGACAAATCTGTTAATCTACTTGAACACTCAAATAAAAGTAGTGAAGTTTAAATCACAGCTATGTTCTTAAACAATACCCAAAACTTTAGGCATCGCACTGAGTAATAGAAGGCAGAGAACTTTTGAAGAAAGTCAAAATAAAACCAATTTAAAGTATGCCACAAGCCATATATGAATGTGGAAGAAGGTGATATCAAACTTTATGGTCACACTATTAATTACCCTAAAGCATGGTGGTAGCAGCATCATGATGTGGGTATGCTTTCACAAGGAAAGGGACAAAGAAGCTGATCAGAATTGATTAAAAGATAACTTTCAGCAGGACAATCTTAACAATAACCAGATCCACAAAGGAATAATTTAGATCAAATAATGACTCTATCAAAGTATAGAATATTAAATTGGTTTTCACAAACTATCTCCATCTAATCAGAAGCAAATTTAGTCTCTAGATGTAGAAACCTGGAAGGGACATACCACAAAAAACTTGCAGTTGTTACTGCAATGCAAACCCTGGAAGAAAAATGGACCTATGAGGCCAGAATGCATGCCGCGCTTTTCAGATTTTATTTGGAATAAAAATTTTAAAACAATTTTCTTTCAACTCTGCAACTGTTTGTGAGCATTTGTTTTTTCATATAAAATCCCAATAAACAGAGTTATTGTTTGATGTTGAAAAATTGTGATGCTGACCATAATTACTCTAAACTTCTTTACAACTTTAGCCCTGCTGTTCTCCTTGGTCTTCATGATGCTGATTGTTCACTAATATTCTCTAATAAACAATAAACAGCTGGATATATAGGAAGCTTAAACAACACACAGTTGACTCTGTTTATTAATTTGTTTACGTTTTTGTTTTTATTTAGTTTTATGTCACACACATGCTGTTTAATCTCCTCTTTTGTTTTATGCTATGTGTTTATATATCTTACATTTTATAAAGCACTTTGTTATATCTGACCTATAAAAGGTACTGTATAAATAAAGTTAACTTATTTACTTAATTATTTGCAGCAGATTATATTTAATGTGGGGAAAATTAAAAGAGGGCTAAATACTTTAAATTCGAATCCATCACTTTTCAGAGTTTTGTTTGCATAAAATTGATAAATTCATGTACATTGTTGTAAAAAACCATTAATATTGTAGCTTTACTAGCCATTATATCATATACATAACTACAGACTTGTTTTCACCAGCTCTGCATTTCACTCCATCATTTGAATTTGCTCCTCAAAAAACATATAAAAGCTTGTTCTTTAAACTTAGATCAGTAAAGCATTTGGACCTTATGGGGAAAAAACTGAGAACGTGTCAGCTTACAAATGTTTGGACACATGGATTGATGACAAATCACAAATGGTCTTTTCCACCTCATGTAGAACATCTGCTGAAAAAGCTCAAAGCTGTGAGTGGCTTCTTGTATCGACACAAATCCTGCATGAAGCTGGAGATAAGGAAAAAGCTCCTGTAAACAACTTTCCTGAATGTGTTGTAATATGGAGACAGTATCCACAAGAATGCAGCTTCAACACTTTGTTGTCTGCATGCAATATGTCACAGTGATTCACATTTCATCACATAATCTGCCTTCAGGAGTTAACACTATAAACATTATGCCTTAACATCATGGTATTCAGTAAAACAAAGGAGGCAACAGCAACTGGTTCAAATTCATTTTTGAAGCTGTCTTGGGTAAGCAGCCTTTATATTTGCTTCGCCTCGTGTCTCCAGTCAGAAGTTGACACAAAATCACATTTGCTTCTTTTCACTGTGGCCAAAATCTCCTCAGAGGATTTATTTTACGTTGCACCTTGGTGCTGGAATAATTTGCAGAAGTCATTAAAACTCCAACAGTTTATTCAGAAGAATACATTTAAAACTTTTCTGTTTAACTGAAGAGCGTAAATGCTATTCTTAAATCATTTAAAATTATTTTATTAAGTCTTAATACTACAATCTATTTTTGTCCGTTTTTATTTCGGAAGTTCTCGAGGGAATTTTGTAATGTTTTAATTGTCTGTGCCTATTATTTAATATCCTGTATGCTGGTGTGACTCCTGGCCAGGTCTGTCTTGAAAAAGAGATTATTTTATCTCAAGCAACTTCCTGGTAAAATAATAGTTAAATGAAATAATTTGCTTTTTTGGCAAACTTACATATTCAAGATCATCCAACTAATTTAGACATCAGATCATTTAAGTATATTTGCACCATGACAACCTCTTTTTCTTTTCGTTACTTTTCAAAATACGTAAATAAATTGGCTGTACTTACATGTTTCTTTCATCCTTTATTTTACTCCCTATAAAGTTTCTATACTTACAACTTATAATTGCTGCAAGGCAAAAGTGCTTCCAATTGTGCCACCATGCAGCCATAAATGAAGTATTGATTCTTAAATAGAAACTGTCTGACAATATGAAGTAAGCTTAAATATCTAAAAACCAACATACCAATCCTGAATCAGAGTTTATTCCTCAAATCGGATGAGGAATAAACACGGTTTATAATAAATCTGGAAATAAGAGTGGGCAAAAAAAAGTGTTGGCAACTGTTAGCGATACATCTGGTTATTAGTTTTTGTTGCTATTTTTCTTTAATAAAAGTTTATTTGATTAGACGCATTTAAGTGTGACAAACTAACATCAAACCACTAAAGGAATCTCAAACGGTGAATATGTTTTTACTGCATGACCTCATTTCCCTTCCCTTTCACGTAATATCCGAGTAAAGTTCCTTCAAGTTCACGGTTATAATGTGACAAAATGTTGAAAACGTTTGCACGGAGTTTGCATTCACTCCTCCTCACACCTGCCCACGTGTTTTCTCTGATGACGCCCTTGGAAATGAAGCTGAAGGTTTTTCCATGAGCCTTCAACCAAAACATGCAGTTTAAATTTTTGCTCATTTTGAATTCAGGAATCCAGATGTTTAGATAACATTCATACAGGCTATGCTGTTTGTATTTTTTTTTTCCAGATAATATGATGTTTGCTTCAAGAATGTATTGCTGTCTCACTGAATCTATTTTTCCCTGAAGAAAATAAACATTTTTAACGCTCAAAGGAGCATCGATCTGCTCTGTGAAAAGTTGAAAGAGGTCTTCTTTCTTTGTTCTTTGTTCATCAAACATTGCCTTCATTTTTTTCTTCTCCAAACATATTCTGCCTCAGTTCAGCTTCTATTTTAAAGAAATTATTTCAAGAATGTTTTTATAAGCATTTGTTTTGCTCATGATTCTGTCTAACATCTGAAGCTGTGAATCTACAGTTATTTTACGGTCAGACAGGACTTTGATCTTCCTTTTCATCAGTACTAAAAGTAGTTGTCTCACAAAGTTTGTACAGTTTGAGTCCAATCTTTTCCTGTCAGCTGTCAGAGACAGCAGGTTATAAATGCTTGGAGAAGCATTTATAACCTTGGGCCAAGGTTGGAAAACTGCAATGAATCTTTTAAATTAGCAACAACAGATAACTGTCCATGGTAACTCTGAGAAGGAATAAACTTCCCTAACAAGTTGGTATCCTTTTTCTCAAAGCTATCGAGCAGCCTTGAACTTCCACATGATTATGCTGGTTTTCTTTTTTTAAAAAGAAAAAGAAATATTTCATTTGTAGCATTTATTTATTTACCAGCCTAACGTCATAACAACCATAACATGACAATTGTGTTAACACCTCAAATAGCCTCAGACGCTAAACAGATCAAAAAGCCTCATGATGGGTAAAATGGTGATATAGATGCAGTGGAATGCAAAAGTGTATAACTGGGAAGATGAGAGAAAAATGACGCATGGCTTAAATCTTTGTTTTACAAATAAAACTCTGAAAAGTGCGGCATGGATATGTATTTGGCTCCCCTGAGTCAATATTTCATGGAACCGCTTTCTAGATTCCTGTTTGAAACAAACTTTGTGAAAACCTGAAATGTGCAGAAACTATTGGTTCCTTTAAATCAGGACTCAAAATTAGTTTCTTTTATGACTTTAATATCTGTATTTTAACATATTTTCTTATGCGCAATGATTTATGCTCATGCTTTGTTTATTTCTGTCTTTCTTGTAACTTCCAACAAATCACTTTGAATTGCTTTGGATATGAATCTTTTCTTTTTTCCTTTTTTACCTTGACCTAATAGCAGAATGCAGATAAATCTGCTGATTTCATTGATAAAATAATTTTTAAAACATTAATGCAATTTCTAGAGCCTAGAGGACCACATAAAATCTTCGGGCGGACCGGATTTGCCCTGCGGGCCTTGAGTTTGGCACATCTATGATAGAGAATCTGTGAAGGGAGGGAAAGATTAGGGTGATGAGAAAGAGGACTTCCAACCTCAAAGACTTTGAGCTCATCACTGAAGCCAAACGGTCAGAGATTTCATTTTGTTGTTTCTAACATTCAATAGAGACTTTTAACAGAGAAAGTGTGTGAATAATTATGGAATGTTTTTTTCCCGTGTTATAAATAAATTCATGAAATCTCACCTCTCCCACATGCCAGGGTAATTTTCAATCAGAAAACAACTTCTTGGATGAAAGAAGGGGTATCTATTAGGGGTATAGATATATTTTTTTCCCAATTCACTGTAAATCCATTTAGCTGATTTAACTTATTTTCTTCCTATTTTTGATGATGACTAACAATTCTCTGCTTTATTTTATTTTAATGGTTTCTTTTCTGACCCCTGTGCCTCGTTAGCATCCGTCCCTCTTGCTATGATCTCTGTCCTCCACAGGGCGCCTGACCCCTGACCTCCACCCTTGACCCCCGCCCTGTGCAGTCACCGTCAGGCCGTCACTCAATCCTCAGAGACGCTGGACTCCTGCTGCGCCCTGGTGTCAGGGCAGCATCAGGTAGCAGGAAACTCACACAGGAAAGATTTTGACTTTGAGTAGACATTTAATGAGATTGCTCTTTTGTTTTATTGTCCCACTGAACTAACTGAATCCGCCCAACATAAAACCTGACCGTTTTTTAGTGCAGACATTAAGTTCATACAGCAAGTCTTGGTGCCAAATTCTGACTTAATTATTTATTTGGTTTTTGCTAAAATCCGATTTTTTATTTTTTTTTGTTCACGCAATTAAACCCAACAGTGAAGGGATTACGTAACCAAAGCGACCCTCATGCGCACAAGAACTTTGACTTCATGTATTTACAGAAGAAATAACTGATGCAAAGTGCTTATGGATCAATTTTAATGTTTATTCAGCAATGGAGCCAACAGTGTCGTCACAAGATTGTCTTTCTTTGCGTTTCCAAAGAAAGACAATACAAATAAAACACAATTAATAAGATTGACTTTTAGCAGAGCTTTCACTGCAAGTTGTAAAGAAGTCTCTTTAGAGGTGAAGTCAGAGCCAAAAGTGGTGTGACTGCGGTGGTGCACATTTCTTTCATAAATTCATAATCGTAATTTTCATAATTTGTATTACATCCTGATTTGCCTTGTCTGGCTTCTCCTGGTGCAGAATTATGACCCACGTCTCACATCAATGACATAAAAGTCTGATAAAATGTGACATGACCGTTCAGACTGCAGACGCCTTTAAAAGATCGGATATCCAGTTTAGTTTCACATATGAAGCAGCACACATTGGATGACGAGATCGGTATTGGGCCGTTCAGATTGCAGTGAAAACGTCGGATATAGATCGCATGGTTACAATTCTGATCTTTTCACAAAAATAGAAAAAAAAAAATCTGATTTGTGCCACTTTCAAATACAGGTCTGGAAAAAATTAAGAGCCCACAGCACTGAGACTGATTGAAAACCTGCTGGTTATTTCACCAAATACTGATTTCTGAACTCTTCCTGAGTTAAAACACTAGTGTTGTTGTTTCTAAACAATATTAAACGAATATGAACTTGTTTTCTTTGATTTATTTGAGGTCTGAAAGCACGGCATCTTTTTCTTTATTTTGACCATTTCTCATTTTCTGCAAATATAAATACTACATTTTTACTTGGCAGTTCAGAAACACGTTGTCAGTAGTTCATAGAATAAGAGAATGTTCATTTTACTCAAACATATACCTATAAAGAGTAAAACCAGAGAAACTAATTTTAGTGGTCTCTTAATTTTTTCCTTGAGCTGTATGTAATTAAATCGGATCCAATAGTTTTCAAAGCACCTGCTGTCCAATGATCATGTCGCATTTTGTGCAACTTTTTTGTCATTGACAAAATGCATGTCTCATTTGCATTGAGACATGCACCATGATTCTGCACCAGAACAAGCTAGATGACATTAATCAGGGAGTAAATAAAGGCTGAAAATTATTATTATTAAATTATAAAAGATATCTGTGTCCAAAAACAGCAGCACATCACAGTCCCACTGATTCTGGCTCTGACTGCACATCCAATAATTTAATTAACGATATGAATGACCACGCAAGAGAAAAGAAAAATCTGACTTCAGAAAAAAATCGGAACTGAGCATCAAGAGCTGGCTTTGTGGACGTAGCCTGAGAGTAACATGAACTCTGACCTCTTCATTCAATCATGTATGCCACCTTTCTTTATAAAGAATAGTAAGAAAATCTAAACATAAGAGGAAAAAAGAAAACTGGGAGGCTGAAAGGCTTTCAAAGCAGTAGCATGGAAGTCAGTTCAAATAAAACGATGAAAACCAACAATAAAACTCAGATTGTGAAGGTTCAGGGAGGATTTTCTGTACGCCGCCGCAGAGTCATGCACCCTGCTTCACCTGAAAGCTCGTCTTCCAGGACCCCTGGAGCAACGGATTCTTGTTACCAGCAGGAGCTGAGCCTTTAGGTGGAGGTTTGGGGCCTTGACTTTAGATATTCAGCAAAGGCATAGCAGCAGAACGGGGCCTTGCTTTCATAGAAGCAGTTAGATGTCAACAGAGGCTTTTATGTGCTAACATGTACTAGGAATCTGACAATCATGTGTGCGTCTATTTCTAATGAAGGACATATGATTTTATCTTCTTTTAAGCCTCCACATGTTGAGTTTACGTAATAATTCTTACATAAGTGTCCATGAGTCTTAGCAAAGCATTTTGTGCTGTGAGCTTTTAAAGGAGGGAGTTATTGAAGGGGTGGAGGGCCTCTTTGTGTATCAAGTGTCAGCAGAGGACAAGTTTTCCTCTGTAGCGTACAGGAGCAGTCTTAACAGCTGATAAGTGCTGCACTCTCACTCCGCCAGGGTGAGGATTTACTGGAGATCCAGGCGGTGCAAGGCAGGATCAAACCCAGAGATAAAGAACAGTTTGGGAAAACGGGACGCTGTCACAAAGGAAATGTTTAAGGAAGACACTCTTGAATGGATTAATTCAGACACCTGAGCCGCCTCTGCACGCTGAGGCAAACTGCGCCGTGATAAACGGCAGACTGAGGTGATGTTATGACCTCACCGGGCTGGTGCAGGGGGTCGACATCCGGGAGAACAGTAGGGCCTTGTGCTCACTGCATTCTAGCTCAGGGTAACTGTACACCGCTCAGCTGTTCCTCGGGGTCCACGTCATGTCGCCGAGCTGAAGGCAGGACCCTCGCGAGGCATCGCTGGTCACACACACAGACTTCACCCTGTGCTCAAGAGAAGACAGAGAGCACAGCACATGCATTCAGTGCAGTAACAATGACCTCAATGTGTCTGGCTGCTGCATGAAATTGTGCACATTAGTTTTTATGAAAGCAGCATATGAGCGACATTGTGCTCTGTTAATTGCAAAAGTATTCAGTCTTTTTCCAGCTCACATTTACACAAACTGGTCATTTGAGCATATGTGCAAAAATGCTAAGCGTGGTTCAAAACTAAAACTGATGAATCGGTTATTGAAACAATTTTCAATTAACTTAGTAATCGATTAATAGTTAAATGGAGTATACAGACTAAAAAAAAAGGCTATTTGCTGAAAAAAACAAACATATTCAGAGCAGTAACTACGCCAAAACTGTTCAACATACATACATACATATATACATATATATGTATATGTTTTACATATAAGACAAAAACACCTTTGTCTGTAAATATATTACACAAAATATTGTACCTATTCCTCAAGTGGCACAATTTTAGCTTCACCAGATTCATGTTGATGCATTTTAGATATAACCTGTTTATCTTCTTACTTGAAAAAAGAGTTGAACTACTTTTTTATTTCCATCTTTTAATATATTTCTAATGTTGTATAAAAAAGCTTAAGAAGTTACATGAAAAATCTGTAAAATGTGCCAATTTTTTCATCTGATTAATCGGTCAGAATAATTAATAGAATTACCGATTACTAAAATAATTGTCATTTGTAACCCAACTGAAAAAGCAATCTCTATCATGAAATGTGGTAGTGGCAGCATATTGCTGTGGGCTGCTTTTCTCCAGCAGAAACAGAGCAGCCAGTCAGAGTTGATAGGAAGATGAATGAAGCTGCAATGGAACGACTTAAATCAAAGCATAACGATGTGCTAAAATGGCCCAGTCAAAGCCCAAACCTGAATCAAGTTAAGAAAATATGGTAAGATGTCAAAACATGATAAATCCTAAAACTACATTTGAAAGCAGATATTGAAAAAAATTAACTTAAATTATAGTGTAAAGAAAGTACAAACCAAAACAAATCTTGGGATTATTATGTTGGGATTATTTTAGTCTGTTCTTTAATCTAAGGAAATGATTTACTGAATAGAAATTAAAATGGTTATTTTTATTCAAACTAATCCAGAAAGTAAGTTTGAAAGTTGTCCTTTTTTTTCTTCAAAACTTACTTTATTTTGAACAAATAACAATACAAAAAAGATCTTCAACATAACATGTAATATCAGATTACATGAAATAAGAAAATAGAGTAATAATATATAATAATATAAAATAACCACAAACTTTGGCATTACTACTAAAGGTTATTGCAATCTACAAAATAAAATAAACAAAATAAAAAGATACCTAAATACTTAAAATAAAATGTGTACTTTTTAGTCTATGCAAACAGTATTATTATTATGATTATTATTTTCTTTAAAAATGTAAGTACATTCATGCATATAATAAATGATCTGTTGTAACAACTAAAATAAAAACAAAAGTAAATGATATCGCAAATAAATCTGCTTATGAGATGGAGTTCAATTTCTTAAGAAGTGTTATTGTTTTTACAAGGTTCTGATTATTTAAATTAAGCTTTCCAACTGAGGCAACATATGTTTTTAAGTCAGTTCCTTTAAAATTATTACATGAGAATTTTTTTTCTTTACTCCATTTCATTTTGTGGACATAATATTTTTCTATGATTATGATTAGATTGACAATACATATTCCATTTGAATAAAAGGTTGAATTGTCAACAATGAGCAATATTTACAATTTTGATGAATCCATCAGGTATACACTATTCACAAGCATATATATTGTATATTTTTCTTCTTCCTTTCTCATATGTAATTTGTTTTTTATTCTATTTTTTCCGCACCATTATATTAGAGCTATATTCTAGTCTATGTACTTATTTACTGGCATTAAGGTGATTCTGATGTTGTGAGCAGTAAAATGGGTGCTATTGCGGTAATCCAACAACAGGGGGAGACATTGGCCCTAAAATTGTCTCGGAGTAAACAAGCATCAGTGGAGGTGAATGAAAACTTTATCGTACACCTTTTCACATAGATTTATTTCATCACAAGTCATCGAGAGCTAAAATTACACACAGAAATAATAACGCCGCTGCCTCTGTTTAGCTCAAATAGTTGGCGACAACTGGCGGGAAAGGAAGGAGGAAACGGAAATACAAGAAGCAGAGTATCAAACAAACCACATCAATGTGCATTTACACTTGTCAGAGCTCAAAGCAGCGTCGCTGTGAAAGAGCCTCATGGCGGTGCGGTGCGCTTCTTCTCAGTATGGTGGAGGATGTGGTGAACTTACTCGCAGGCCTCGGTGCTGAGCCGTACCGTAACTCTCTCTCTGAGGATGCAACACTTTGTTTGTGTGTGTGCGTGCGTGTGTGTGTGTGCATGAAAGGGCATTCAGGACGGGCTTCTTGCTGTGCACTGTGTGCACAGTGCAGAGGCTGCGGTTAAATGTGGAGCAGAAAGCCAGCCTCTGCGCTGGTTTCCGCGAAAGCAAGCGCTTCACAATTTGGAGGAAGCGGAGGGGAGAGGGATGTGGCCCAGGTGACGGAGCTCAGCGGCTCCTGTGGTGTCTCTGTGTGTGTGTGTGTGTGTGTGTGTTGATGTTAGAGCACCTGGAAGGCTGGCGTGATCTCACACAGGCACAGTGACCCTCTGCAAGGGCGCAGGAGTCAGCAGGATATGCAGGCCCTGAACGCAGGCCTGATTTCCTAACCTTCTAACAACCCAAAGATTATAATAATAAAGATATGAGGTATAATTTTCATGCCCTTCAACCGAGCTTGGACATTTGAACTTTTTAGGTCTTTACCACATTAATCATCACACGTTTGGGCCTGAAATAGAAGCCTGAACACTATATTTTATATGTGCAAAAAAATATATAGTCAGTTCAAAAGTACTCGAAGGTCAAAAAATATAATTTTAAAGAACTAAAATCATCGAGAATGTTGACTTTTTTTCCCCTACCTACTCAACACTATTTTAGTCTAGTACTTCATGCACTGCAATATTTCTACGTGGAATCCAAAAGTTTCCAAAAAGGATGGAAATATTCACATCTTTGATACTGACAGGTGTGCAAAACTATTTATCTTGTGGACCAAAATTATCAGCTCAAAGGTACTTACTGGACACAAAAAAAAAGAGATAATTTCTAAAAAGTAAGATCACCAAAAATGTTGTTTTTGAAATCTACTCAACAATAAACAAAGCATTAACTATTTTAATTAAAGTTATCAGATTTGTTTTGTTTTTTTGTAGGAACAGGATCCAAAACTACGAGTTGTTATTTTTTCCTTGTTAACAAAAAGGAATCCGGTTGACTTGTTATTCTGAGCTTGATTGAAGAAAACTGATTTTGTTTTTGTTGTTGTGTATTCTCAGCAATAAAAACAGGATCAGGGTCAGTCTTCATGTGAAAACAGTTCTTATATTTAGCCAAGTTTTAACAGCAAATGACCCCAGAGCCCCACTTTGAACACCAGTGACAAATAAATTAGCACAACATTGAAAATTAAATTATTTCAGCAAATAATATCCCAACTACAGCCCCAAATCTCAGATTAGTTGAAAAAGAGGCTTCATGGAAGACCAAAGAACAGAGAGAGAGAGAAGGAGGAAGTTCAAATTGTTAAGGTAGAAAAAAAATGTCACGCCTGGAAGAGGAGTATGAATATTTCTCGAACATCAGTTACAATAGGCAAGGATCACATCCTTAACTAAAGTTTCTCTGTCTGGCTTTGTAACCGAACGACCATCCAGATATTTATATAGAAGCAAAAGCAAATGAGGTGGATTAGCAATGCTATGTTGAGGAGTTACTGTGAGTTTATCTTCTCTGCTGCTTGGATATTTAGCTATTAGCATATTATGACAGTCATCAGACGGTCACAGCAAGTCTTCAGTCAGAGGCCTCTTCAGATTAATTACAAGACTGACTGCTCCTGGAAATCCCCTCAGCATCACCATCATCCACAATGAATGAAATCAGTAAAAAAGTGAAAATATATACATCGTTATTATGGCATATGAAAACCCCAAATTCAGTTTCTTATTAAATGAAAGTAACATAAAAAGGCTATTTTCAGCTGTAAGTTCTGATCCCATCGTGGCCTCTGCACTAACAGACGTTGACAACCCGTGGCTGAAAACTGGCTGTTCACACAGGACTGTATCCAAACATAGCAATGGAAAGCTGAGTGGAAGGAAAAAGTGTGTTAGGAAAAAGTACACGAGCAACATGATAACCGCAGTCTTGAGAGACTTGTGAAAAAAAAGTCAATTCAGGAGCGTGGAGGAGTTTCAGAAGCCGTGGACTGCAACTAGAGTCAGTACACACACACACACACACACACACACACACCTATCTAAAACATAGTTCTCTTTTCAGATGACAGTAAACTTTACTTTTCATTTGGAAATGAAGATTCCAGAGTCTGGAGTAAAAGCGGAATGGATCAGGATTTAGTTTCTTAAGGACATGACTTTTAGTTGCTATGTACTCTACCTTTTATGATTTCATCTTCTTTAATCCTCCACTTACTGGTTTTCTTTTCATACAAAGTTGCTTGCTTGTGGCTGAGAAAACAAGAGGCAATAATAAATCAAAAACATAAAGTCTGAGCCTTGGATTTTATGATCTTGAGCAATATCTCCTCAAACTCTAAGAAGATATTTTACTCTAAAACCACCATAAACGCTGCGAAGTCTGGCTGAATTGGAGTAAATTATTATGGATTACTGAAAACTTTTGTACAGGCATGCACCCAGATTTAAATGAAGGGTTTTTTTCATTTTTAAAAAATAATGATTACGGTAAAATGTGCTAATGTGTTGGAAAGAAGTAGTCAGAAAGTAAACTCAAAGAAAATGGCATTTAATCCTAATTTTCTCCTTCAGGGCTTAAACTGAATCTGTTTGACTGTAGTTTAATTGTTCGCTTTTTCCCACATCAACATCCCAGCGACTCTTCTCTCTCTCTGCTCTTCCTCCTCCTTCATATGCAACAGGGTTTTATTTCAACGATATTTTAGATGTGAAATTTGTCAAAATTTGTTCATTTACTCTTTGAATGTATTTAGTTTAGTCCAGAAGTTGTTCCTCCAGACTTTTATTGGCGTACCAAGTTCTGTTACGCTGCTCGTGACTGTTGGTGGTTACCGTAGCAACCAGTAACTGACAACTCGTCCTCCTTTTTTCTGTTGCCGCCAGTAACTGTGGTATGTTTTGGGATTAGCTCTGTGTTTTTCTTTACAAGTATTATATTTTAACATATATTTTAGACAAATGTAATCATGCGCAGTGTTTCGTGAGTAATTCTGTAAATATCTTTAACTGTTATCATGATTAATGTTGAGGATTTTAGCTGTTTTATTTTACAAGCTAACCGCTGCCAACTGTCAACTGTCGAATGCAAACTACAGTTTGTTTGGGGCCATTTATTGTATTTTATCTAATGTATAGGGGTAGAAGCTGCGGGACTAATGCTAACCACCAGCATTTTTTCATTTTGTTAGAATAAAAACAGTGAACCTGAGTGTGTCTGTCGTTAAGGGAACCTACTGGACCTGAGACCGACGAAGAAAGGCGGCGGCTACAGACGTCACGTTGCAAGGTAACATGGCGGAACCTTTTCTGAGCATTATGTGGGTGAAAAGACACAATGCTTTTCTTCTCAGAGGTAAATATATCAGTGAGGACCACTTTCACTCATTCATAACTGACATGGTGAAACGATGGACTTCTGCTCTGTGATTATTCAAATAAATGTTTCACAGCAGCATGAATGAGATAATTTAGTGAAATTTACAGTCTTGGGGAATCATTGCGTTCAAAACTCTCAGCATCCAACAGGAAAGTTAGAAAATTACGGAGCCCTCTAGGGGACATGGGGAATTTTTTTTCTTTTGCGTTCCCTCGCAAAACATTTGCGTTACCTCGCAATACTTTTGCGTTCCCTAAAACTTTTGCGTTCCCTCGCAATACTTTTGCGTTACCTCGCAAAACTTTTGCGTTACCTCGCAATACTTTTGCGTTACATCGCAATACTTTTGCGTTACCTCGCAAAACTTTTGCGTTCCCTCGCAATACTTTTGCGTTCCCTCGCAATACTTTTGCGTTACCTCGCAAAACTGTACTGGTCAGTTATGCAGCATAATTGAATACTGCAAGCCTTTCTTACGGTGGGCGCCGTACTTTATGCTTTAATATAAGGTTATGTGAGGTTTTTCCATGAATGTTAGTATCTTTTTGTGAAATATCTGAAGTTTTATATCTTTCTTTAGGATAGAAAGGCACCGCAAACCTACGATATAAACAGAAACCTTCCGTAAGTAGGAAAGAAATAAAAATACATTATAATTTGGACTATTTCTGAGTTATTATCGCGGGTAATAAATCATCTGACAGTTTTGATTGTGTCTCTGTTGTGTTCGTAGTCTGAATGGTTTAAAGAGCTGCTTTCAGTGCCGCTCCATCTTAGCCTTAGCAGACATAAACATGCAGTAAAAAATAAATCGATTTTCAATTAGTGTTTTGCACCAAACAGTTAATAATAATAAACAAGTTTTCACTGAGGCTCTGTAAGAGCCATATGAATGAAATAAGTAATTATTGATATGACAGGAGCAGCGGCTTTGACACTTAGGTGTGTCGACGTGGGAGTGACGTCACCAGGTATGAATGGGAAGGATACTGGCTTTGTGTGTTTTAGGAAGCGGTAAGCGGTGAGCGGGGCGGTCAGTCCTTGCAAAATTTGGAGCATGATCATCAAAATGGAATAAATCGATAATTGTGACAGAACAAAGAAAAGGTTTGGAGTTGATTGATACACAGACAGATGAGATTCCCCGAGTTAACCCAGTGCGGCCCTTTACCATCATTAGTTTGTCGTGTTTTTAATAATAAAAACTTGCTAACAGTACAAACTGTTTGGTGCAAAACACTGATTGAAAATCGATTTATTACTGCATGTTTATGTCTGTTAAGGCTAAGATGGAGTGGCACTGAAAGCAGCTCTTTAAACCATTCAGGTTACGAACACAACAGAGACACAATCAAAACTGTCAGATGACTTATTACCCGCGATAATAACTCAGAAATAGTCCAAATTATAATGTATTTTTATTTCTTTCCTACTTACGGAAGGTTTCTGTTTATATCGTAGGTTTGTGGTGCCTTTCTATCCTAAAGAAAGATATAAAACTTCAGATATTTCACAAAAAGATACTAACATTCATGGAAATACCTCACATAACCTTATATTAAAGCATAAAGTACGGCGCCCACCGTAGGAAAGGCTTGCAGTATTCAATTATGCTGCATAACTGACCAGTGCAGTATTGCGAGGTAACGCAAAAGAAAAAAAATTCCCCATGTCCCCTAGAGGGCTCCGTAGAAAATTACGGAGCCCTCTAGGGGACATGGGGAATTTTTTTTCTTTTGCGTTACCTCGCAAAACTTTTGCGTTACCTCGCAATACTTTTGCGTTCCCTCGCAAAACTTTTGCGTTCCCTCGCAATACTGTACTGGTCAGTTATGCAGCATAATTGAATACTGCAAGCCTTTCCTACGGTGGGCGCCGTACTTTATGCTTTAATATAAGGTTATGTGAGGTTTTTCCATGAATGTTAATATCTTTTTGTGAAATATCTGAAGTTTTATATCTTTCTTTAGGATAGAAAGGCACCACAAACCTACGATATAAACAGAAACCTTCCATAAGTAGGAAAGAAATAAAAATACATTATAATTTGGACTATTTCTGAGTTATCGCGGGTAATAAATCATCTTACAGTTTTGATTGTGTCTCTGTTGTGTTCGTAACCTGAATGGTTTAAAGAGCTGCTTTCAGTGCCGCTCCATCTTCGCCTTACCAGACATAAACATGCAGTAATAAATCGATTTTTAATCAGTGTTTTGCACCAAACAGTTTTTACTGTTAACAAGTTTTTATTATTAAAAACACGACAAACTAATGATGGTAAAGGGCCGCACTGGGTTAACTCTGGGAATCTCATCTGTCCGTTTATCAATCAACTCCAAACCTCTTCTTTGTTCTGTCACAATTATCGATTTATTCCATTTTGATGATCATGCTCCAAACTTTGCAAGGACTGACCGCCCCGCTCACCGCTTCCTAATACACACAAAGCCAGTATCCTTCCCATTCATACCTGGTGACGTCACGCCCACATCGACACACCCACCACACAAGTGTCAAAGCCGCTGCTCCTGTCATATCAATAATTACTTATTTCATTCATATGGCTCTTACAGAGCCTCAGTGAAAACTTGTTTATTATTATTAACTGTTTGGTGCAAAACACTGATTGAAAATCGATTTATTACTGCATGTTTATGTCTGTTAAGGCTGAGATGGAGCGGCACTGAAAGCAGCTCTTTAAACCATTCAGACTAGAACACAACAGAGACACAATCAAAACTGTCAGATGATTTATTACTCGCGATAATAACTCAGAAATAGTCCAAATTATAATGTATTTTTATTTCTTTCCTACTTACGGAAGGTTTCTGTTTATATCGTAGGTTTGTGGTGCCTTTCTATCCTAAAGAAAGATATAAAACTTCAGATATTTCACAAAAAGATACTAACATTCATGGAAAAACCTCACATAACCTTATATTAAAGCATAAAGTACGGCGCCCACCGTAAGAAAGGCTTGCAGTATTCAATTATGCTGCATAACTGACCAGTACAGTTTTGCGAGGTAACGCAAAAGTTTTGCGAGGGAACGCAAAAGTATTGCGAGGGAACGCAAAGGTTTTGCGAGGGAACGCAAAAGTTTTGCGAGGGAACGCAAAGGTTTTGCGAGGGAACGCAAAAGTATTGCGAGGTAACGCAAAAGTATTGCGAGGTAACGCAAAAGAAAAAAAATTCCCCATGTCCCCTAGAGGGCTCCGTAGAAAATAAACGGTTATGAAAGGATTCCTCAAACTTTTTCTAATAGGTGATGAACTCTTTGAAGAATGTGATGAAATTATCTCTAAAAGTTGCCTTAGAGATTTTTACGAGGAATGTTTAAAAAAAAAAAGAAGAAAAAAAAAAGCTTTATCAGCAGAAATATTTTTGCTAAACCTTTACACACTTGAGTGTTTACTGAAGTTTAGAAATTGGGGGGGAAAAAAGTGTCTTAAAGGAATTTAAGGGAATATTTTAAAGACTAAATCAATGCTTTAGTGTCACATTTTCTGAGGTTTTACAGAAAATCTATTAAGTAAGACAGTTTATGAGAATCAAGTCGTTTCTTCATAAATTTTTTAAGATCCATTTGTGGCTCCAGAGCTGCAGGTTGCAGACTCCCGATACAGACGATGGAAGATTCAGAGGTTTTAACGCTGCCATTCTTTTTTATATTTTAACAGCAAAGAACCAGAAATAAAAGCCTCAACATTTTATTGATCAGCCTTTCTGAAAATTACTGTCAAAAATGTTGTATAGTTTGATTAATACGTTTCAAGCACACTTTGAGACTCTTTGTAGTGTTTGAAACATACAAATGACAAACTCCAAACAGCGTACAAAAAAAAAAAAAAACTAAAGCTGAGATATATTAGTCTGGAAAAGCGATTATGAAGCCCTGAGCATGAAGACGAGGACATCTGTCCAGTTGTAGTCATAAACGTCCTCCATCAGCCTGCAACATGTGCTGCAGCCAGACCTGCACTGATCTTCACAGCATGAAGTCAGTCCAGGTTGACAAACAGAATAATCCAGGAGGACTGCTGCTCAGGCTCCAAACAGCTGGGAACAATTAAAAACTGGTGCAGTAATGAAGAAAAATCCATTTCATCTTCAAAACATCGCCTCTCCACTTTGTGAGATCAGACATCAATAAAGAGCAGGATGTGATCTGTTCAAACTTTTGCAGTTGTTTAAATTAAATATAAAATACTGAAGCTTACTATGAATTCATAGCTGGTTGTACGGTGTTGGAAGATGTAGGGAGGCTGGAAAAAAAGATAGGAGCAGGTAGGAAGGAAGGACAACAGAGGAAGGAAAAGAAGAAAGCAAATAAGGAAGGACAGATGGTTTAAGATGAGCAGAAAGGAAACAAGGGCAAAAGGAAGGAATCAAGAAAGGAAAGAAAAGAGAAAGGGAAAGAATGTTGCAAGGACAATAGGATACAAGGAAGAGAGGAAGGAAATGATGTAAACTAGGAAGAAAGGAAGGACAGAAGAACATGAGAAAAAAAAACAGGGAAGAAAAAGTTTGAAATAGGACAAAAGGCAGAAAAGAAAGGGAGGAAGGGATGACAAATAAGAAAGAAAAGTAAACGGTAGAAAAAATAGGAAGGGAAGAAGAAAAATGAATGACCTGGATGGGAGAAATGAACTGCACAAGAAAGAAAGAAAAAAAGGAAGAATACAGAATTTAGGAAGTTTAACACGGAATAAAGTGTAGAACTACAACAATTTCTTTTATTTTTCTGGAAAGTACTAAAACCAATCCTCAGACTTGGAACCTATTATTAAGAAAAAAGGAATAAATTCCATCCTTTTGTCTTAAAAATGCTTTTCGTAAGGAAGCATTTTGTGAGTAATTTTACATTTACTTTAATCTTGAAACAACCAAATCCTTCATGCACGTACGTTGGCTCGATGCTGACGACAGGAAGTCTGAAGTTAATCTCTTTGTTTACAAATAAACACACAATAAAACCCTGAAGTCTGGATGAATCCCCTGAATGAATACATAGTATGAATATGTATGCATTAAGGAAGAGCAGCAATATTCATATTGGGGTTTTAACTGGTTTTAATTAACCCTGATTACATCTTAATTACAAGTTTGGAAAAAAAAACAAAACAATGAAAGAAGCGCAGAAATTCAATGTTACATCATAGTATTAACTCTCCGGTCTCCGTGTGAGATGTTACGCAACAGCTCTGGGGAGAGAAGAGGAGAGAGAACAGACTGAAAGAGGGAGATCTTTACACTGTAAAACACAACTTTTCTTCTTTTAAAATCATACACCTCCCCACCCCTGCCCCCAAAAAACAACACAAGAAAAATATACAAGAGTGACCGATAAAAGTAACATTATGAAATTAAAATGACAAGACAAAAAAAAAAGGATAAAAACTCCCTCTGTGCCCTGAAATAAAATCTTCGCCCGCTTTGCTTCCTGCTCCATCCCAGGTGGTAGATCTCTGTCAGCACTGAAGTTATTGTCACATATTTCACTTATATCACGTTAAAGAAAAAGAACTAAAAGCTGGAAAGGATTCAATACAGGGAATGAAGTTCAGGGGGTCAAATCAGTAATACCCTCCATAGTGATGTTCACGACGCAGAAAGCAACAAGTAGCCGAGCCGTGGAATAAAAATAATGCCAGGTGGAGAGGTAAATTACTCAATAAAAACAACAAGAATCCATATTCATACTGACATCATAAAAATAAACCAAGAAGTCTGTACTCTTTTTTTCTCTTTTTTTTTTTGAAAATGGAGAAATGTAAAATCTGTGCCGTTTGTTTGACAGTTGAGGCCTGTAACAGGATGAGAGTAACTGGTGACCTTTTCACTGCCGAGTCCGACACGGCGAGGAAACGTTCAGCAGCGAGAGCAGAGCAGCTCAGACGGGCGTCATGTCTGTCGCTGAGATGTGGTGAAGTAAGGCAGCTGTCAGTTCAAATACAGACGTACGACCTGGTGGGTGTGTGGGTGTGTGTGTGTGTGTGTGCTTCAATCCAGACCACCAGAGGTCTTAATGAGAGAAATTTAATCAATTCAGCCACAGACAGACTGCAGATCATCTACTGTTCCTTGAAGGACAAACACAAACAGGTTAAAAATCTGAAAAGTGCAGTGTGCATTTATTTTAGGAGTTGCTTGTAATTAAGCTGGTAATAAAAGCCTATCCGTGTAATGTCATTTTAGTATAAATCCAGATGTTCTTTGAAGACCTTGGACATCTGTTAGAGAACAATAGTGAACAAAAAGCATCATGAAGACTTCAGTTCAGCTAAATAAAATGGGTTTAGAGCCACAAATATGACCTGATCTTATAACTTTTGATAAATATCTACCTTTTAAATATCTAACTTTTGATAGGATTGATATTTGCACATACTGCCAACCTAATAAGAAAAATAGATCAAATAAAAATGGTTGGTACTAGTATCATTGCTATGGAAATAAAATATAGAAACTGAAAATAGCTAATACATGCATTTGTTATTATATCTTTTTAAAACTTCAGTTATTTCTTTATGATTTTTAGTCAAAGTTTTTAAGCGAGGACCCCAGTCCAGAGGTGGAGGACCGTGGGGATCGTCCAAAGAGCCAGTTGTGGGTCCAGAGCCGCAGGTTGCAGACCCCTGGTCTGGCTATTGTTGAAAGAAATGAGAGATAAGTGCCATCTGCAGTTTTCCACACCATCAATATGGTGAAGCATGGTGGTGGAAGTATCATGACGTAGAAATGCTTCTCTTCGGTTGCAAAAGACTTTAGACTAAACCAGGTGTGTCCAAACTTTTTAGTCTATTTGCAGCAATAAAAACATGATTTGGGTCGCTCTTTATTTAAAAATAAAGTATTTAGCCATGTTTTAAAAATGTAATTAAAGACAGATTTGGGTCAATGGATAGATGTGTTCTGATCTGATGGTTTATAAAAAGATGAATAGTTTGTGTTGTATCAAAGAAGATGAGAAGATTTTAATTTATGGGTCAAAGTTTAGTCCTAGTTGGAAAAAAAAGTCTCCATCGCAATCAACTAGGAGAGGTCCAAAACGTGGCTCAGGGGCCATTTGTGGCTCTTGAAATTATTTTGATTGAGTCAACATGAAAATATGTGGCAGGACTTGAAAATTCATGTTCACAGAGATTTTCAGTCCGATCTGACTGAGCTTGAGCTTGTTTGCAAAGAAAAACAAGCTAAAAGATGTAGATGTACAAAGCTGGTGAAGACATGGTAGCTAAAGAGAGGCCAACCACACTTTTCAGATTTAAAAAAGTAAAAATGAAACCAATTCATCTTCTCCGCTTTACATCGATGCAGTAACTTGTGTTGGTTTATCACATAAAATACGACGAAGCTTGTTGATTCACTGACAAAAAGTTTCAAAACGGTTTTCAAGGAACAGAGGTAACAACCAGGTGACATCAGGAATTTAGAGCCCGTCAAAAACACCCGTGTCTGTCTGGGTGTGTGTGTGTGGGCGCGTGCTGGGCTGTGTGTGTGTGTAAAAGTGCATAGATTTTAGAGAGAGGGGCATCTCGGTATAATAATTAACCCTTTTCTCTCAAGTGTGCTGAACTTTGAAGCGTTAATACTAACTGGAGTAGGAGAACAGTGCAGGATTAGCGCCTCGCTTAGCCGGCTCTGACAAGCAGAGGAAGCCTGGAGAGGTGGCCTGCAGCCAGGACAGCTCCGACCAGGGAGAACCCTGCTGAGCAGAGCGAGACTGCAGACAGGGAAACAAAAAAAAACAAACAAAAAAAACCAGAGAACTGCACGGTGAAAGGGCAGGCTACTGCAAAACCAAGTGAACAGCAGAGCCAAGCAAACTGTCTGAATCATTAGCAGTCTGCTGGTTTTCTCTTCCTTCCTCTGGTGGACAGGCCTGAGCTCTTTGTTTACATATGCAACAAATATACAAGAAATCCCCCACTGCTCCTTGTTCTGCTGCCCCCATAACAATACCATCTGAAAATGATCCACTTACCATAAAAAAAAAAATCCATCATTAAAATGCTGTGCTTCTCTTAAACTCTTCTGTAATCATCTCCGTCTGAACATTTATAAAGATATATTCTGTGTGTGGTTTTAGAGCTCAGTTTGAACTACTTTACAAGCTTTAAAAAGAAGGCGATCAGCGGCAGTGTGTGTTTGCAGGGAGAGGGAGCTGTGACGGCAGTGCTGTGCATGTGTGTCTGTGTGTCGTTGCTGGTTTAGTTTAACACTACGATTGTTAGACGAGCTCGAGCTGCAGCTGAAACTACTTCAGGTGGAGAAGCACGCTCTTCCTTCGTTTTTTTACGCTCCCCCACATCAACCTGGGGTTCATATTGTTTCTGCGAGAAGAGAGTCGTGATGTTTCCACACGTGGTCCACGAGAGAACACTGCAAAAACACAACATCTCACCAAGTATTTTTGCTCCAAGTACAAGCACAAATATCTTAGTACATTTGGAATAAGACAAAACTAACTCAGAAGTAACTTTTGAGCAAGATATAGCAGCCTATTTTAAGTAAATTATTAATTAATATTGATGAAAAAGTACTAGTTCTACTGGCAGATTAAAGTGAAATAATCTACTACTGTTTCATCAATAGTAATGAATTCTTTACTCAAAACCAGTTCCTATATCTTGCTGAAAAGTTACTCTTCAGTTAGTTTTGTCTTATTTCAAGTGTCTTAAGATATTTTCATCAGGAAATAGAGCAAAAAAACTTGGTTATATTTTGTGGTTTTGAAGTGAAACGAGACAGAACAGGAGGAAATCAGAGGGGTGGTGGTGTCAAAGTCAAATGTTGAGGGAAAAGCTGACGTCTCTGCTTGGTTTGGGCTCGATAAAGTCCCTTGAGTCCCGTTCGATGCGTCTGTGTGGATCCAATAAAGATACAGCAAAAGGCTTCCCTGAGTGGAGAGGGCCAGACAAACACCCAACAGCCCCACTCACCACACTTTCCTTCCTGTCCCACATGATCTTTCCTCCCAGCTGCCCTCCTCTGTCCCACCCAGCATGTCTCTCCAGGGCTCTCGGGGTTTGATGCAGGCACTTAGAAGTCCCGTCGGCCTGTAGGGCGAGCTGCAGGGCTGTGAGGGGTCGTTTCTCCTGAGGAAAGAGTTGTGTGGCTGCTGATGATGAGAAGATGGGAGCTTCACTGGCCCGGTGCACTGCAAAAACACCAAAATCTTACCAAGTATTTTTAGTCTAGTTTCTAAAGAAAATATCCGAGTACAAATGAGACAAAAATAACTTACTCAGCAAGACGAAGGAGCTTGTTTTAAGTCAATAATTTGTTAATATTGATGAAAAAGTGCAGGTCCTAACTAGGACTTTTTCATAAATATTAAAATATTTACTGTCTTAATTAGAGTTAGATCCCAAAAATGTAGAAATTGTCTGTTTATCATCTGCTAAGATAACAATGTGGAAAGTCTAAATATTCTATAAAATGAAATTTTATGGATTTCATTAAAATTTTGTTAACCGTCGAGCAACTAA
Source organism: Xiphophorus couchianus (assembly GCF_001444195.1). NCBI lineage: Eukaryota > Metazoa > Chordata > Actinopteri > Cyprinodontiformes > Poeciliidae > Xiphophorus > Xiphophorus couchianus. The sequence goes on from NC_040230.1 coordinate 11,639,816, forward strand.
GAAAAATCACAACAAATTTTTGCCCCTTTTTTTATGTTTTGAGTTTTTATGTACATAGATTTCATAAAAATGTTGCATTGTCGAGCAGGTAGAATGTTAAAAACAAAGTAAAATCACAATAAATTCATTTTTGCATTTTTAATTTCAGGAACTCTGTGTCCTGCCAGTAGTTTAAATTTGGCAGTTTCCGCAAAAAGTTTGGGCACCACTGGTTTAGATTAAAAAATATTCACATATTAAAATGGTCTAGTCAAAGTCTAGACCTAAGTTCAACTGAAAATATGTGGCCGGACTTGAAAATTTGACTCTAAACAAGCTCCTACATCGTGCTGAACAGTTGCTTGTATATTAATTTTGTCTTATTTCAAGCGTACTAAGACATTTGCACTAGAAACTAGATAAAAACACAGCTGGTTCTTCCAGGATTGATGGCGGCTCTGACTCAACAGGAGTCTGACTGTGTCAGTTTTATGAGCGTGTGTGTCAGGCTCTGCTCTCGGGTCGTCTAGTTTGTCAGTGTGGGAGTGGGATTACATTTACAAACTCATGTACTGCTGGAGCAGTAGTGTTGGGGCTGCGCTCCTCAGCAGTCTTTGTTCTCCAGGGACAGCTGGGCCGTGGCGCGGTGCAGCTCGGCGCTGACCCTCCGATGTGAAGCCAGAGGCGCTGATAAAGACCCCTCATAAGCTAGCGGAGGGGGACTGTCTCCGTCTTCCCCGTCCTCCTCCATCTCTACACATCCGTTAGTTTGCCTCCCTTTATTCCTGCCCTCCTCCGGTCGGACCTTCTTGTCGTCCGACTCTTCCTGCGACGCCTCCATGCGCTGGTCCTCGCTCCAGCGCCTCTTGAACCGCAGCTTCAGAGGGATGCACTTCCCCTGCGCGGCTCCGGTCGAGGCCGTCTGCGACTGGGTGGCGTGGCTCTCGCCCGGCTCCACCGGTTCACTCTTAAGGGTGGTCAGGCCGCGGTGGGCATGCTGCGAGGTGAAGAACGGCATCAGACCCGGAGGAGGAGGAGCAGGGGCTTTGAAGACGTCCTCGTCCAGGTCTTCGTCCTGCGACGGATGATGGGCAGCCGCCGTGCCATTGGACAGGTGGTGGTTGTGGTGGTTGGAAATTCTGGAGTGTCGAGCGGAGAAGAGCTCAAACTCATCTCTTTCGTCTGGGTCTTCATCGCTGATGTCCGTCACCTCCACCTCTTCCTCTGACTCTATATCAGAGATGGGCTCCACCTTAGGAACGATAAATTACAACATAAATTAAGACAGAAACAGAATTATGATCCAGCGGTTTTATTTATTTTACAACTAACCTCACTTTCTTGTTAGTCTACACCTTGAAAGTATTCATATCTCTTGAAAATTTAACCCATAACTAGGGTTGGAGTTAGGGCTGGCACCTGTATGAATCCTGAATAACACACTACTTTCTATTGGTCCATCTCATGCTTGTAAAATCCAATGAAACACAATGAAGTTTGTGGTTGAAATGTGAGAAACTGTGAAAACTTTTGCCAGGTACAATAAAATGACCAAAGAATTAATCTTTGATTAAAGAGAAAGTTTACGCACCTTTATCTTTGGGAGACCAGCACTGTTCAAGGACTGCGTTGAGGAGGAGGCAGAAATGACCCCTGACCCGCTTGCCGAGCTCAGGTCGCTGCCGAAGGACAGCGAGGACCCCAGTCCAGAGGTGGAGGACATGGACCCGGACCCGGAGCCAGAGGACAGGGAGCTCTGCCTTGGTTTGCCCTGGCTCTGTCCGTCCCTCTGCTTCCTCCCCAGAGGTGGCGGCTGCAGCTTGAACTTGAAGGGAGACATGTGAGGTGGCTCCTCCCCCAGGTGGAGAGGGTGATGCATGGGGTGGGAATGGGGGTGTGAGTGGGCAGAGTGAGGAAGCTGTGGGTGGTGGTGGGCGGAGTGAGCCAGAGACGGGTGATGGTGTCGCTCTCCAGCCCTCTCCCCTCCCCCGCCTCGCTCTGCCCTCTCAGCGGCCATGCTGGGCTTGTCGGCGGCGGGCCGGTGGGGCTGAGGGATCACGATGTTGGGGTACTGGAGGAACGCCCGGGGGCTGAGGCCGTAGTTGTAAACGGACTGGGTGTGGGCCTGCAGGTAGCGCTTCATGTCCTCTGGGTTGAAGGAGAAGTGGGAACCCAGCATGGGAGACAGCGTGGGGGACGGGGTGTAGGGCAGGTGGGACGTTGGGGTCATGGACAGCGCTGGAGACAGAGGAGGGGCCAAGAGGCTCGCCCCTGGGGGTCCAGGCAGTGGGGACACGGGGAAGGGAGACAGTGGCTCCTGGTGGATCCGGTGCCCCGCAGGGCCACGCGGCCCGGGGTGGCCTGCAGGGTTACCTGGTCCTCCGTACATACGGAAGAGAGCCTCATGAGACAGACGGGGATGGATGATGCTTCGGTAGTTCCCGCCGCCGCCGGGGCCCCCTCCTCCTCCGCTCACACTCCTCTCACCCCTCTCTTCTCCTGCACCACCGTTTCCCTCCTCGATCTCTGAGTTGACCGAAGTACCGTCGCTGCAGTCGCTGACGGAGCCGCGGGCCATCCGTCGCGCCACGGTGCTGAACATGCCCCCTGGGCTGCGCAGATCCTCGTTGGGGGAGAGAACCTCAGAAGGCGTGGAAGGAGGGAAACGGAAATGGGTTCCTGCTCCGGTGGGGACAGGCGGCGCACTCTGAGGTACACTGCTTCCTGGGAACACCAATGAAAAAAGAAATTAAACGAAATGCCCTGAAACAATCCCATATAACAAAAGCTGCATTTCCATTGACCAAATAACTGGGACTTAACCAAATGTAATGTTTGTTACTGATTTCTCATGTGGCGACTGTATGGTGTTTAATTACTTTTATTTTTGTGTTTTTATGATGTAAAGCAGTTTGATTTGCCTTGTAGCTGAAATGTTGATGTTTGCATTTTTTTTTCTGCTCTTTGTTTTAGGAGATGCTTCTTGTTCTTACCTGCCTTAGGATAACGGATGAAAACTAGCTGTTGTGCTAACTTGAGCATTTTTACATTGAAGCTTAATGCTGACATGTTGATTAATATACTTAGTCCTAATTTAATTAGATAAATACAACAAAATATTTGATCCAGGCTTACCAGTGGAACCCACATCGAAAAACGGGTAGTTGACCAAAACCAGTTTGTTGAAGTTGAACTTATATGTGAACCTCTTGCCTTTGGTCTTATGAAGGATCCTCTTGTTGTAGTAGTATCTAGAAAAGAGCAAAAGCGAAACACATCGCACTATTTAATTCAAGACTCAGGCGTCGTGTTGCATCAATCATTTCATCGAAATCATGGAGGCTGCGACAGATGTGCCTGCACGCACTAGCCCACACTTTAATAAGGCACGAGTCTTTCATGCACCCCTCACCACCGGCACGACAGATATTACAGAGTGTTGTATGACATTTGCACAAAGCAGACCCAGAAAAAGGAGGATGGAGGAGGAGAGGGGAGGGTAAACGAGATGAGAGAAAACAGACAGATGATCTGTGGAGCAGCACAGTGATGCTGTGTGTAAGGAAAAGCAAATGATTAAAAAGATCAGAGGCTGCTGTGAGCAGCATCACCATCCCAGCCAATAGGTAGGCTGTCCAGAGTGGATTATTAGGACAGGACAGGCTGAAAGTAGATTTTACAGGTGGTCGTGGTGCTTAACACCTGACAGTCCGGTCGTTTGATTAGGGGCCAAAATTGCAACACTTGTTAGATTTTCAGTTGGTTTGGTTTGACACTAAACTGTGTCAAACCCCCCCAACAAACTAACTGGAAAAACCCGTTCATCTCTTCGCCAGTTATGATTTCATAAAGAGAAATCATAAATGCACCAACAATGAATGATATTAGCAGGTCAAAGTTTGTCAAAAGCAAAGCCAGGAATTTGCATCTTTAATTATAGCTTATTTATTATACCAGCTTATTTTCAGTGTTAAATAAAAGTATTACAAATTGTTGTGTTATTGCCATAAAGCTGTGGTATCCTTCAAAATAACATGCTATGAGATTTCCATATTTATTTGTTGGTTTTATTTATGTAAAAGAGGGTTCAAATGGTGTCAGTGTGGTGCCACACACCAGACGGGACATTTTGTTATCATTTTGCTAGATTTTCATTTTATGTAACAGCAAAGCAAATCCACCAATAATTCAAGCCATCTTTATCTGTTTATGTAATGGCCATTCTCTCCATTTCTCCCCCTGAGCTTTCTCTCTCCCCCATGGTTCCTCCCTACACTACAAGGCTCCATTTTTATTAACCTTTGTCCAGCTACAGCTCTTTATGTAACATCTCTCTCCTTTCTTATCCAGATCCACATCCACTTTTATGTAACCTCCAGAACCCTGGCTGCCACACACCGTCTAAGGGCAGCAGAAGAAACACAGAAACAGGTAGAGAACAAGCCAGGATGCTGCATGCCTCTTAATTTTTACACAAACACACTTTAATTTTCTTTCAGCATGTGTTTTCTAGCATGAGTTAGAAAATGAGGCCTGGTAAAGATAAGGATTTCTTGAAGGTATGTAGTTTATTGTTTGGTTAATCAAAGCCTGCTGACGATCATTTAAACTCGGTGGTAGTTAACTACATGCCGGTGTGTGTCTGTTTTTCCTGTTGCCTTCTTTCCCCCTCTTATTATACCTATTGCCAGCCTTTTTCTACCATTTTTCTTGCTCTGGGAACAAGCTGTTGCTCTTTTTCACTTGTCCTCTTCACCCTCCCCTCTCTTCTTCATTTCTCCCACACTCATACCCCCTGTCTTCCACTTTCTCCTCCAACTATCTCCACTGATCCCCCTCGAGGCGATGGGTGAGTGAGGGAGGGACAGCGAGAGACAGGACAGGCCTGCACTGTTGAAAACATTGTTTACGCCAGGCACAAAGCAGCATGTAATTTCTGCTCTAGGGGAGACACTCACAAGGGTCTGGAGAGGAGGGAGGGTGAGGTGATCCGGAGCAAAGGGAGGGAAGGAGACGGAGAAGCAGGCAGGAAATCAGAAAGAATTCAAATCAGAACAAGAGTGTGGCCAAATCAGTTGATTACTGAAAAGTCAACAAGCTGCGCTGCTGACCATCTGAGGTTCCGGTACCAATCCAGACTGGACAAAAAGTCAGAAAAGTTACAGGAACATATTCTCAGTTGGAATACTCCAGATTCAAGGGTGGGTAAAAATATTAATTCTTCAACGCTTTGCAACCATCATACGGTCTTTGTAGAAGACCCTCTGATCATCTTCTCAGTTTATTGGTAGTTGCATTACCGCCACCTACTGGTGAGGAGTAAGAGTCAGAATATTGTTCCAATACAGTTAAAAAATATTAAAAAATGTGAATTATCTCAGTTTCCACAAGGAGAATTATTTACATTTAGATATATTTTACTTCAGTTTTAACACACTATTGTCATGTTTTAACTTTTGTACTCCAAATTGAGCACAAGTGCAATTTTGCTATTTTCCTGCTAAAAAAATGTTAATATATACGCTGTAAATAGTAAACAGAGAAAATAAAAAATAACACATAAAATTATTAATAGACAATTCATAAATTACTTCTATACTACTTATTAGGAAATCAATATTGAAATATTTAAATCAAAACTGAATCTAAATCGAACTGAATTGTGACCCAAAGAGAATCATAATCGAATTGGATCGTGGGCCCTACAACATTCAGTTTTCCAGCTTTGTAGCCAAACTGGGTCACTGAAAAGAGTATAAATAAATAGAATAAAATATTTGTTTGAAACAATGTAAACCTCCCAAACTGGGTGCCCTTAACTACAATTTAAATTCAACACCCACATTATTATATAGATGTAAATATTCCCAAAGACGACTGTTAATGATTGAGTTCCAGACTAACTCTAAAAATCTGACTTATTGCATCTAAAATTATAAATCAGAGCTAATACAATCAAAGAGTATCACTTCTTTAACTAGTGAGCAATCTAATATAAAGTCTGTCATGTTTCTACTATTTCCTGATACAAAACCCTGAATCTGGGACATTTAGAACAAAAACAAATAAACCCCGTTTTTATAATGGATATATATTCAAATTAGGGCTAAAAGACTTTGTTGCTCCATAAAATATGGAAAATGAACTTGAATCGAAGGTGGAACCTTGTACACTAAAGATGAATGGATCGGTGAAGCAAGAAAATACCGAGATCCAAAGTTGGAAACTGCCAACGACTTAGCAGCAACTGGTGGTGAGTCTGGAGCACGTGGCGATCCACCCCCACCCACCGACTCCTGCGCCGTCATACGGGCAGACGGTCTTTGAAGAGCATTTGAACTCACTTCAAAAGAGAAGAAAGGGATTCTTTGAGTGCCTGTGTTTAGCTGCCCACCAAACTTGCGCTGTATGCATACACAGACACTTGCACCTCTAACACACACTGCTCCATATCATTCAGAAACACACATCAGTGACCCCTCAGATTTATCTTTTGCATCTTTATTCCGCTCTGTGCTGAACTGAAACGATGGCCCTGACAAGATCCAAGGAAACAAAGGAGCGTGTGATTGACTGTAGGCGTAAGGCTGCAATGATCTGATGATCAAAGCAGAGATAAGCAGCAGTGCAATGCAAGGACATCAACACTTCAAACTGCACATTAATTATATTTATAAACAAAAACAGACTCTCTCCATTTCCTGACAGAAAAATACACAACTACTGTATACATATAAGAACAACTTTTGAGCTCAAAAGTTATGGGTGTAATAACTAAGAGGGAAACTAAAGTTAGGCTTTACAAACATCACTGACAGTATTTTCAGATATTTGTTGTTGTTATTATGCTGTGTCTCAGTGAGTGCGTCTAAAATAAGACCCATCAGTGTAACAAAGTCTGCTGTTTAAGTTTCCAGCTACATAATTGGGTTAACCATGGCTGTGGTAGGCAGCACTAAAAATGATTTTTCAAGAAAAATGCAATGCATACTCTGAGCTGCTTTATGCCTTCTGTGATGCCACCACAGTCATGTACAGATGGAAGTTTGTTGTGATATGAATCACAAAAAGATTTACAACCAAACTGCAAAACAACTACAAAAATCACAATCATGAAAGATAAAGGTCACACTAAACTGAGTTTGGTTGATTCTCCGGAACAATCTGACCAGCAACTTTAAAGTTTTAAAAAAACTTAAACTTTAAAGATCTAAAATAAGAAATATTTGGTGTAACGAATGGTTTTTGGGAAGAGAAAATCATGTACTTTGGTTTATAGTAGGGCTGAACATTATATTGTAGTATCATTGTGTGCTATATTCACACCACAAAGGACTGACCGAATTGTTGTCCGATATATTAAAAGTGTTATGAACCTGTATTTTTCATCCTAATGTAATAATATTCAGCCAGTTGAACAGAGTCATACAGCAACAGACGTTCACACTGGACACTAATGATGTTGCCCAAAATGCTCACAGAGTGATGGAAGCACAGATAAAAAAAGAGAGGAAAGAAGAAAACAGGCATATACTGTATGACAACTGATATTTCAGTATTTACCATTGATTATCACCAGTGCCCTGACAATTAGAATAACTCTCCAATGCAGATTGAAACTATACTTATAGCATTTGCAAAAAGAGGCAAGATCAGTGCAGGGTAATTGTCAACAGGATGGCAGGAGTGCAGCATAACCCTAGGTGCTAAAAAACCCACAATGCCAGCAGATGAAAGACAAAGTTAGAGCTCAAAATGTTCTTGAACATCAAAGTCTGTCAAGTAAAAAAAAAAAAGCCTTTTATAGATGAACTGTGTTTAACATCTTGTAATTTGTTGTCCTGATGAGCTCTTTTTCAGTATCACTCTACACACCCAAACACACCAATGTCCTCCTCTAAAAGCGAACAGTGGCAGCCCCGCTCTGCGTGCACGCGCCCATTGTTGGGCCGTAAATAGGGGCTGACTGTGACAGGAAGTTAGGATTACAATACTCCCCATGCGTCCTGTGTTTATTTTCTGCCTCTTTCGTCAGCGTCGGCTGTTACAAACACTCGCATCCCAGCCAGATCTACCTCAACACATATGCACACACACCAGCTGCTCATACTCAGGTGTGTGTTTGTGTGAACAAGTCGCACACGTCAAAGCCCTTCGTGTAACAGTGTTTACTGAGTGGAAAAGGAAATTAAATGTGTTTGTGCGAGCATGTGGGCTGGGGGTGTGACTTGTGAAGATGTTGCATGCTCTGTACGAATGCGTGCAATGATATAAATACTTTTGATGCATTTACATCGATGTGAATGTGTTTATTTTGAAGAAAAGGGTCTGGTCAGGCTCTGATTGGCCCGGTCACACGCTCTGTGGGCGCAGAGATGTAGTAGAGCAGAGCAGAAAACAGAGACCCCATTCAACTGAGGACAAAGACAAACACACAGAACTCATGTAAGTTGAATACATACATGCTGCAGATAGAGACAATGGTTAAACAATGCATGCAGTGGCTCTGTCCCTGCAGTTTCTCCCTGGCGCTAGGTGCTTCTACTGAATGCACGGCTGTAAACAGACAACCTCTGACCCATAAACAGACCCTGCCAGCGTGGTGGATAACAGGGTGCAGATGCAGCTGCATTTCCTGCAACAGGTTTTGTAAATGTGGTCACTCGGGTTAGAACTAAATGTGCAGTTTAAAAAAGCATTCGTGTAACACATCGTGAAATTCTCAAGTGGTGGCCCATCAATTAAATAAATGCTGGGAAAGAACCGATTGTGTGTAAGGAAAGCCTGCTTGGGCAACAGTCTGTACAATGGTGCGTTTGTGTACACGAATGAGGGCATGAGCTGTGTTGGTAATCTTTACCAGCTGTGTGTGGCAGTCGCCGTGACCTCTGACCACCGAGCAAACGGTGGCTGATGACTGGCCCGACACGGAGGTCTGGGGGTCTAAAGGAGCTGGGACCTCTTAGCGTGATTACACTCATTAGGGCAGCACTCTGCGATGCCTGATTGGTAACAGGCTTCATTTGCCTCCACCCTGCTTGGCTCATTGCAGTCGTTCTGTTTCATGAGAGCACAAAGTGGTGCAAAAAGTGAGCAGTGAAACAAGCAGGTTTAGGCTTTTTTTTAATTTCTCATTTCCTTCAAGTAACCACAGATAAAACTTAACAGGAGTGGATTTAAACTTTCAGAAATCTTAAAGGATGGAAGTGAAGAAGACTGGAGATGTTTTTATGTGGCTCTGGAGCTAAAAAAAAAAAAAAACGAACCTCATGACTGCTTTAAAGGGGACCTATTATGTGGAATTCAAATTTTCCACGTTTTTATGCTTCCAATTGGATCTCAACTACTTCTGAAAATAGTCCAGGCACTTAAAGAAAAAACACCCGGACAGTTCTAGGCAACAAGTTAATGCGTTTTGGTGTCTGGAAAACAAGCCGCTTCATAAAGATCTTGATTGTTAAGTCACAATTGATGAGCGCTGCGCCGTTACCTAGCAACCTGAGCTAAGCTCCAGCACATTTGGTCACCTAGTTTTTCCGCTGTATGCGTTGTACAACGGCTGCTGGAAAAGACTAGTATTTTGTTGTTGAATTAAGAAACCATTTGCATAATTCTTGTTGGTTGTGCAGGTGGCTTCACTTCTGCTTTTCAAACATGGTTGTATGTTTGAGCATCTGTTTGCAGCTATTTTCACGTGTGAATGTAAATGTTGGCCGATGTGGCCAGCAGCAGCTTATTTGGATTTAAAGTGACAACACCCTAAAACAGCTCATTCTATAAGAAACTGGAAATAGACAGAACTGACCAGACTAAAAACTCATTATTTAAGAATTATTTTGTGGAAAAAAATTAATGAACGTGTTTTGTAGAGTCCATAGACCTATCCTAGCCTGTCAAGGAAAGCATAATATTAATAAATCTGACTTTCTGCATCAGTATAGGACAGCAGTGTCACTAAACTTTTCCACATTTTGTCCTGTAAAAACAAAATTAAATGTATTTTAGGAGTGTATACTTAAACCTTCTTAAAATTCCTGCAATTTGACCTGGGAGTGTTTAATGTACTGCATGCAGGATGTAAAAATGCAACAATAAGAAAACACATTGGTTAAATTTGGAAGTGTTGCATGCAGTTTGCCTCATTTGCTACAAAAAAAGAGAGCCCATGACTATATAATTTATTCCCAGTAAATCCAGCTATAAACTGAGATCTTTATCCAGCGATATAAAGGCGTTAGAGGTTTATTAGAGAACATAAGTGAACAAACAGCATCATGAAAACCAGGGAACAGAGAAGGGAGGTCAGGGAGAAAGTCGAGGAGAAATCTGAAACACGACTGGGTCATAAAACAAATTCCCAAGTGTTGAACAACTTGCAGAGCTCCGTTCAAATCCATCATCTGAAAATGGAAAGAACTACCAAGACAGGGCCGACAAACCTGAACCGACAAACCAGACAAGGACGACAATAGTTTGAGAAACAACCAAGAGTTTCACTGTAACCTTAGAGGAGCTGCAGCTTTCAACTGCTCAGGTGGGAGAAACACTTGACATGGAAACAGAAGATTTTTTATTTGTAAATGCAAATACTTTGTTTGGATCTACCACATAAAATCCCAATTAAATCCACTGGGGTTTGCGGCTGTCAGGTGAAAAAATATGAAGAATTTGGGGGGATATGACAGAATACCTCTGTAACCACTTTAATTCATAAATAAAAGCTGTAAAACGACATTTAACTTCTTAACATCCGCCGCTTCCACAAGCACGTTCCTGTACGCAAACACACACTCGCACAGTTTGAGTGTAATCCTCTCAACATGAGCGGGAATTTCACAGCAGCCATGGGAGCAGGAGGCCAGGATGACGCATGGGCCGAGGCCGTGTCCCCTCAGCGGAAAGCCGGCACATACACACATGTCCACACACAATGAAGGCGTCCTGATTAAGGGAATTTCCACCATGTGCGCGGCAGGCAGAAAAGAATAGGAACACCGGGGTAAAAATAATAATTACAAAAGCTGAGTGATAAAAGGAACACTTCAAAACAAGCAGGCCTTTTCAAGTGTGTCGGCTCGCTGCCACATGCTGACTGTGGGCTCCATTATTAGCAGACTGCAGGTTTTCTCCATATGAGGGGCACAGGGAGGCCTGCTCTCCAGCACTTCGCTCCATATGGGGATGGTTACGGTGCATGTGTGATTCTGTGCTCCTCTTATAAGTTAATCAATCTTTAGTCATCTTGGTGTCTTGAGAGGATTCACTTCTGCAGATTCTTGATGCGAGGGCAGCGCTGGTTTCAAATCAGGTTAACTCTCATGCAGTGATGGTCAGTAACGCGTTACTGTAATCCGATTTATTTTTATTTTTTTAAAGTATCGAATAAAGTAAGGGATTACAATTGCAAAAAACAAGAATTTTGTTTGTGAGAATCTTGGGGCAGCGTTTAAAACTGACATTAATTTAACTCGGTGACAAAACCATTTCATGAGTGGGAAGAAAACGTATCTACAGTGAAAACCTCCACTTCAACTCTGAGAAAGGACCTAGAAAGTCGCAGAAACCTCCAGATCCCCCCTCTGACATGACCGCTGTGGATACCGGATCTAACTCCACTGGGCAAACCTCCGACTGTCCCTCTCCTGCTAAATAGGAGATAATAGATTTTTAAAACTTATTATTACTCCTCTCTGCACTTCATCTGTTAAAAGATGACAACATGAGTAATTTGGAGCTCGGGTGAGGAGTTAGACGTAAATAATTTTATCTGTGTATTTTACATCTATTCGAATACAAAAAGTAAAAGTATTTTACGTGTTGAAATAGGAATACAGTTCAATGGAATTTTCTTAAAAGATATAGTGCAATTTGAAGAGAAATTGAAGAGAAAATGTTTAAATATTACCTGAGGTTCTTCTTTATTTGACTATTTTTTTCTATGATGGAATATGCAAAACCAAAAAAACCAAAAGATGTAAAGGCCTTATTGGGCAATTGGGTTACTGCTGTAACTCTAATTTGCTGCTTTATAGCATATTCTGGTTGTGCAGTGTTGTGCAATGATTATTAAAGCAACTAATTACTATTGAAGATTATTAATCAGCAAACTAACTGGATTATTTTCTTGGGAAAGTAATCAGAAATGAGTAATTAATTACCATTTTCCAGTACCCTGACGAACACTGCCCTCATGTTGGTCGAGGGTGCAGGATCTTATTCGCTGATCTTCTTGCTCTAATTCTGAAGTGACACCACGTCATACATGGTGTCCAACAGGGACAAACCAGGGGAACCTGAGGACGAGATTGCAGGAAGGACTAACTGGCAATCAGTCTCCAAGTCTGGTCCATCAGACAGCACTAAGACCCACTATATATAAGCACTTACCGAGGCCTAAGCTCCAAATCTACTCCAGCTCCAAACGGATGGACAAGCTATAAATACAAAGCCAGACAACAAGTATTCCTTTCTATCTAAATCTGGGAGGCTAAATCCAGATTGCTGGTCTCAATAATTGTGTCGTTAAATGTGGGCAAACATAAGCAGTCTCTTTTAATGCCGGCTGTCCTCATGGGACCCCGTCTGTAACGGACGTCGTCCTAATCTCACCAGTAAACAAGCGTTTTTAAGCTGTGCTATGGAGCAATCCAGTGCATCAATCCAGTGCATTTCTCTCCCTTATGTGGCTTTCTTTAAAGTGCTTAACCTAATCTCGGCTGTCTTTTTTTTTTTTTTTCCATTTTTTTCTCCGAAGAGTTTTTGCAGCGCTAGTGGCTCGTATTTTTTGTACAGTAGGCAGACAGGAAGGAGGGTGAGGAGAGGGGGGAAGACATGCGGTAAAGGTCGTCGGGACCGGGAGTCGACCCCGCGACGTCCGCGTCGAGGACTAAGGCCTCCAAACGTGGGGCGTGCTAACCCCATCTCAGCTGTCTTTTAAAGACACAATGAGTCGGAAACTAAAGAAGGAGTGAATGAGACAGGATCAGACCAGAGGAGTTCCTCAGGGTAATGGACTTGCTGTTGGATTCAAACGAACATGAACGGACAAAACTGTGAACATACAGAAACCAGATCACTGGATTTAGAGAATACTTATTCTCTTTTTGTCAAAATCTAAATGCAAAAACATTAAACAGATATTCCAACTGTAGTATTTCAGTTTAAGCAGTAGTAGAAATAATTGTTTCTTCTTTAAAAATCCCAGAACGGGTTAAAGATTTTATACATTTTGTGTAAAATACCATGAGGTTTTGACTGAGGATTTCCTCATACTGAGAGCTTTTAGCACTATGAACATCTAAAAAAAAGCTGCTCTGTGAGCTTCAAACTTAGGACATCCCTGTAATACACTAATGTACTTGGCAGAGTAGGTGTCCATGGATAAAACCTGAACCAAAAGGTGTAAAGACCTTATTGGGCAATTGGGTTACTGCTGTAGCTCTAATTGGAGAAAAACAGCGGCTAAATTTATCCCATCAAACCAATAAGGTTATTTCTTTTGCATCTAGACTGAGATGCATCCTCACTGTTGTCTTCATGTAAATCACAGTTACAGGTTTTTCTTCTGCAGCATTCAGAGATCACTTCACCACAGTCCACCTGATCACTTCCCCAAAGTTCATCTTTTTCAGTTTTTAGGATTTCATTAACCCAGTTTTGAAGTTGTGGCTCATTAACCTCAGCACTGACTAAAAAAATGTGTTACTTTTTGCCCTGATACCTCCATCAGTTTGTATAGCAAAACTTACCAAGCTGAAATTTACAATATTTAGTTCACCAAAGCAGTTCCTTTAGACTTTTTTCTGTATCCCCACAAAAATATCTCGCACTAGAACCAAACTTTCTAGTCAAATGAACCGTTGTTTAATTAAAAACGGAGAAAGTTGCTTAGAATGCTCGGTTTATTTGGGGAGGTGTGAATGCTAATTTCTGATGTGGAACAAAAAAGCTAAATCTGCTCCGCCTACAAACTTAGGGCTTGTTTCTGACACAGTTCGAATGCATATGTGAACACCAAGGGATCCAGAGACTTCTCCAAAAGCAGGAAGCAAACTATACTGCAAGGCATTCTGGGTAAATGCAACCAAACGAAGCGTGTGAGTCTAGCGCTAGCAGGAGAAAAAGCTCATGGTCTTTTGTAGGATTCTTTTTGCCTTTTTTCTTTTGCCAAAAGACAAAAGAAATCCTACAACTGTTAAATTTCTACGCTACTTCACGTCTTCTTTTGAGGTTTCTGTGTCATTTCCTTCAGTGGTTCTGGGTGCAGTGCCACCACAGGTGAGGGGGGTGAAAAGGTTTTTCAGAGGGTCTGGATCATTTGACACATTGCAGTGTGAAATCGAACCACACCAGGTGAAAATGTAACAAATGCTGCAATTGTGGTCCTAATCGAACATCTACTGGACTGTCAGGTGTGATAATACGTAAAATAAGGTTTAAGACAGACATTCACAGAGAGTCTTACCAACATGTTTACTCATTTGTGAATACATTCAGGATAGTTCATACCCTTAACCTTGTATACGTTGATAAATCTAAATTCAGGTGCTTTTGTTTTTGTATACAAAAAACAAGTAAAGTGATAAAACTCCATCAAGACAGTTTTGTGTCTTGATGGAGTTTTCTCTGCTGAAGCTTGTGAGGTTTATGAGATTGTCTGAATTAGCAGATGAAACGGTGATAGCCTCGCTCTCACAAACAATCACCCTCAGTCAGTCAAACTGTCTGCCTACCTCAGCGCCCTGCTGAGCTTGTCGTAGTTCATCTGTGGTTTACACTTCCTCGCCCCCCACAGCCGGGCCACCTCGTCCGGGTCCTTGATGACGAACTCCCCGTAGTCGCCTTGCCACGCGATGACATCATGATACTCTTCTTTCCTGAGCAGCTCCAGGATGAAGTGCCACAGCTGGATCTGCCTTGACCCGGGGCTCGACTCTGGCTTGTAGGCCCATTCGGGAAAGGCGAACCCTGCAGCAGACAGAGCAAAAGGGTGAGTGGGTGGGATCTGAACTTTGCCTGAAACCATAAAGTGGTAGCAATGATCTCCAATGTGGGGTCTTGAAACAATCGGTGTATGCTCAGAGACATTACATTTTCTGGCAGATGATTGAAAGCAGCGCATATCGTTCTGTTGTGCATTGCAATAATAATAATAATAATAAAAAACATTTAAGAGGTCCGACACCTGCAGCGCACTTAAAGGACTCAAACTGTGATTTATCTAAATTTATTCAAGCAATATTTTTAGTATTGGCTTTAGAAATGGACTACTTTATTTCTTTTTAACTCAGATTCAAGTTACATTTGACCTCCTCCTTTGGTATCGTCCTGCTGTGATTTTTTATTCGCTTTGGACTTGAGAGGCATAAAATTTAAAAGAACTAGAGCTGCACAATACGTTGCATTATTAAAGGGCTGCAATATAACAATCATAAAGGATTGCTTGGATGCAATATTTGTTGAGTTAGTGTATTTTAAGTTTCATGCATTCACTCTACTGGTATAGTAATATACCCGGCCAGCTTCATGGACTTTCATTTTAGATGCTAAAGTTTCCAGAGAGTTGTGAAGACCTAAGAATAACTGTCACAATATTCAACAATGTTACTGTAATGCTTTCCTAATACAATTTTTTGGTAAAAAATAAAAAAATAACAACCTGGAAAACAAATATTAAATTACCTGTTGAAACTGAAACTGGTAGACTTGGATATGAGGAAGAATAAATGAGGATATGAGGAAGAATAAATCTCAACACTCAGTCTTACCAAACACTGAATGTAAATATTGTCAATTGTACCACAAACTTTACAACAGGGGTGTGTCAATTCCAATGTCATAGCAATTTTCAAATCTGTACAATTCAGATTTGATATAGGTTTGCAAAACAAAGGTTAATCACTTTCTGAACACTGAAAATATGCAGAGCCAAATTACGCCATACCATCCTGTGAGTTT
Source organism: Xiphophorus couchianus (assembly GCF_001444195.1). Lineage (NCBI taxonomy): Eukaryota > Metazoa > Chordata > Actinopteri > Cyprinodontiformes > Poeciliidae > Xiphophorus > Xiphophorus couchianus. The sequence goes on from NC_040230.1 coordinate 11,655,752, forward strand.
TTCACTGAGACAACTGTGCTGCAGCTTTACCAAGAAACTAAAAGAAAGCTTATAACTGCCTTGGCCAAATCAACCAGAGACACCAACACAATAACATGTGATGCAACTTGCAAAAAAGGTAATCTAAACATGGCTAAAAGTTTAACATTTAAAACTGAAAAAACACTTTAATGTCTCCATTTTTCATTCTGTCTTATAAAGGAGACTGGAGAACACTGTGAGGGTTCTTTGCACAACTATAGATTGAAGTAGAAATAATTTTGAATCAAAAATTGATTTTGAATTGAATTGTGAGAAAGTGAAAGATTCCCAACATATGAAAACAATAAATATTACAGCAGCAGCAACAAACTATATTGAAAGACATTCATTCTAAGTATTACAGATGATCAGCTATAGTAGGAAACTTTGAGGTCAAAGTTTTCACTGATCATATTATGAGGTCAAGCTTGTTGTGCGATGCTTCCTGTTGGTGTTACCATCTGATCCGAACTATCTCTGTTCTGCAACACCAGCGTGAAAAACGCTGAACAAAACTAAACCTTAATGAACAAACAACCAAACAAAACTCTGACATATTTCAGCCAGGATGTGCAGCTCTGTGTTCGTCTTAATCACGACTCTCATTGACTTTTCTAAACCACTTCCCCATGCTGTCATTAGGTCACCGCCTCGCCACAGCAGCTCTTTGCAGGAAACACACACACACAGAAACTACAACTGAAAGTCGTTGTGTAAGTGGGCTTTTATGGAAGGGGTAGGTGCTTGAAAAAAAACCTTTCCACCTCTCCTCCACCTCTTTCCTCTTTCAGGCAGTCACTCTTTCCCCTGACCAGAGGAAAACAACATGGCAAGTCATTCCTCCTGTCTATCCCTCCATCTCTCTCTCTCTCTCTCTCTCTCTCTTCACCCTCCGCTTGAAGGAATCGCAGAATCGGAGGCGCAGAATGAGACCGTAGGCGAGGGTATATGACTGTTTTCATGAGCATGTGTGTGCCCAAATGCACGAGCCTGAAAGAGTTTATGTGGCATTGCGTGTGTTTAAAAATGTTTGTGCAAGTCTCCCACTAACATTCTGTTGCCTGGGTGGTCAATAAATCTGACACGACTGAGCAAAACAAACTATTGGAGCGTAGTATATTGCCAAATTTTGCCTGGACTGGATTTTATTTTAGCTACACTCACATTGATGGCTCAGAGATTAGAAATACAAGGTTGGCTAAGACAAAGAAACATAACCCATCCTGCTTGAATGTCATCTGCAGCACATATGGATACTTCTTGTTGCAAAAAGCATCAGATAAGAGGATGAACAACCAGAAGAATTTGCATCAAAGCATCCTCCAAATCTGTTGACTCTTCTGGTAGAGATGAGTAGTAGACTCTCAGGGTGAATCTTGATCCGAGTTTATTTATTCAGTAGGAAAAAGAAAATCATTTTGTGGTCATTTAAAAAAAAAAAATCTCGATTAAAGAATTCAGCTTTATTTAACAACCAATGTTTTTTGTCCCTCCAGAAATCTAAAAATAGGACAGAATCAAATTTCTTTCACAAACTAATCAAAATGGGAAAGATAAGAACATGGACATTAAATTAAATATGTGTTTACATGGCAAGAAATGTAATGAAAATATATACTTGTTCAAACTTGTAAATTTCTACACTCTGACAAAAAAACTGAAAGGCGCCGAATAAGTCTGAATGCCAAAGTTTATGTTGCCACCACAAAAAGGGAAACCATTTCCAAAGTTTATTGTCTGCGATTTTCAATATAGAGAAAAGACTCTAGAAAAACTATAGACGATACTATGTTAAAGAAGCCTGGGAAAAAAAAACTCTTTTGTCCTACCATCATAAACATAATCATTATCATAATCATATGCAATATTTGCTAAACTCTGCTACGATTCAGCTGGAACAGTCTGCTGTGGTCAGATTGAGATTTCTGCAACAAAAACGTTCCATGTGGGTCTTGTGTGACAAAAGGTGAAAAATATGGAAAGTGTTAAGTACAGTGGAGGATCTGTGATGATGTGGGCCTTTTTCTTTTTCAAACACTCTGGGAAATGAGCTTTGAATCACCTGCATTTAAAGCAAAAAAAAAAAAAAAAAAGTACTAAAACCATACAAGTAGGAAAATCTAAAATGAACACCAAACCCATCATCCTTCATGCACATTCTTGAAAACTGAGGAGAAGAGTGGACAGTGTATGGAAGAATGATTAAAGACCCGTCTGAACCAACCTTTTAAAATGTTATAGGAGTAGAGTAAGTGGTTTCCCACTGAACTGACAGGATGGTTGTCAAAAATTATTTATTAATTTGTCTTTTTTTCCCCTCTCTCATTAAATAAATATACAGTGGACCCCCACTAATTCATGTTTAGTATTCACTGATGTTTTAGTGGGTCGTCACTCCAAAAATCTTTTTTTGAAAAGCCGCATATTCATATCATTTTTTGTACAGTGTGAAGTTGAAATAATGCTTGCAAAGCAGCCAATCCAGAAGCTGCATTCATTTTCCTTGGTGCTGATTGGCTGTACCCCAATTAACAGCTTCTGTTGGGGTGCTAGTACAGTTTCATATTGTATATAATAAATTATTATCATCAAAATCTGCCATTATAAGTATTTATTTCTAGGTACTCATAGATTCTAAGTGTTCATGGATGGCTGTGGTCTTCAACCATAACGAGTGGATTCAAATTTAAGGTTAGATTTTAGTCTAAAAAAAATTCATCTTTTCTTGCAATAAATGTTTTATTAAGACTTTAAATATAGTGAGCCATTGTTGTACTGGGCAACTGTGACTTGATTAGTAATTAAACTTTCTCTCATGTACATATTTAGCCAAGACCTAAGAAGTTAATAAAACTACAACCTTCAATATCATCATAGAGCAAAATAAACATGTTCAAAACACAGATGAATGTAATTTATTACAGTCATTTTCTTATGTACTCCTGTGAGATTTCTATTGTTATTTATTTAGCTAATTATACATTTCATTTGAAAATCCAGGAAAAGATTAATAATGAAGCATTATGAAATTCAGAGAATCCAAAAGCAAAACGTTGCGATGGATAAACGGGACTAAATCGTCAGATTATGGATGTCCAGGCGTGTCAGTCTGGACGACGGCCTGCAGCAGAGATGGGTAGCCCTGATAATCTCTGCTGCCCTAACCATTTCAGAACCATTGCATAACACAAAATAAGGCTCATAGCAAACTTTCGTGTATATAAAAAACTGCTTAATGCCTTCCTACTCAGTAAGGAGCCATTTCTCATCATGATTATGCTGCATTTTCCCTCCACAGCGATCTATCTGCAAAGCATGGTCAATGAATCACAAACACCTACTCACAAGTCATTTTGTGATAGAAAATAAAGATTTCTGATGTTACTCAAATTATGTATGAGATGCCTACACATTTTCCATGCTCACCATAGCAGCTAAAGCCACAATTAAGAGCGTCTGGACCTAAACTATGGATCTATGTCTCTGCGAGTAACATGTGAAATGTCCATCTGTGCAAAAAATAAAAAATAAAAACGTCAAACTGTCATCTGTAGTTTCTAAGACTTTCCAGGGCTGCATATGTAGGTGGCAGTTAACATGCAAATGACAAAGTCACTTTGTTTCCTTTTTTCCCTTTTTCTCACCCTCCTCCTCCTCCTCCTCCTGTCTTGCATGCATTTATATTAAATCAGGAGGCAGAACCAAACAGTGAGGCATCACAACACATTTTCCTGTATAGACTTCAAGATAGCAAAAGAGAAATGGTGATTATATTTTACAATGATCAAGATCGGCTCAAACTGAAGAGACTGGTCATATCTCCATCTGGCTGGAATGAATAAATGAAGAGTGCTGACCACATCTTCACCACTAACCCTGACGTGTTGCTGTTAAACTAGACAGCTGCTCCACTGAAGCCAACATGGGATGACTGTGTGTAGATGTCTGCATGTAAAGCAGGGAGCTGTAAAAAATAAGCAGAGCTTCTCAAACAAACACCAGATGAATATGGCATGAAAAACAGCTTCGCGGGTTTAAAGCTGCTATGCAGACACTGAGCAGTTAGATGGTCTTTGTGCATATGCAATCATCTGTTTCAACTTTGGCACTGGAAGTGAGGGAAAAGTACCCAGAATACTCGGTGGTTTTGCAGTTCTGGGAAAAAAGTTCTTCCAACGTTATTCTGGAGTTAAATTCGACAGCTACCTTTCCCCCTGTTCTGCAAAGGTTAGTGTGAAATGCCCACAAAGCTGCACTGGCGCCAATTAAGGTTTGATCTAAAATGAAGGCAATTTCCAAAGACATTTTGTTGTACTGACATAATCTTACGTTTGCAAGATAAAATTGTGGTGGAACGCAATTCTGCTCATGGTGGCAGCATGTTGGAGCAGCTCTGTTATTTTTGTTCTGACTTGTTCTTTTTGTAGACTTCTGTTCATAATGGGTTTAGCTGAGGCATTGCAGGTTTTGACAATTATTCCCTCTGGTTTTGGATGTGGTCACCTGGAAGAATTTTTACTCTTCCTTCTTTTCTTTTTTTTTAACTATTGGAGAGTTGCTATGATCTGTAAACATGGCAACAAGGTATTTTTCACAATTGAGAACAGCAGATTACCATATCAAAAGCTCTAATACTTGAATTATGACCCCTAATCCCAAAGGAGTTTAAAATGAGTTTCATGGACACAGAGCAGGACCAAAGAGCAGAGCATAAATGCATCCTTATGTTTAGGATGCATTTATCGTATCACTTTACATTTGTCGTGATAAATTTCCCATCATAAGAATTTTGATTTATCATTATCACAATAAATTACAATTATTATTTTAAAAAAAACAAAGTTAAGTCTGAAGAAGCAGAGAGGTCTGAGAAGTCTTTCTAGGACATGTTGAGACCTTCAGTAGATAACAGGAAGGATGAATGTATTATAGCAAAGATACTATGCTTTACTGTTTTGAGCTTTAAACCCCTGTGATGGAACATGCTTGATTTGGCAATGTTTGCTGCCTTTCAGATATATAAAAGTTAGGGATCAACATTCTCTAAGGAGGATAGTAAGCAACCAAACAGCAGATATTTTGAATCTGATACGAACCCCCGTATTCGAGGCGGTTAGGGACAAAAACCACCTACGGACAGCTAAAATTTGCAAATAGTTTAAAACTGTTTAAAACACCAAATAATTCACATTAATACACACAGTTGAAACTGTCTTACTGCTACTGCAAAATCTAACATATACAAAGTTTCTTATTTCTGCTCTTAGGGGTACAACCAATCAGTGGTAAGGAAAATTAATGCCCCTGGCTTGACTAATATTTTAAATATGCATATGAAAAATTGAGTGAATCAACAGGTTTTCCAGTTATAGTTTAGGGTTACATTCCACAGAAAATTCAGCAAATAAGTGAATCTGCGAAGCGTCTGTGGTCATAGGGTTGATGGATGGATGGATAATTATGTTACTGGGAAAAATATTTTAAGTAAATTCTAAATGTTTATTGAAAACAACACTAAAATATGTTATTTGTTGAAGAAACAAGTAAGGACCCAAGTTAAATGACTAAGCCAATACACTTTAATGACCTAAATACTAATCTAGAATCAATATGCATTAGGTACGTTGGATGACAAGAGCTCAGCAAAACAATCCAGTGACACCGTCCTTGAAACTATTTCATTCAGTTGCATGCATGTCCCTAAAAATAGAGCGGAGCCCTGATGAGTTCCCGTCATCAGCAGCAACATAAATCAAAAACTGAGCCACACGGTTCAGGTTTGTGTTTATATGCCAACTGTGCAAACACGTGCCGGGATGTTGTGTACTTTGTATAACTCATCACAAAGCAGTAAATCAAAGAGGGCACATGTTAAGTGTTTTTCTGTGCTGGTGGAAAAGCAGAGCAGAAAGAACAATCAACACCTCCTTTTAATGAACCTGTGTGTGTGGGAGAGATGGAAATTAAACTATAGGCTCTATGCAACAGTTGGACATGCCGTGATGTGTGAGGCTGAAAAACTAAGCTAATCCAGAGAGGCTTTAAACCAGCTTATATCTCTGGTGGTCTGAAGGGGACAATTTAAGGTGGTGCAAGGTAAACCTTTGCAGTACAGAGGCTGATAGCAAATACTGCAGGACTCATCGGGTTCTAGATGGTTATACTTTATGCCTTCTGCTAAATAATAAACATTCAGCAGAAAATAAGAGCATTTCTTTCATTTGCTGTTCAGCTGTAAATCTCAATCTTCAGGTTCGTTCTCAAATACAAGAAACTTGGAAAGAAGAAACATTCAAGGTTATATTAGCCGTGTTTTCATCAACATTTTTTTATGCGCATTTTTAAGTATCACATTGGAAATGGTTGAGGGAGATGGCAACATTAACTTCGCAAAAAAGTTTTTAAGCCCTCTTTAGATGGTTTTGCCTTGACTGAAAAAAGATGGAAACACGTTTTCTGAATATGTTCTAATGTCGCAAACCTTCCCACCAGTCTAAACCTCCCAGTCCAAACCTCCATTTGGTGGAACCAAACCGGCGCGAGGTACTCCGGGCTTATAAACATCTTTGTTATTACGGCCATGTGGAACATCAACATCTGATGAAACCACAACTGGTTGATTCGCTCCAAACCAGTAGATGGAAACATCTCAAATTAGCATTTTCCTACTCCAAATTTTGGAACATTTTGTGAAAAGGAAAGTTGCGCTCATGTCTTCTTCTTTCCATCATTGGTTCTTGGTGCAGCGCCACCACAGGTGAAAAGTGAGACAGGTTTCTCAAAAGATTTGGTTTGTTTGACACAGTGTAGTGTGAAAGCAAATAGCACCATCTGAAAATGTAACAAATGTTGCAATTTTGGTCCCCAATTGAACCGAGTCAACCAGACTATAAAGTGTGGAAACGCCCTCAAAGCCAACTTATTTCAGTATCAGTGAGGTGCTCAAAATTAAGCCAGAAGATAAAAAGAAGATATTTATGAGGAAGCTGTTTCTTCTGCGATCAGTCTGACGCACTTTCAGGCTTCAAGAGAGAAAAACTTAAAGCAGATAACGGTAAGGCTTAAAGTACAGAAAAGTTGCTCTGTTTCATCCTTAAAGCATAAACAGTCCATCCATAAACAGCTTCAGTCCATCAACTGGACAGAGCATTTCCAGTAAAGTTTTCATAGAAGATAGCTGAATCTTTTCTGCTTTTTCATCAAATGAATTTGGAGAGGCAATACGCCCTGCTGCACAAGCTGTGTGTGTGACAAAGATGGTGAGGATTATGTCTGGAGGAATGTTGAGAGAAAGAACAGGTGTCTTTGTCCGTCCGTTCAGCTGAAGTCCAGCCCGGCCCGATCTGTCCTGACTAACACTGGATCCACTAACACACACACACAGATCCGTTTCATCAGCCTCATACACCCCATAGGAGAATTTTAGGAGGGAATTTTGGGAATCTGTGTTTTTCAAGCTGAACAGCAGGATGAAGAGGAGCAGCAGGGAAGAGCCTGCAGAGCATGACATAACCCCCACCACCACACTTAACCTCTCTGACCTCCACTCTCCCTCTCTTTGGCTCCTTTCCACCCTCACCCGCCTCCCTCCCTCCCCGGGGGAGACACCAGATAGCCATTACAGCCTGAATGCACGAGCCCGACACACACACAAGCACACACTCTGCATCAATAATGTAGAAACCGGCGTGGAGCGTTGACGATAGGGGTGCGCCTAATCTCTGCCCTGGGACACCACCGAGAAAAAGCAAGTGCGTCAAGAAGTGTGTGTGTGAGGGTGTGCGTGTGTGTGTATTGTGAAGTGGGACAAGTGAGGGGCAGGTGGTAGAAAGTAATGCAAAGCGAGCAAAGAGATGGAGGATGGAGGGAGGGGTTGGAGTGAAAGAGAAGAAGGCAAGATGAGATGGGGTGAGCTCTAGGACAAGTAAAAGAACAGAAAGAAGAGAGAAAGAACGAGGGATGGGGGAGGGAGGTCTGGGAAACAAGAGTGGGAAGAAAAAGAAAGTATGACAATGGTTAGTGTGGGAGAAAAGTGAGTGAGAGGGGGTGGACGGAGGGAAGGAAGGAGGGAGGAGGAAAAGAGGGGGATTAAGGGAGCGATGAGATCATAGCTCATCTGGTAGTCTGTTGTCATTCCAGGTCAGATTGCTGAGATCTCCCCCTCCTTCTCTCCCTCTCCTTTACTCCATCCATCTCTCATTCCTGCTCTCTTTCCCTCCTCTGAGAGTACAGATGACCCTCTTCCTCTTTGTGATCCTGGTAGCAGGCTTTGAATACCGTTGCTATTCCAGCAATGTGTGGTGCTCAGCGTGTAAAAACAGTAGGGGAGAGCGGGGAAGATTAACTGAGAGAGCGAGAGAATGAACGAAAAGGAGTGAGAGAAAAAAGAAAGCGTGAAATAAAGAAGAAAGAAAGAAAGAAAGCAGAAAGGAGCAACAGTGTGATGAAAGAAAGTGCAAAAGACCGGGAGCAAAAAGACAGTGAAAGAAAGTGGAAAAAAACAAAACAAAAGAAAGAGAGAACAAATAAAAAGAAAAAAGCAGAGCAAAGAGCAAAAAAGTGACTTAACAAAACAAAAATAAACAAAAACGATCAGCAAATGACCTGGAAATGTGTGAAAAAGCAGCCAAGGTTCTAAAAATATCTTCAGAAAAACTATTGATTAATGCAACTTCTGTAAAAAAAAAAAAACATAAGTAAAATATAAAAAACACAATGAAGGTAAGACTTGTACAGCACTGCACCCTGAGAACATTCTTGTTTCCAAGTAAACTTGCTTTGTTGATTGTGGATGATTAATGGATTTCACACGTCAGCAATTTTCTCAATTTCATATTTAAATAAAAGGTGTCACTGCACTTACCTCATCGCTAATCTGCGGTCGATCTCACAGAATAACACAAAAAACTAAAGCTGAACAGCAGGATGAAGAGGCGCAGTGGGGAAGAGACAACCAAACATACTACACTTACAACTAAGGTTAAAATTGAAGACAAAACCAATCTTAAAATAAAGCAAAGTTTCAGCTCCTGTATTTTGTAAACACCATAATGATAATCTCAGATAAACATTTCTTGATTTTAAACAAATTAAAAATGCAACTTTTGTACTAAATAATCCAACACCTAATACGCATCATGATTAAAAATTAACATCTGATGTCTGCATTAGCGCTTTAGCACCAAAGTGTCACAGAGGGCAAGTCCTGATGGGAAGGAGGCAGAGACAGACGGGCGGTCAGACAAAGTATTAGTGAGAAAAGAGACGAGGAGAGAAGAGATTCCCAGAGCTGTGAGTCCGACTCAGCAGCAAATCAACTGACAGGGCCGTGCCAAAGTAACAGGAGAGTTGCAGACTCAGGTTTTTTTTTTTTTTTTTTTTAATACAAGGCCAGGGCCTCTGAACAGCCATTAGCAGCAGCTGGCTGCCACTGTACGACTTTAACCACACTCAGCTTTAGCGTGGATGTGGGATATGAACACTGTGTATGGATGAAGGAGGTGAGGTCACTGTCTGATGTCAGAGTGTTCATAAAAGCACTCAAAGTTAGGACGCTTATTTACTTAAAATGACTTTTATATTAAAGCATACAGATTTGTTCTTATCTTTCAGATATTTTGAAAATGAAAAGGCAGAAACTCATAGGATGGAGGGATGATGAAGACTGGAAGGCTTTGAGACAGAAAGTAAGAGTGATAGGAGAGGAAGGAGGGAGGATGGAGGTGGGCTTGCTCGGCAGGAGGAGGGTAATCAGAGCGCATATGCCTAAATCCCAAAGTGTCTGGGCTCTTCCCACAAGTCCATTAAAAATTTATTTGGCCAATATTAGAGAAAGACTGAGAATGAGTCAAACAGAGAGAAAGACAGGGAGACTGAAAAGTGAAAGAAGATAACAGAAAGAAGAAAATGAGAAGTTAACCTCTAGTTTAAAACTACTCAACATGTAACCAATTAACCTTCTACTTAACTACAATTTATGTATTTGGTACAGATTCAAAACATATGTTTTCTAAAGGGTCTTTAAAGATAAAAACAACAACCAGTTTATATGCAAAAATTTCAAAACTAGAAAAAAAAGTCTGACAGTGAAAAAAGTTCACTGACTTTGCAGCAATCTCTCTTCTAATCGAATGCATAACAACAGTCAATTGAGAGATTAACTTTGCAGCAATTCCTCATTCTGGACATGTAACAATAGTTTAGGAAGAAACCAGAACCAGACTAAGTCTGAGCGGCCAACTGGGGTTTGAGGAAACTTATTGGTTTTTCTACAACAGTAACTTTATTTGAGCAGTTTATAGCTAGGAAAATGGTTAAAAAAGATGTTGAGAGTTAGACACCATCTTTAATTGCTTCTGTGACAAGTTCTGTGCACATTATGTGGTTGATTGAATGTGAGTATCTGGTATCCAAGCCCTTTTTCACTCTTGACTATGACATTCGGTGTTTGCTGCAGAGGACTGGCAACTTAGTCCTGCTGTTCTCTACATATAAGCTCTGAATATAGCAGAACGAGTTCAAAACAAGGCAGGCAAAACACAATCCATTTATTCTCTGAACATTTAAAACAAACGCCTGACATCCTGAAGCAGAAAAATAAATTTTTCTGGTTGTGAAAATGAGCCGAATTATGTCGTGATTATCAACAAGTCATTTCAAAACAGAGGATTTTGTTTGGAAAATATTACAAAGCTCTGAATATATAAAGAAATGTGTCATAGTAGCTTTCTTAACACAGTTGGTGTGTGTTGGACAATAGATTGTGACTGACCTGCATTAACAAAAATATCTGCTGCTGTCATGAATAGGGAGAATGAACATGTGAGGTAAAACAGCAGCTACCTAAAATTTAAGACCAAATCTTCAAATTGTCTGCATGAAAAGTTAAAAATATAAAGTTTTACTGTGCAACTTTACATAAGAACGCTAGGCTTCAAGTTAAACCCGACCCAGAAGTTCAAATAGCTAAAAACCAGTCAGTGTAAAACCAAATAGTTTCTCCTTTTACATAAAAACATATGCCTATTTAGTAGAAGAAAGCCATTTTTCACAGCCAAAGCCTTGTACATGAAGGAACATGTTAATGTGTCCATGAAAAATGCATGCATGCTTTGCTTTGTCATTGCAAAGAAAGAACTGAACAGAAGTAAATATGAGGCCGGCAGAGGAACAGAGGATGTTCAATATGGTAAGTTGTTTTAGTCATTTTTGCAGCCAATGTTTTCTAAAACAAAAATAAACTTTTTAAACTGCTTGCAAAGATAAAGAAATGTGTTGAAGTACTTACCAGATTGCACTCCCTCTGTTCCTCTGCCTGTCTCATATTTCCTGGTACTGAGCTCATTGTTTGCAATGACGAGGCAAACATACATGCAGATTTAATTTGTATTGACTGGTTAAAATCAGCACAAAAGATGAACTTAGGAAGATTTCTGATTAAGTACTGGGTAGTAAAGTTGTTCAGAGGACTAGATGGTTATATCTGGTTGTGCTCTGTTTGCAGTTTTCTGGCCGATAGCTGAATACAAATCTTTAAAAAGATAAATAAATTATTCCAGAGATGGGATCGGACCATAACTTCCCTCAAAGGATTTCTCAGGACAGTCTGAGCATCACTTGAGTGTCATGACGGGTTGAACAAACATTAAACACCAAACATTTAAACAGAGGGTAGGGAGGCTACTCCGCCAATTGTAGAGGTCATCACAGTCCAACATCCTCCATAGGCTCTAAAGCAGAGCCTGGAGAGAACAAGAACTGCTCCGCAACTTTGGAAGAGCTGAAAATAGCAACGCACACACTAACACACACACACACTGGAGTCATTGTTCACCAGAGAGAGCAAAAACACAACTTGGATGGAGAGAAGAGGGGAAAGTACAGAAGCGATGGTGGAGGAAGAAGAGGAGGAGACGCAGGCACAAGCGGGACAGAGAATGAGAAGGACATGATGTAAGATGAACAATTTGGCCTCTCAGTGTCGCTCATCGCTTCTAGAAACGCTTCTCCCAGTGAACAGACTGGAGTCTTTTCCAGGAAAACGAGGGGCGGAGCGAGAGAAAAGAAAAGAGCAGAATCCAGAAGGACCTTCAATCCCAGAACAAGAAGGACTCCTTATCTAGCTGAAACAATGACAAAACAGGTGACATAATCTGAAAGAGTTGCACAAGATTTCTAATGTATGACTTAGGAGAAGCAAAAACATTGCACATAAGAAGAAGTTTGATGAAAGTGAAAATATATGGCTGCACAAACGGTTCAAAATCTTGAAAAAAGTTCTCTATAAAATATTTCCAGGTGTAAAAAATGGATGATCTACATATTAAGCACTTAAACTTTTATGAACAGCACCTCTACTTATTAACAGCCAGTAAATCTACGGTAAATATTTAAACACCTAAGAGGAGACTGGCTCCTAGAAGGATCCAAGACCTTTTAGCATAGAAGTTCAAGTCAGGCTGAAGTGTTCAATGTGTTTTGCTGTCATGTGTACCAGAAGCATATTTCTGGTCGGGGTCAAAGTTGGTGCCAACTGGCCTGTACGACGGTGGGATGTGCAGCAGCACTCTAAGCAGCGTCACTGCTGTCACTTGGCTGATTATACGATGCTGCCTTCCTGTGAGTAGGAACACAGTGATCCTACGCTGAGCCACCTCTGTTTGGTTTGTGTGAATCACCAAAGGGAAACAGAGGCAGCTTAACAAGAATGTTGACTGATGTGTGAAAAGGGCTCCAGTCTGTTGATGAGAGGATGATTTTAGGCTGTGGGGAACAAGGCGTGCAGCTCATACCCACAGGACTCAACTAAATACATACAAAGAGCATGGCGAACATCAGCGCATGCACCAAGAGGTCTCTATAATAACAGACCAGCACTAAAAATGCATCATTCCTTTAGAATGATGCAGTGATTGGAAATGTGAAGAAATACAAAGGGGAATTCAGCTACAAAATCTGACCTTCTGACTTAAGAGTCTTGGTAACTAGGGCTGAAACTAATGATTATTTTTAGTATTTGATTATTCTGTTGATTATTCTGACGATTAATTGGATGAAAAGGATGCATTAAAAGAAAATAAATTGTTCAATTCCTTTTTAAAATAAGAAAATAAACATTTATCATTGACTAAAATGCAATAACGTTGCATTTCTTCAGTGAATCTGAATCGGGTGAAGCCAAAACATTCAAATGTGTTTTTATCTCTAATGCAAAATGCATCTGTCTGGTACAGTTTTGGCTTAATTGCTGGTTGTGTTGTTTTTTCTGCAAATAGGCTTTTTTTTTCTCCAGTTATCGATAGATAACTAAATTAGCTGATGATTATTTCAATATTTGAGTCATCACAATTAATCAGATTAACCGTTTCAGCCCTTGTAACAACATCAGTTCGGTATATTCGGCCACAGGTAAAGACGGCTTAAAGCTATTTATATTTAGTATCAATGGGGTTAATAAATAAAAATGAAGCAAAATATTTATTCCACATGTCTCATTTCGGCTGAGAGAAGGCGAGAGAGAGCAAGACGTCAACAGCTAAAAGTGTGGCTGAATTATTTTCTCACAAGTAGCTACTTTGTTTCTTCTTCTGTTTAGGTTTCTTCAGCTGGATTTGGAAATTTTGGAAGTCTTTAATGAAATCTTAGAGTTACATTCTCTAGAGACGTCAGACTGAGATTTTAAAATATCAAGTCCATAATCACTTAGTCTGTTTGAAATCGTTCACACACAGTGATGTCACCTCTGCTTCCAATATACATAATTAATGACCACTTAAGGCAGTAATGCTTCTCATTTCCCGGCCTACAATGTGGAACAACTGTTAACGCTTTTGGTTTGGAGCAAGTATGACCTGGGTTCGAATTCTGGTCAGGGCAAATTCTGCACCGAGTTCTCCATGCTCTCCATATCCATTTATGCATTTACTCTGGGAACTTGAAGCAAAAAAGAGAAGGAAAATAGGTTAATTGGCCTCTAAATTGTTCTCTGGTGTGAGGGTGTCTGTGTACCCTGCCACTAGTAGCTGGTTATAAACACAGACCCCGATGCAAACCTAGTGGGAGTGAGTGGATAATGAACCTGGCTGGATGTTCTCATGTCATCTTATGATATAGTTCCTAAATAAAAATCGGGAGAGTGTCTAAAATTGATTAGAAAATAGGTTACAAAATCCAGATCTGTGAACCTCTAGAAGAGATATTGAACATTATGCTAACAAAACTATAGATTTATCAATGATAATCATACAAAAAAGAACCAATAAACCGCACTTGATCCAATCTCAGATGGTCTGGACAACTGAACTTTCTGCATGTAATCACACCCATAAACAAGCTTGGTGTGTATATAGGTGTGTGTGTTCTCAGGAGAGTGTTAAGAACAGCAGAATAATATTGTGTCAGCAAGAGAAAAGTCCTGTTGCTCTCAAGGTGCTGGTAGGTATATTTACTCTCACCAAAGTGACACACTGCTCCCAGGACATTAACTTCTCTCCTTGGATCAAAGCACACACACATGAACACCCCCACATACTATGAGCTGCACTGGTGCAAGTGGAAAAGATCAACACCTATCGTCTTCCTGGAACCAATAAAGTTCACAATAAAATCAAATCCTTATGCAAGTCCTTTTTACTCTGCAAACATACTGCAACATCAACAATGTTCAGCTGAACACAGCCTTCATTGCCACAAACCAGGTTTCCGCACCAGCGGTCAAAGAGCATACAAACCTGACAACAGCAGCTATTCATTCGGATTTGTCACAAAGTTCAGTCCCAGACAAAAGGTTTGACTGTGAAACATAATACCATGTTTGACTTTTCTGTGCTGGTTTTACAGACAAACTAAACTTTCTAAATTGTGGTGCTAAACAAACATCCATGAAAACACAAATCGGTAGTTATGGGAAAGTCATCTTTTGTCTGGCCGTGTGAAAAAGATTAGAAACCCAAAAGTGCAGAGTTCAGACTGCTAGAAAGCACCACATAATTTGCTGCACTCCTTGATCTGGAAGAGAGTCATTCTCATTTTATGAATATGATTAAAGGTAATAGGTCTAAAAGGGAAATCCAGATGCCGGAAACCCCAGTAACACTTTCTGGATCATTCTAGGAGATATCAAAAACAAAACACCTGAACTGAGACATTTTGAAGCAAAGGAGCCGAGACTCTACCAAGAGCTCCTATTGTAACTGGGATTTAGTTATTTTAGTCATAATCCAGAGGTGTGTGTTAGAAGGTAGACGGACAGGTAAATCGAGCTTTGCTTTTTTTTGGCTAAGTTCTTGTTTTTTTACTACAGCAAACCAGAGAAGTGGCTACATTACTCCAGATGAGGCCCCAATCTGTCTGTCTGCTTCCTGTCCTACAGCCACAAGTGAATAAGAAACCAAGATACTTTAGCTGCTCTGCTTGTGGCAGGGATGGATTTCTGCCCCAGATGGAGCAGATCACCATTTTCCAGTTCCTCTGACTCCAACATGCACATAGATGCCGACTCTCATCTGAAGTAGTTTCTAAACTTTTTCTTTAATCTGTGCTTCTGTATGACGTATAGCAGAAAACTAAATATTTTGTAAACAGACAAAAATGAAGTCTTATTTTTGTCAAAAGACCTCACCTCTTTTCCTGTTATAGACCGTCTCCAGAGGATGTTTCCATTGTGCGGGAAATGTAATGAAGTCATTGGCTAGGCTGATACTATTACAGTGGAATGTAGAGTAATGCATTGGCATGTCTGAAGCTATGCAGCAGCCTCAAGTCAAATGCAAATGGTTTGGACAAGTGACTCCGTTAAATGGTTGTAAAGCACAAAAAAACACAATATCTGCTGACTTTGCATCAAAACCGTTTCTTTTGCCACATTAAAGTATTAATTTCCATCAAAGTACATTTTTTAAGTCCTTCTGCCTTTGCACATGCATGTTATTGGCCTCAGGCGCCTCACTTCTCCTTCACCCAGCCTACCTATCTCACAGCCTGGTGTTAATGTACTTCTGCAGCCAAGTGTTTGGCACGGAGTTGCCAGTTGACACTTCCCCTCTGGTTCAACAGCACACTAGTTGCACACTAGTTAGATTTTTATTCGACAGCAAAGTAAAACAATCCTTTGAAAAGCTGCAAACAACTCTTATCCAGTCACCAGTTTCAAGAGAGTCAACAAAGCTGCAAAGCGATAAGGGCCATATCACTCGTCGCTGTGACGATCTAATCAAATCAAACCCACATTTGAGGAGGAACAACTTCTGTGAAAATCCAGAAAAAGAAAAAAGAATACAGTGGTTATCCTCATGTAATATCCCATACAATTATCAGGAGAGACCAACGGATGTCAATGTGTGTCTGTTAAGACCTGAAAGAGCCAAGATCTAGAAAATATTTTTTAATTAATCCTCTTCACTACAGTTAAAAATACAAATAAATCAAATCAAGCACTTATTTGTGAATCATATTTCTCTTTACATTCATTTTATTGTCATTTTTAAATGTAATTACATAAAAAAAATATTTTATTTATTCCAAAAGGAAAATAAAAAGTTGTCGTAAGTTATTCAATAATCTTTGAAGATTATTGTGGATGGCAATACTGTGGGTAGGAAAGATCTCTGGTAGCAGTCAGTCTCACGTCAAATCTGAAGAGGCCTCTGACTGAAGACTGTTGCTATATGACAGCTTTATGACTGTCATGACATAACGGCAGCTCCATTTCCGGGCAGAAGATGTAACATTTCCTGAATGTCAGTTGTTGGCCTACCCTGCTAATCCACCTCATGTGCTTTAGCCGTTCCTCTTTAAATCTCAATCTATAAGATTAGGAAGTTAGGTAAAGAGACGTTGGGAGTCGAAGCTATGATTACGATAGATGTGAGATGGTTTAAACTTCCTCCTTCTCTCTCTGCTCTTTGGTCCTGATCTGGATCCTTGAAGTCTCCTTTTCAACTCCTCTGGGATTTGAGGTCATAGTTCAGGTATTATTTGAGCTTTTGAGATGCTAATGTAATGTTGCCATGGTTACAACTATCCAAAAGTTTACAAAGTAAGAGCAAAAATCGTTGCAGTTGCATAACATCCAAAACCAGAGAGAATAATTGTTCAAATACCCAACGGCTATAAAAATAATAATATATATATATATATATATATATACACAAATAAAAATCTACAGAAAGAAGAAATCAGAAATAACATAACAGAGCAACTCCAATGTGCGGCCACCAAGACTGGCACAATTCTAGAAAAATAAATAGTTTGAAGGCATATTAAAAGATACGAATGAAACATATAAATCTTATACTGACTACTCTTGTCAGGAAACAATGTAACACTCAGTTTGCACTTTTGTTTTTCAACATATCTCAGCTTTCAGAGCAAAAGAATCACCTTGAGCTTTTTCAAAACTGTAGATCTTCTCACAGAAAATTCATTAGTAAATGAAAACCACTAAAACACATTTCTTGAACATATCTCCAGTTTTCAAAGCAAAAACACATCTAACAAGGATGTTCATGTGAGAGAAGGGGGACTGCATCAATTTTAAAAGTTTATTATCTATTTCATTTATGCTTGATGTGTAAGATAAACATAAATTCTTACTTTGTTGGTTTTCCATTTCTAAAAATACGCATTAGTCTCTCTGATATTCTGACTGTGTTGTGTGAATAGGAAACATGCTCCTGGCGTGTGGACACGAATAATTCTTTGCACGGCGAGAAGGTCCAGCACTGAACTTGCCACACAGGAGTAAATTAGATGTGGCAAAATCGAAGCGTGTATCTATCAGGTGTGGAAGGTTTGAGTGTGCCAGAGATGGGTGGCACTTTCAGAGGGCGGTTTCCTGGAATGTGCCACTCTTGTGGCACAGGATGTGAGCAACTGTGTGTGTGTGTGTGTGTGTGCACCAACGCAACAGAGCTGTTTCCTGTGTGTGTGTTCATGTCATTTCTGATGTACAATAAAATCTGGCAGGAATGAAAAACCCACTGAGGCAACAATTAAACCCAATAAATTTAGTCTGACCGAAATACCTGTGTTTACTGTTTAAAAGCGAAGATAATATTTCCTAGAATACAATATTGGTGCATGTTGCACAACACTGCCTAAATTAAGAGCATATGGATCTAACATGCTCTACACATTTAGCATAAAAATACAAGACATGTATCTATTTCTGTCACGATAAATTTTACTTGATGGTAAATTATCACAGTAATTATTGCAACAAGCGCCAGTATTGATGTTTTGAAAAGATTTTCAAGTAAGAGAGCATTAAAATGTGATTCTCAGGATCAATTGATTATTAAATAAGACAAAATACATCAAACATGGAGGTGATGTCACTAAAATTGATCTAATCGCATCTTGATGCAGCAGAAGACTGAATACCACACCCTTCATAACAAAGCACATTGACAATTAATGCAAGAGGCCTCGATTCTTCACAAAATCCCCCTCATTTAGACCCAGGTTGAGTGTTTTTTCAATGTGCCAGTTGCTTTATTTTCCTGCTAAAATACGATCTCGTCTTGTTTTCACAAACCCAATATTGTGCATCATAGTAGGAGCTGAACATAATGTTTGCACCCTTATACAACATCAAAGTATTATGTTCAAATATCTTGCAACCCAACATTCAAATCAAGTTTAACTTAATCCAAACCTGAAGTCTTCTGTGGGATTCATTCTCATCCTAACATGACCCATTTGTTAGAGTAAAATTAATTCCTCAAGGCAATCTTTTATTGATTAAGAATAAGGTTGTTATATGAAGGAGCAATTAGCGCAAATGCTACTCCAAAAAAGTTACTACTTCCTCTCCACGGATCATTTGTGATCTTGAGTTGCAAAGAAAAAAAACCCCAAAATGCCTCATTGTTCTCAAATATTTTAATAAATGTGAACAGTAGGGTGGATTCTTGATCCAAAATACAAAAACAAAAACAGTTTTAGCAGATAATGTGGAAGAAAAGCTTTAAAGTATTGTCAATGTAAAGGAGGAGCAGTTTCCCAGAAGAACAGCATGTTCTATCAATGTAAACAGTTTAGTTCAGTTTAACGGTCAGTGGTCAAAAAGTAAAAGCTAATTTAGTACTGGTGCATTTTCACATTTTTGCTTGCATGTGACAGCAGGAAGTGCGCCTTGTTGAGAAATCAAACTTAAATGACGGTGACAAAAAGAGAACCAGAAAAACAAATCCGCAATAACAGCTACAGACTAAAGATGCCCGGCGTGAGTATATTTATGTGCGCGAGTGTGCGTCAGTGCTGACTCAGTGCGTGAATGTGTTTGTAATTCAGCCTTCAACAACGCAAACTCTCCTCCATTCTCTTGTCTTTCGCTCTGTGTCTCCTAGCAACCAGACACTTAAGGCCTAAAAATAACCCCTCCAGAAACGAACAGAACAAAAAAATAAAGCATAAACGGCAATTAATCCTTTCAGGCCTGGAACACCGACTCAAATAGACCAGGTATTAGCGAGGAAAGAGAAGAACGGGAGCAAGACAGCGTGAGAAGAAGAGAAAGCATTGGGGGAGAGAGAGTGGGAGTCGAATCTGCCAGCAACAGGTAGTCGTCAGGAGACAGACTTCTGCTCTGCACGTCTGTTTGCCCAGTAGCCACGACCGGTAGGCCTTTCTACCTGCGTCTCCAAGCTGCAACTGCTCAAGGCGAGCACAAACTGTACTGTAACACAGCCACTCAGTTGTGCAAGAAGCTGGAAAAAAAGTATTATTAGAAAAAGTTTTTAAAAGAATGAATAGAGACACGATTCGGAGCAGCAACCTCCACAAACTGCAACATGTTTCTTACGTTAAACAGTTAAAGATTTCACGCACAACCTGGAAGCTATTTTATTAATGGAGCATTTCTACAGCTTGACATTTCTATTGGTTATTAAAGTTATCTCTCGAGAGGAGGACGTCTAATCACAAACTCGTGTGCCGGAGTTGCCTGCAGCGACATAATAACTCCTGAAATTATCATGCGATTTAAAACACTGTTGCTTTTGATGTTAGACACTGGCTCTCACGCATCCTCTCACAAATCTCACACCAGGCGAGCGCACGGTTCAAAGTCATTTTCTCAAGAAAAAATATAGGTGTATGAGAAAATATGCCAAATGTGGCTAGTTCTCCCACAGACAGGCACAACTGTGGGTAAACTGGGGTTAATAAAAGTCTAAATATTGGTTTTGCTTAATCAGAAACAACTAAATAATAATAATAAAAAAGATTATATCTTATCCTTTTTTACTACAGATACATTAATCATTTAGCCAGAAATAAGATCCTGCCAATAGCTTCTTCACTGGTTCTGGCTTACATCAGATATGAAAGAAAAGAAGTTTGGATAAAGGATAATTTTCATCTTATCTGATTTACAGGAGATGTTCCAGTCAAAAAGAAAAAAAGTAAGAACAGAAGCCTAGATGCTGACTGTTTAGGAACTGACTATTATGTTCATAAATTCAACACTAGTGTGCAAACATACAATCCTAAACAGTGTAGGTGTTTTGACATACATCACACACACGGCGTTGTTATCATTGTATTGCACGTCTGAGGTCTCCTCCTCTGACAGGGAACATTGCTATTGTGAGTTTTCTCCTCTTTATTTGGTGCAAAATAAACAACATTATGAAAGTAAGTGAAAGACGACTGAGTCATGGACACACACAAGCAGGGCGGCCTGCAGTTTAGCGCCTGCAGCTGACACATTCCACAGTGAATTACCATGCTGGTTATGAGATAGCAAGTTATAAAAACAAAGCGGCTCTTCACACCAGAAGTATAAGAAGTCATGAGAAGTTCTTGATGTTCTTTTGAATAATTTCACGAGTGAAAGGGTTGGTGTGTCTTGCACTTAGAAGCATTTAATAATAGGTGAACATGATTAGAGAAGGTCGGAAAGTTGGCAAAACTGAAACTTTTTCAAAGCGATCAGTGGGTTAAATGGACAAAGCAAAACCATACAAACTAAGAAATATGGTTCTTCAACTTACAAGTTTTGCACTCATTTTCAATCAATAAGTAACGTTTGTTTCTAAATAATCTTGATCTACGATGTATTTTTTTTTTAAATGTGCATTTCAAATGTATTGAATTGTGTCATTTTAAAAATTTGTTTCAAGTCCTGCTAGTTGTACAATTATTTTTTTTTACTTTTTATGCAAAATTTCAATTCTTGCATTATTTTAAAATAAAAATCCTTTTTGGTATTTTTCAGTCTTTTAAATAATAAGTCACTAAAAATATTTTAAACATAAATTCTAAATTCCAATTTTTAAAAATGCAAGCTATTCAAAACCCTTTGCAGGAAAATAATGTATCTTTGCACCATCATGTAGCCAGTTTTTCACAATCTAAGGTGAATTCTTGAGTTTCAGCAAAACTTATTTTACTTAAGCAGAAGAAACATCTGTCCATTTAGTCATGCATCCATTTTCTTTACCTGCTGATCTATGAACAGCCACATGGAGGAAAAGAATAAACACCAAATCATGCTTGTTAAAAGGTTTTTTCCTAATTAAAAATTCTGAAAATTTTAAATGAAAAATATAAAGCAATCAAGTTGTTAGTTTCTCCTAGCTTCAGTATCAAGTAAATCTTCATAAATTCTTTGAGCTGAACTACGTTAAGCAATACTTTTCTGATATCGCCAAACTACAGTCATATTAAAGTTTTGATTTGATGTGAGCCAATAAATGCTGAATGGTGCGTCAGACTTGCCTAACATTTAGTGTATACAGACAAAACTTTAAATATGTGAAACTCTTTGAGTGCCTTGAAGGACATAACAGAGTCTAACAGAATGGTAATAAACTTATAGAGGACAAAGCACTTGGCAGGATCTCACTCCGTTCTGAAGGCTCTGAAATGTTCAGGTTTCAGAGTGGATCAAAATAGCTTTTATACTTTTCTGATAAAATATGTTAGAGATGCAGCAAAACTTCAAACCATTCTGTATTTATTTGAGCCTGGCATCCAGATTTTTTTCTTCTCAGCTGTGGAAATTGTTAGAGATGAATTAAAGTATTTGTAAAAAAAAAAAAAAATGGAGAAAGAAACATTTCATTCTTCAAATATTAGGAATTGCAATGCCTTGATGTTAACCCTGCAGAGTTTATGAGAGGAAATGCAATGTAACAAATACATTTGCCAGACAAATATAAAAACTTTGAGAGAGAACACAAGTGGTGCACTTGATTTTAACTCGAAAGCAAAGTTCAAACTTGGTAGAAAAAAATAATAACAGCCAAAGTCAGAGGGACCTGAAGCAAATAGGTTCCAACATGGCTGCCAGACACATTAAACACTCAAATTCCCAGGAATGAAACGCATATTTATGTTTCTGATTGTTTCTATCTCTATTTGAAAACAAAATGGAGATAAATAAGTTGTTATCTGCTCATGCTGCTAACATAACAGTTTGCTAACCACAAGGTTTAGCAAATCGCACTGGTTTTCTGGCATGCAACTGGAGCGCACCAACCTCGGGGTGTGTCATCATTCCCAAGTCCTGACAAATCAAAGCATTACTAAGTGAATAAACCTGTTGATTATCCTAAATATAGAGTTTCCCAAGCAGAATCTGAACAGCAAAAGATTTATTTAGTTTGTATACGAACTTGATCCATGATGCCAGATTCTCATATGACCTTTGGTTTGGAGATACACACCTGAGACAGTGATATGCTCATAATCCAATAGTGAGGAAAATGGTTATAAAAATATGAATATATATAAATACTGTCAAATGGACATCTAAAGTAAATTAAACTTAATATACAAGAAAACATAAAACATTGTCATTAATAATAATTCATTGTTATTATTATCAATTCAGTCTAAAACAAAACAGCATAGAGTAAGCAAACTACCCATTTCAGTATTAAACAGTTTTTATTCTGCCTTTACAATCCATGCTGGCATTGAATATTGTTCTATTGTTCTCCGAGTTATTTAATCTACTATTGCTGTTATTACCATAATAAGATATTTAAGAGGTATAACACCCAAACAATGGTAATAATAAAAGTCTTAAAACACAAACTGTGTTTTCTTTGTGAAAGACAACATGTGGACATTGAGAACCTATGCAGTGACATGCATTTGCAGATTATGACAAATAAGAAAACTTATGTATAGGACTATTCCTTTAAAACTTAGGTTTTTAGCTGCTTGCAACATTCAATAGCTACTTTACTCTATAAATGCCAACTTATGTTATGTTTAGCTCCAAAAATTAACAGCACCGCTTCTAGAAATGTATCCTTGGAGGAATACTCTAGTATTGCAGAAGAAAGACAGACATAAAAACTCTTATCTTCAAAAGCTCCAGTGGGAAGCCTGGGGATGCACTTTATGTGCGAGTGTTTGTTATGAGCTCCATGTTGTTCAGACGAGAAGAGAGGGAGAAATACGTGTTGGGCCCTGGGGAATTATGTTTTTCTCACTGCTCTGCTGCTGTTAACTATGCTGATGATGGCTCGCATTCACATTCTGAGTAATAAGGTACAAACAGACACACACCTTTGTTTTCTAAGAGCAGCTATAGAATAAAGAGCTGTGCATGTTTTTTGTGAAAAACAGAGGTTTGGCGAATGTTTTATGCAAAAAACCCCCCAAAAACAAGTTTGAAGTTTAGCTTGCTGAGTAAGGTCAACAAAGTTGCATCCCACACGTATGCATGGGTGCATGCTACCTTGCAGACGATGATCACCAGGGGAAAGATGAACCTAACTTGGGGCTAAAGTGGTGCTGTGTTGATGTGGTAGTCTAAACGGGCCCCTGGGTGCTCGCCGAACAGAGGCCAGTGGAAGCTTGCCAACCAGTGCTGCTGTTTTGCAGTTGTGTACAACTTCCTGCTTCCAAGGTGATAATAAAAGGGCAATAACAAAAAAAAGGGGTGGGAGGCTTTCATAAGACGGAGTGCAAGACAAAACGACTGCAGCCAGTATCAGTAGATGTGTCTTGCTGACTGCAGCTGAAAGGGATCACCGTGTTAATCGTTTCTCATCATACTCTTATTGCAAACTATAATTACTGGTGCTGCAAGACAATATGCATTGACTAACTGTATAGAGAGAAATATATTGCTTTGTTGTCACACCACCCTAACAACCTGTCGCAACTTTTAATTAGCTGCTTCTATTGCATTTTGTCACAGTGGGCCACACACCCACAACAAAACAAAGTCTGGCACACAGAAATACAAGTCCAGACACAGTCCCTGATGACAGGGACAAGTCTTTAGTGGTTAATTTAATTCAGCTTTGTGTCAACTGCAGCAGAAATACACACGACTTCACTTCAGCACCTTAAAATACTCACACCTTGTGCACTTTTCTACCTCTGTGACACACTGCAACCACAAGATTGGGTGGAATTTAGTGGGATTTTATGTGATAATACCAAGCAGTGTATGCTTTTGAAGTAAAAAATACATTTCACCAAGCAAAGAGAGTTGACTCTGGAGGAGCGACAAAGATCCACAGTTCAGGTGGAAGAATCTTCTGACATTTAACTTTGTAATTACCAGTTATGAACTCAGCTAATCTAAACAAGGCACATGAGGATACAGCAAACATGTGGAAGAAGCTGCAGGTCAGATAAAACTTAAAAGTTCTTACAAAATACAAAATGTTTCAGAAGCAACACTGCATTTCAACCCCTAAACAGATCAGAACAATGGTGAGGTTTGGTGGCGGCAGCATCATGCTGTGGGGGTGCTTTTCTTAAGCAAGGACAGAGAAGTCAAATTCAAAAATACTTTATTAATCCCAAAGGGAAATTTACTATTGTTGTAGCTCATCAAGATTCTTCAAAGAGCCTCAAAGAAGCTGCACTCAAAACCGGGCTAAATTAATATTTACAAAACATATACAGTATATATATATATATATATATATATATACATATATATATATATACACATATATATACAGTATATATATATATATATATATATATGGCCAGAGTTTATAGTCAGATGTTTGGTGCTAAATACAGACAAATCCACTAAGGAAACATGTTGGAGGAAACAAAAGACAACTACTGGGAAGGTGTGGAAACATTTGAAAACAGAAATTCAGATTGCAATCTGTAGTTTTGGACAAAACAGAAGCTTATGGAGGGGCAGTGAATACTTTTGCACGCCACACTATTCAGATTTTCATCTGCAAAACATTTTTGAAAGTCAATGCATACTTCTATGAAATCCTAGGGAAAAAAAGACAAGTTTGAGGATGTAGCGGGACAAAATTCAAACATAAACACTTTTGTTAGGAAGCATAATCCCTTCACTCTCAGTCAAAACCTCCGTCGATCTCTCCATCCAACTCCTCCCTCCTGGCAACACGGCCCTATGTGCTTTCCTGCCATTCTTCTGTTGCAGCTAATTTTAGATGAAGGCAAAACCCTCTGACAACATCTGCAAGTCATTCTTCGATGTGTGTGTGTGTGTGTGTGTGAATGTGTAGACAGACAGAATAAAAACTGGGAAAAGGTCAAAGGCAGAGAAGTTAACAAGTGGAGGAGCAGAGATAACTGAAGAACTTTTGAGAAAAAAGAAACAAATAAAAGAGAAAGTAGGACAAAGACAAAGCAAAGGTCACAACCACATCAGATCTCAATCATGACTGAACTGTAATTATTTAGTTTTGGAGCGACTTCCTAGATATTTATTTTGGTAAACGGGGGACCACAAGCGCAACAGACTGTCATCATGAGTAAAGAAAACGTGGATTGAGTAAAACATGATAATTTGGCTTCATTTACCACATGAAGAATGGGTAAATGTAAAGGCACAACGCCTGAATGAGGTCTTCTCCGCGAGTAACATAAATAACCTAAATGGGAATAATTTGTGGTGTAAAATAAAAGACAAAAGAAAAAATAAACTCAGCTTGTAGTTTTGATTTATTGGCCAACCAAAATAAAACCTCAGTAGATGAAAAACATGCTGGTACAATAAGATTTTCTTTTCTTCACCGCAAGAAACTGGTCTTTCATTGCATGTTTTAAAAAAAATATATCAAAACATCAAAATTAATAAGCTTGAATAGACAACCAAAGCTATGAAACATAACCAAAAGACAGACATTAACAAATGCATGCCACACTTTTCAAATTTTCCTTATTTTCCTCCCAAATAAAAGCACTTTATGTTGTAAATCTTCAATACACTGAAGTTTGTAGTTGCAATTTAACAGAACAAGAACAAGGTCCAGGGTTGTGAACAGGTGTGGGCATTTTTTAGTATTGTTTTTCATTTATTGTGTTCAATTTCCCATAAGAATTCAGATTTATTGTTGTGATAAATTCCAATAAATGACTTTTAAAGACCTCCAAAAAGGTCTGTGCATTCAGGGTTGTTGCTTTTGCCATTTTCTTCACTGTTTGTTCAATGAGAGTATCAATATATATCAATTATTTTAAAAAATATGATTAACTGCAGTTACTGTGTGCAGTTTAATGATACAAATAACTTTTTTTTATGTGACAGTGTCCTAAAGAACCGTATTACCACTTAGAATGTTTCTCAAAAACATTACTTGTGTCTGTGAAGTTATGATTGCTGTCACAGCCATACAGTTACCCAAAAAAGAAATAAATAGCTCTTATTGTCACTTTTATTGTTATCACAATTGTACTACAGAGCATTGTGATAAAACTTTAGTCCATATTACTAGTTGTGAATAGTTTATATCTGTGAGCTGCAAATGGTGATCATTACAGAAACTTCTGTTGGTTCAGTTTGCCTAATACTGTATTAGAGGGTCATCTAAAGTACAATGCAGTTGTCTGGAAAAAGATAACACACTAGCGCTTCCACATGCACATAGGCAGGGAAATGCACACTGTGCTCATAAACAGGATTCTGCCGAACACCACTGTGTGTCACAGTGGGCTGCGAGGGGGACACGGAGGGCAAAGCACAGCGTGTTTATACGTGTGTGTTTATCCTGTCGTAAACAGGGACAGGAGACGCATGCCGCCTCGCCGCCTGTCACCACTTTCTCTTCTTTCCCCACCGTTTCCACATCTACTCGGTTTTACCTCCCACCTCCCTTCTAAAGCCCCTCTGCATCCCTTCGCCTGCTCCCCCCTCCCTATCCTCTTCTAACCCGCGCCCCACTTGGTCAGCTTGTTAAGAATGTCTCTTAAAGCTGATTAGGTAGTGTTGATCATCCTTATGTAACACTCACCTCGCAGAGCCGTTGCTGCCAGCCGGCCAGCCAGCCAGCCAGCCAGCACACTCCCTTTGTAAGTCGTTTCTTTTGCATGTGTGCAAGAGATTCAGTAAGAACTTTGCTTAAATGTGCACTGATCTGCGTAAAGTATTCGCAGTTGCACAAAGATGAAGCTGTGTTGATACATGACTGCATCTCTCTGCCTTCTTGGGTGGAAGCCAAGTCGGCACATGGTCTCATTAACATGAGCATATTTGGCTTCGGCGGTGGAATGTCCACACCACCGGTCTCCCCAGGTTTCTATAAATGCGTCTGTCTGCATGCATATGCATCCGCCCATGCTGCAGGATGCGTGGATAATCTCCTCTTATCCCCCCCAGTCAACATGGAGCAGCCAACTGAGACTTAGCAGAGAAAACAGTCTTTACAATCACAAATGCATAGAGATGCGTTTAATCATCAAAGCGTCGGCGAGGCTCGTAAAGAAAGCCGAGCATCAAATTAATTGGCTGAGCTAACGAAGGAGAGCCTGAAGGCAGGTGAGGCTGAGTGGCCGACCCGCCCATCTCCTCGCTTCTCTCCTGGTTCGCTCTCGCTCTCTGCCTCGTGGGAAAGATTAGGATCCTCAGCTGGAGCACATAAAGCTGGATGTTATGCAAGAGGCACGGAGAGTGAGGATGAGAGAAAAACTGATGATGATGTAACTTGGGAGAAAAGCAGAATACATAAAAGATAAGGAGCAGGAGAGAAAGAGATGGAGAGGAGAAGCAACAGAGGTGTGTGATAAGGCAGCTTGAAGCAGTTGGCTTTACATGACAACAATCAAACCCACATAATCTGGACCATGAGACGGTGAGCAAAGCTGTAAGAACAGAACCACTCTCCACTGGCACAGGCTGGTACTCCTTGTGCTCTTGCATCTTTGCCCCAGCCGCGCAAAAAAGTAGATTATATAATAAGTAGGCCTGTCACGATAGCAAATTTTGCTGAGCGATTAATTGTCTCAAAAAACTATTGCGATAAACGATAATATTGTCTGAAGACCTTTTTACACTGATTTAATGGAAATGACGTAATAATGCATGCGATTTCCTGCCAAAGATAGATGCACTTTATTTTCAAAAGAATATTTAACACTGGAACTGATAAACAAAATAAACAAAACAACCAAAAACAAAATGGATTCTCAGTCTCCATTAACAAAAAATGTACTTGATAAAAACTAAACAACATAAAGCCAAAGTGGAAATAAATACTGCATTCAACCAAAAGAGTGCAGATTATGAAGTCTGTATATTATGTTGCCCTTCAGTAATAATTAGATTTAAATAGAGAAGATGGGCACATCGACTACCTGATGCAATAGTTCACACTATATGATTTTTTGCTCCTATTTTTCCCCTTATGACAATCTTAAAACGTTGGTCTTTCTAAGATTGTGTGGTGTGTTACGGTAGATCGTCGTTGCCGCTCCGATCCAAATCAGGGGTTTTTCCCGACTGGGATCTTAACGCAGCCTGTTGAATGTGACAGGTAGCCAATCAGAAAGCACGAATTCTCCTGTGCTTTCTGAGGGGAAATTACGTCGGGGAATCCCAAACAGCTGACACGGAGCGACACGGAGCAACCCGAAGTCCAGCCGACGTGGAAACAACATTAATGTTTATTCAACATGCAAAGAATATAGAAATGACAAGAGGAGGAGTTGGAGCGAAATTACTACTGCAGTTGATAAACCTGGTAACTTTTCAGCTGTTCTTCGTTAACGTGACGTAAACAGGTTCTAATGATTTTCATTCAGTCAGGACTTTACGCTGACACTAGCCACATGCATTGCAGGTAGATTGTAGTAAAGCATTGATTAATGCCTGGTTTTAAAATTAGTTAACTGAACTTGTAGCCATTGTTTTGTTCCCATTGTTGGACACCACACGGCAGGACCGAACCCGATCGAACCGTTATACCTAGGATTTCTGTCGGCTAATGTGTGGTCTGTTAGGTTTTGAAAATGGGCCGACAATCAGCCCACAGCTCTAAGATGGTGTAGTGTGCTCTGGGCTTTACACTAAGGAAATGAGGAAGGGAGGGTCAGTGGAGAGCACCGGAGTTGAGCCTTTTTTCATTCAGTGTCATTAACAGAAAGAGAAAAAGGCCGGAAGAGACTATAATGCCGATAATTAAAATGACGTCGATAGTTTTAATTTATCGTACGATTAATCGATTTATCGTTTATCACGACAGGCCTAATAATAAGTCAGCCTCATTTTTGTCCTCAGTTTCATTACAGACTCCTTCATTGACAAATGTGACTCTGGTTCTGACCAGACAGGGTGGGTGAATCCAGGTCAGGAAACACTATCTCTGTGCTTGAATTATAGAACAGACTATATCAGCTTAAAGGGATGTTTTGTTCTTTTTTTGTAAATGGGGTTGTCCTAAGTACTTTGAAGCTGTCAGTGTCTTACCTGCAGAAGGCAGTGGTTAACAACTCCTGCTGAGAAGCAGGGAGGGTTTAAGACTGAGAAGCAAAAATAATCTCTGCTCCAACCAGGTTCATTAAATAAATAAATAAAAAAATAAAAATACTCAAATGAGCCAAACTGTCAAAATCTAACATCAATTTAGGCAAAAACTAAACATTATTACATTGAATCAATTTGTAAAGCTGCACTGAGCTGACCCAGTGTGTTAAACAAACTGTCTCACATTGCCTTAAAACCCCCAACAAGGCTCCATTTCAAACATTATGAATTATTTGGTGATAGTTAATGTTTTGATATCAATAAAACATGCCTTAGTGTTGCAAATGCTCCATGCTCCTCTAATCTGAGGGTGCATTACCAACAGTCTGCTGCAGGCTGGCTCAGGACTACAGCATATATTTTCTTCTTAGGTGCAACAGCACAAAAGTGAGGTGCACCCAAAGGTTTGACATCATCGCGTTTTGCATAGCAGTTCTACAGGCTCACTTTTCTTGGCCCGTAAAGGCAAAATTGACTTGTAAATAATTACCGACATAGTAAACATAAGTAGAATTGCCAATATGAACCAAAACCTCAGAGAAATGTCCCCAATGTCTTGTTTTATCTATGCTGCAAAGACTGAAAGCAAAGATACGTGTACCTAAGAAAGTGACCAGTGAGTTTTTGCCCATCTGATTTTAGGAGTGGTGAGCTTCAAATAAAAACTTTAAATCCGATTAGCTTCATTTTCCAAAAAGAACACGAGGAATAATTGAAACAGAAATCTTGAATTAGCAAACAGCTCCTCATTCAGTGAGGAAGTGCTAAATTAATTCATGATTTCTTCTTGCCGGAGGCCTTATTTAATTGCTGTTGCCAGGTACAGAGAGTAAGCAAATATAGACCGGGTTTTAGAATAATGACTTGAATGTCACACAAAATGTACTCCTCAGTTAACAGGAACATTATTAATGAGAACATCTTACATTTATTAAACAGTTTAACATGGATAACCGGGAACGCTGAGAGAAATGTGACCAGGAAAATACAGTTACATTTTCCACTTTAAAACACTAAACAATCAAAAGCTTTAAATAATGAGGCAAAAATGGTTATATAAATCATCCGTATTACTAGCAATGCATCATTGATTAAATATGACAAGTTTTGCCTCAACTGTAAGTTTATTCCTACTCAATAATTGCATCAAAGCTAAACATTCCTACATTTTTATATTTGTAAATGCATCATTAAGCAGCATGCTGTCTTTTACACTTTGACTTTTGGAAAAATGTAATAAAAGTTAGGGGATGTGCTTGGGTGCTTAGATGTGGATGTTTGTTTTCTATTTGAGTCAAAACAACAATATCTGCCAAGAAGCAGGCAGCACAGTTTTCTTACAGGTCGATGCTTTTTAGGTTTAATTGTTGATATAAACCACAAACTCACACAAATTAGTTTTTATGTGCTGTAGACTTTATACAGAAAAGCATAAAATAAAAGAAATTATATTAATCAGAAATTTTTTATCCACATGTTGTATACACAACGTTAAAAAACAAGTGTCATCGGAGAAAGAAAAAGAACCGACAAAGAGGAAGGAAGTTAAAAAGAGAAATGAATGAGCAGTGGGGAAGGAAGAAAGATTACTGAGATAAAAGACTGAGTGACAGAGACTGCGAAAGCAGTGAACTTTCTCCCCTCTCTGTCGGTACACTGCTTGGATGGTGTTATGTAAGAGCCCAGTGTACCCACACCAATTACCTCCGCTTGGTGGAACTCATAACATGAGGCGCTACCTCACAGTTTGCCTTTGTGTGCTGGGTATGCATGTAGGTACATCTGAATGAAAATACAATGTACTGCTCACTTACATGAACTGAACACACACGTTAGATACAAGCTTTAAATGGGATCCAGACAGCTCAGGCCGTAAGGTATCAGGGGGATTCCTTGTTGAAACTCCTTGCTCCATTGGTATTATGATAAATTAGAATTAAAATCTGTGTTTACACTATATGAACTGCTTTTACTTTTAAACACCTGATAAGAATATAAAATCTTTGTAAATTTGAACAAGATCAGCATTACTCTGAATGAGCTTTTGCGTATTAGGTAATTGAGAAAACATGCAAACACATGCCTCCTTAAGTATACGCTGACTCAAAGAATGACTTATAAAATATCAAAAGGCACAGAGCAGTGGTTCTCATATTTTTATAACAGGTTTTCAGTCTCAACAGTGGCATACATCTAAAACTGCAGTTCAACAGCAAATTTACTTCCTACAATCTGAAAGTTGTAGGTTTGATTCCAGTTTCTTCCTCCAAAATGTCAACCTAAAACTCTTAATGCTGCATAAAAAGGACGTTTCTCCAAATATATTGCATTATTTAAGTTCCAAATGCATGGTACTTAAATAATGAGCTAACACTTATTACCAGGTTGCAATTCTCTGGCCGATCACCAGTCTTTAAATAAACCTGACCTACTGATCCTCATTTTGACCAATGCCATTTTTTTCATAACCGAGACTGCCAGGTGTTATAAGGTCGCGATACACCTTCAATGACACAATCTTATTTCATTGAAAAACATAGAACAATACCCATTAAACAATACAAACTTGTTTTAACTGAACATGAGGTAACACTCGCATATACAATGAAAAGTTTAGACCTGACCTGGTAGGCATGTCTGTCTGTCAGCTCTCTCTCACACAGAGCAGAAGGAGAGAGCGGCTGATTTTCAGACATTTCCAGAGGCAGATAAAATTAGTGGATAAGATCGGTTTCACATGCAAGTATCGGCTGATCAACCAAAATAAAGAAAATCAGGGCCGATTATTAGAGCTTATTATGGTTCTTTACGATATACAGATTTCGTGCAATATTACAACAATAAACTTTCAGTACATTATGCAAACGTAAAGACTGTAGACTTTAAATTGTATCAATCTTTGAACTGACCTGTGTATAAGTATTTAAAAATTAAACATATTTTAGAGCTCCTACCTTTTCATTTCCAATGGTGCCAGTGAAAAACAGCTTTTAAAAGGGTAATAAATCATGCTCCACAAAGATAATTGGAACATCATAACTATTAGCGATGTAGGCAAAGAATGATGAAACATGTGAAGTAAGTCAAACATGCGCCATCACTAATCGCTTGTTTCCACTCTTACTTAGTTCTTCTGCCTGTTTTCAGAAAGCAAAGGGAGAGTCTTCACCCAGATCGTGGCTAATTGTTTGTTCAGACAAACACATTAATCCAACAAACAACACCCACACAAACGCAGAGGGATGATGCTACCTCTTGCTTTTGCTATTTTATATGACAGCAAAATAATTTTATTAAATAATGGTTACAGCTCTCCTAATTCATTTCCTGCTCCTCTTCTGCAGTCTGGAGGTAAGGGTGTGATATTTTGATTGGCAACTATTGGCAGGGTCTGATGTCTTGCTTCCATGGAGACACGTACACAAAATATGACTGTTTACTACATTTGCACATGCTGGAAGCTGAAAACCAGACGGTACACGTTAAATAAAAGAAAATATGCAAATAAAATCTGGTTTTCGGCAACCACAATATGTAATGTGCTGCTACAGATTAAAGTTTTAATCTCTTAAATGAAGTCTTTGCACGAGCGCTGCTTTAGTTATCCGCACACACCTGTTTACTGCAGCTGGACGGCTCCTCTCCCAGCAGTTTCTCACCCAGCTCTAAGCCCAACCAAGCTGTGCCCATTTCTCTCCCACCAAAAAAACGTGTGGTTTCCCCAGTTTAACTCGTTGCCTCACCCTCCTTGCCTTGAGGCTTTGAAAATCCCCCCTGTTGCATGCCTTCCTATAATTCTTCCCCGCTTTCATTTTCCCCTCTCACCCTGTGACTGGTCAGGGGATCTAGCTCCCTGTTCTCAAAGCTTTAATCTCCTAAAACAACAATGACTGCGTGCATTTGTACGGCAGGGTTATCTGTGCGTGCACCCACCCGGATTCAGCTGCCTGGCTCTTACGTAATTTCACTGGGCCACGACTGATGCTAAAAATGGACATGGATAAAACTATTGTGACCGAAGCCAGGCCTACTGTACTGCACAGGGGCACAGTGCACACACAGACAGCAGGGGGCTGGTGAAGCTGCTTAACCATAAGCTGAAAATACTCTTCTCTTTTTTTTTTTTTTTGGCCATTTCCTTAATTGAACCCGAGCCTCATTAGTGTCGAGTTATGAATCATCTTTCAAAAATTTTAATCGCTACAAAAAACCCACCAGTTACTTCATCAAGAAAATCAGGTTTTTACCTTCAGCGACACTTTCATGATAAAACAGAAACATTATGGGTTAATTACAACACAGAGCCGGCCACATTTATATGCACACTTGGTAGAAATGTGTAAATAGCCTTGAAGTAAAATAAAGAAGTAGAATATCCTCACTAAACAAATTTTTGAAAGAGACAACTTTCAATTTAGGAACATTTATTCTAAGAGAAAACACTTCCTCTGTTAGGAAATAATTGTTATTCCCCCCCTCCAATCCCCTAAAAACAAACACTGGTGGTGGGGTTATTTAAAATTATAATTTTTTTAAAATCTACATTTTAATTGATCAGTGTTTCTAGTTATTAATCACAATGCAACACAGAGCCACTTGGCTGGGGAAAGACCCATATTTATCTCTCTGCACTGACATCTCAAAAACTCACTGTTGGAGAACTGCAGCATGCCTTGGTTGTTACAGGAGGTTACCTGAGCTACCGTCTCCATAGCAACCATTAAACAAAGGATATCTCTGTTGTAAACTATTATTTTAGTAGTTGAATAATCTATTGATTATTCTGACGATTAATCAAGTAATGAATGAAAACAAATATCCCGTTGTGTCGTAGCTACTTATGCTAGTAATAGAAATATGTATAAAAAAAGAAAATGCTAGAAAAAAACTATTCAACACTTTTATTGATTAAAACGCAATATGATTCAAACATAATTTTTAGTCTCATGTTTTAAGTATAAAAAAAACGTTTCTTATAAAATAGATATTTCTAATGTTTTTTATTCACTGCATTGATTATAACTCGACTGCTAGCCTACTGTAATATAAATGATGTAGATCCCTTTTTGCAAATAATCATGTTGCAGAACAGGATCGATGAAAGGAGAAAGGAAGTGAACTTCTTCACAAAGAACTACAGACATGTCCTCCAAGTCCCTGTCCTTGAGCGCGTGTAACAGTTTTCTGGCATGAATTATTTAGCTGAACATCAAATCACCAAACAGCACAGCTATCTAAAAAGAGCTCATGTTTACGTCGAGAAACTAAAAAAAGAGCTCAAAGTGGTGAAAACATACAAAACTGGCAAACAAACTCGCTTAGGAACAAATAGATGGTTTGGTGTGTATGGGAGGAGAGGGATATTTGCTATATGCTGTCCTGCGTTGATGGCCATCTTTCCTATTAAAATTTAATCACTGTGCTTTCCTATAAATACCTTTCCAATGATCGAATGCATTATTCAGATTCTCTTAAGTCGTCATCCAGAAAAGACACTCAGGCAAAGATATGAGCACAAAAAAAAACAAACACACCTGGATCACCAAGAACATTTAAAAGACAGAGGAGACAAGAGGGGAGAATGAAATAATAGACTCTAAAGTTCCTTTTTCAAATAATTTAAACCCATGCTATTACCATCAACTTTTAGCTGTCAGACAAACCCATGCAAGGCAAAATGCCTATTTTTATACCAACTCTAAACCATTTACTTATAAAGGTATTTTGGGTCGCAAGAAAAAGATAAGTGAGGGATGGGGTAAGGGTGACAAAGCAGGACTGAGGGGAAGAGGAGGAGCAGGCTAATGGAAGAGGAGCTGCCACTGGGGTATTAGTTCATAGATTGGTGACAGAAATGATAGCAAGAGGGAGGAGAGGACGGTGGGACAGGAGGGTCAATTGATACATAAAAAGGTTTCACTCCCCTGCAGGGACGTGTGCATCTGCAAGCAGACAAACAAGAGTCAGACACAAAAACACACTCCCTTTCTCCTCACACACACACGCACCCCCCTACCCCATCCCCCCACACACACACATCTTGCAGAAGGGCCCTATCTGGCTGAAGAGTCACAAGTCTTGCTAAAGAGCAGCATTCAGCAACAGGCCTTTGATTGCTGCAAGAGACAGATTAGCCATGATTGGTCTAATTTTGTCTGAGACAGTGGGTTTGTGCTTCTAAATCCAGCAGACAGTGTCTGCATATAGACTTGTCCAGAAATCTCAAATTAGATTAGGCACTCATGGTGAATAAATAACAGAGGATGTCCTCTCCCTGCTTAACTCTAGTTATCCCCTCACTTTAAACTTTCTACTGAAGCTGGACAGAGTGTCATTAGGTTAGCAATTATGTGGCTTCTCTTTGTAAACACCTGCAAAAACAGTAGAACTATTAAAGAGGTATTTTGGGTATTTATGAAGTTATCAATAACAGTTCTTGTATCTGACAAAGATGACATGTTCTACAAGTTTTGGGGAAAATAACGACATCAGAGCATCTTGTTTTAGGTATTAAACTCAAGCTGCAGCAATGGTAGCGGATATTAAATGTCTACACGTCTGCAACTTTAACAGCCACTTTAAGACCATTTGAGGAGAATTTGTTTCCACAATGAAACACTTAACCTCCAACAACTTCTCAGTAGAGAGCTCATGCCTTTCTCCATTACATAAAATTACTTGAATAAAAGATATAATTTAAAAAAAGAGCAGAGAAAATAGGTAAAGACGAAGACGATCGTTTTGAAAGACATGCAGAGAAAGGAAGAGCAACGACTGGTTGAAACAAAAACTCAAAACGTGATCTTGCATTCCTTACATGGGGTGAAGGGAAGAGAAGAGCGAGGACAAGAGAGAGAGGGGGGGAACGGCGAGGAGGGTAGAGAAGAGGGGGGGCAGGGCGACTTGGGAGAAAGTTTAACTTGGCGCCAGACAGCATTTCAAGACCCGGCAGCCAACCACAGACACACACACACCAAATATCGACACTGCGAGTGGCACAGAAGTCCTTTTGGTGACTTCCCATCATCCAGAATTAGATTAGATATTTGCCCTCCACCCTAACTCTCTGGGTCCAACACAGAGGCAGATTCCCAGATAAAAATAGCCAGAGGAACTATTCGAACACTGCTGCCTTTTTCTAGGGAGTGTCCGCTGCCTGCACTGGACATGAGGGGTTAGAGCGGGGTTAGGAGCTCCACTCGCCACCTCTCTACATCAGACAGCCTGGGACACGGAGAGAAAGGGCAACTTCCAGTACAGTCTGAGCGAGAAAATGTCCATTATTCCATTATTCCTTAAAATATTCCTAAAACATCATAAATATGTATATTTTTGTTTTGCACATTAGGAGCCAAATGTACACATCTCTAAAGGTGTCTTCAGCATGACCACAAGCATTAGGGTTAATCCCAAAAGTTTAGAAGTATAATTACAACATACGGTGCCTCCTGAAAGTACGCATCCCTGTCCACATGTTACTCATGTTGCTGTTATGCAACAACGCACCAACTTTAATGCATTTTAATGGGGATTTTATGTGATAAGACAACAACAAAGTAGCACCTTTTTATATACAAAATCTTAAAAGTATGGTGTGCATTTGTACTTAGCCCCTTTTAATTCTAATAGCCATAATGAAAATCTAGTGCAGTTTCCTTCAGAAGTTCCCAAACTAGTAAATAGAGGCCACCTGTGAGTAATTTAACCTCATATAAATGCAGGCATTTTGTGAAGGCATCAGAGGTTTATTAGAGAAAATTAGGGAACAAACAGCATCATGAAGAACAAAGAACATACCAGAAAGGCAGGTCAGAGATGAAGTTATGGACTATTTTAAATCAAAGTTTGGTTAGGAAATAACAAGAAGCTGGAAAGAATTAATCTAAATAGCAGCCAAGAGATCCATGGTAACTCTACGGCTACAATGAGCCGTGCACTGCACGAATCCTGAGTGTTTGGAAGAAATGTAATGTTCACTGTGTTCCCTCACAAAACAAAACGTGCAAAAGAAGGCGCTCTGCTCAGAAAAGGCAAAAACTGAATGCAACTATCCTATGCTTGGGAGAAAACACCCATCACCCAGAACAAACTGTTTCCATGGTGAAAATCTCAGACCCTCTGACCAGTTTCCCTGTTTCTGCTGAAGAAACGCATCTCCGAAGCATGATGCTGCCATCACTGAGATAAATACAGGTCCAATACAGGAAGATTTGAAGTGCAACATCATAAAACGTGTGCAACACCTTAGCCTAATGGAAAAATTCTAAATACTGTATTTTCTGGACTACAAGTAGCTCCGGAATAAAAGCAGCACAATAAGTGGAAAGAAACGTATGTAGGCTGCTCTGGAGTATAATTCACATTCATTAATAAATTGTCAAATGCATCGTTCATAAGCCTCACAGCATGTTTAAGCACCCAACTGTGGAGTCGTTCCATTTTCGTTTTAGCCTGAGTTTAGCTTTCCAAACTTTTAATTCTTAGTTCATGTTCATCAGCATAAATGAACTCAATCAAAATGAATGCATCAATCAAAAAATGCATCATGAAGAGGAGAGAAACGTATATAAGTTGTAGGAACCACTAATCTATAAAAAAAAAACTACAACTACAGGCTGGAAAATATGGGACTAAAGATAGCACTATCAAGAGACGGATAAAAGAAATTAGTCTCTGTATTTGTGGGTTTGCAGGACCAGCTAAGAGTTGGCTTCACACTTGAATGACGAACCCCAAGTGCTGCCACAGTCTTGACAGCTTACACCCCGATTATATTCTAACCAGTAGCAAGGTGACAGTCCGAGCTCTAACCTAAAGGACATTGCTTTGTTCTGATCCAAAATAAAACCTCTCATCTAGAGGGATCAGAGGCATAGAGTTACCTGATCATCAGGCGTGGATGTGTGTGTGCGTGCATGTCAACGGCCGGGGATCGGTTTCATTGGCGCCGCCGTCACCGAGAGGCTGTTACATACACCCACGGGCACGGACGTACAAAGCTCTGTTACCTTTAAAGAGCTGCCCACGTAGAAACATACACTCTACATATTGTTTCACGACTGCGTGCCTTTCAGTCACCTCTGGTGAAGAATGAGCAGTGGAGTTGTGTAAAGTCCCCTCATTACGTTACGAACGCGCATGCATGCGCAGACAGCTGCCGAACAGAGCAGGTCAAACCAAGCATTCTTAACATGAATTTTGATACTCATTTGAAAAGAGAGCCCCGTGTGTGTGTGTGTGTGCGTGTGTGTGCATCCCGATACTACAAACTTCTTTAAATAAATAAATTTCATCATATAATCAGATTCAGCCGACACAGTCTGCAAGAATGCATGCTTTACTAAGGAATAGATAGTAACTGTTGTGTTTCCCCCCCCCTCATGTGTAATGCAACACAGCCGGCAACTATTAACCTTCTGAGCAGGAATGTGGGAGGTCCAAGAATTCAAATAAAATAGCTGCAGCCTGTGCGTGAGTGTGTGCGTCTTTTCCGTATGTGGAGCCACAAATCTGCTCTTCAAGAGTGCTACAGTCATCTATCAACACTCCGTCCCGTTCACACATGCACACCCAGCCCGCCTGAACAATAACCAATAAAGATCGATGTGGGTCACGCTGCCTACAACCAATGTTATTGCAGCACAACTGGATTTGACTCACATCGGAGACATGCACACGGTTTATCTGTGATAAAAAGAAGTGAAACTATGTAGCACTAACCTTCATAATTGTGCAACTAATGAAACAATGCTAAAAAAAAAAGCTTAGCTTGAAGAGGTTAAAACAAACTTCCACAAGGGAAGAGAGGGTCGAGAGCAGTCACAAGCATCCAGGCCTTGCTGGCTGTGGTCTCGGTGGTCAAGGGCGACGCTGGACTAATGGTGCAGAGGTCCATTAGTGACGACTGGCTGGGCACATTGTTCCCTTTGGTCACATTCCTCGCTAAATGCAGACATTTCCACAATTGAGGCCGCCTTCCAACCAGAAGTCATTTGTCAACTTAGCATCACAGAGGGACACATCTAAACTTTCATGATGAATTTTTGCAACCAGAAAAGCACAGGAGTAGGTATGGGCTGGAATGAGATTCTCTTGGTATACATGAGCAAAAACACACCAATAATTGGTGTTGTTTGATATTTTATTGGACTTTTTAACCAGGCTGGTAATAATTTCTGGTTTTGTTTCAGGTTTGACATTCAGATTTAGATTTTGGATGATTTTTTATTTATTAGTTTTTGGACTATAACGCACTCATAATCTCTTCTGTCTATTACATCTCAGTAAAAGTATTTTTGGCTAAAGGAATGGCAAGATGGACATTTTTTGTGGTTTGGAACTAACTTTTTAAAATGTTGGTAAACCTTACAGATGACACTTCTATGTTTACATTGGATGTTCTACTTCTGACTATTACAAAAAAGATTCAGTTTTTGAAAAGAAAAAAAAAAAAAAAAGCTAAGTTAAGAGCTGCAGATGGAGGCTAGCCAGTGGCTAAATCTGGTTCACCCGTCTCTCGAGGGCCCAAATAAATAAACTCAAACTAAAAGATGAAAATCTTCACAACTTTTCGTGTTGTGCACAAAAAAAAAAACAACACAAGGGGCTTCTTTGGGTTTGTGCGCATATTTCTCAGCAATACTGGCTCAACAGCTGGTTTCCTGAAACAAGCAATCAAGGAGGTTTTGGAGGACAACCAGTTCTGCTGCGGCACACTATCAGTTTCAGGCTTTTAGGCGTTTTGGCTGAGCTTCATCGCAGCAGGACACATAAACCCGTAACACAAACCTGGTTGTAAAACTGAACTGAGACAGGAAGAAATGCAGGCTTTTGCTGTGGTCAGTGCTGCAAGGGAGTTTTCCCAGATACAGCTAATCACCGTGCTTATCATCACAGCCGTTGCTGAGATTGAAACCCATATGCTTGCAATCACACACGGAAACACAAAAGGAAAACGTGATATTTTACATTTGTCTGCTGAGTGTTCTGTATGTCCATAAAAATAAATGGCAATACACCTCTGAGGCACATCAATCACTCTTAGGAAGCAGGGAGAAGTGAACAACAAAAATCATTAAAAGCACGTTTTTTTCTCTCTCCCTACACTTGTTGAAAAGTACACTTGGATGTTCAGATTTGCTCCACTTTTTCCACACTCACTGCCGCTCTCTCACACCCACTCTCCCTCATTTAACACACATGCAGAAGTGGGGTCTCTTCATGTGTCAAAAGCACCGTCAAACTATGAGCTACTCTGCACCATTATTACCACAATGAGAGGTCCCTGGCCCCACAAGTCCACACACAATCAGTCCCAGGCCCTGCCCCACTCCCACCATTGTCCCACACTCCACACACACCCACACAAAGGCCGACTCTAGAGCTAGGGGTCCCACCGTGCAATACCGTCACACAAAGACACACACAAGTCCTCGTCCCGTCAGAGAGGAGGGAAAAAGAACTGTAACCCTTCAAGTCTGATGGAGAAGAACGGAGTTGCAAAGCGGCGCGGTGTTTGTTGTGGGTTGCTGATAAGAGTTTTAATTGTGTTTCTCCAAATCTTTATCACCAGAGGTTAATCAATCATTAGCACAGCTTTCAGCCACAAACATAGGCGGGCACATTTGTGAGAGCACAGATGAAATGCATCCCACCTCTCAAACTCCGTCAATCACTAACAAAAGCCAGGTATACAGCAGTGATTAGATATAAAACCTAAATTAAATTGGATAATTTCCAGCACTGCAACAGCAGCACCAACCTGCCAGCGCCAGCAGATGTAGATAAAACCCTGCTGCGTCTGTTTTCGTCACATCTACTCACTTTCTAACCAGAAATCCTATTATCTGTTCAGGCTAATGCAATATCTGTAAAATATAGATGTAAAAGGGAAGCACACCGTTTACAGAAGGGAAGTAAACTCAACAAAGCGAGCAGATTATCATACGCGGCATAATCCCACATCTAACATCCCCACAGAGGAAGGAATGATTACATTTTTTTTTATCTCACAGACTACTCATCCACATCCTACAACACAGCTTAATCTAAATGATGCAAAAACACTGATGGGTTGGAGACAGTGCTGGGATTGCATATGTGGGAACAGCAGGAGCTCAGACAGACCAGGGACAATCCTGCAGATTAACAACTTTAATATTTCTGCTGTTTAAAAGGTGCTGCAGAGGTCAGATTTTGACCCAGACTTTCTATGTTTACCAATAAGAGCTGAAAATTAAATATGGTACTATAGGATTTTGTCTATTTAAGACCATTATGGTCATAAAACCCAATAAATAATTTAAGCCAATCTAAAAGTTGAATAGATTATATTTAATTTACCATTAAAACCTAAGCAAAGTTGATATTTGCACAGTATTCTAACCAGAATCAAATTGAACTGTATTGAATTAGTATAACGTCTATCTGATTGATTTAATTTAAATTCTTATTA
The DNA here is from genome assembly GCF_001444195.1 of Xiphophorus couchianus. NCBI lineage: Eukaryota > Metazoa > Chordata > Actinopteri > Cyprinodontiformes > Poeciliidae > Xiphophorus > Xiphophorus couchianus. The sequence continues at coordinate 11,697,937 of NC_040230.1, forward strand.
AGTTACAATTGGAACAGTTTTACGTAAAGTGCCTTAAGATGACACATAAAAATATGCTCTACAGAAAAAGAAAAAAAAAAGCTCATACCTAGGAAGTTAAATGTTAACTACCTGAATGGTAAAACAACCAAGAGTAAAAACTCAGAATAAACAAATCCACAACATACACCAAACCCCAAAAACAAACACGTTTTTAGTGCCTCCAGCTACATGCTGCCACACAAAACACAGAGTTTATTGTTGTAAAGCAGCTAGTGATGGTGGTGGGATGTCACGGCAGTCTCCTCAGGGCCACTGAAGAGTGTGGGTGTGTGTGCGCTGGAATGTGGAGGGGCTGAAGTGCTTAGGCTGGGTGCAGAGGGAGTCAAGAGGAGGCAGAGCAGGAAAGGAAGGGGGCTCTCCCAGAAGGAAAGGGGTCCTGCACAGATTGTCAATCAAACACACATATGATCCTGAGCCGAATGCTTCTTAGGAAGTACTTAAAGAAATGTCATGATCCTCCTACAGAAACAGCGATTTAGGAATAAAGATAAACTACACTGGCATACCGTGAAGTTACCTTTTCATACGGTTTTATCACATTGCTCTTAAAGTTTAAAGTTCTTGTAATGAGTCTGTGGGGGAAACGCAGGTGTGATTTAAGCATAAAGTAAAAGGTAGAATTTCGCCTCCCTCACTTGTTGCTGAACACTGCCCTCCAGCTAGCTGAAAGAAGCATACTAATGGCTTTCATCAATCTAAAACAGACAAAGTTGGCTGTTGAGAAATAGTTAAGGTGTGAAAATTAAAGGGAGGTGAAAGTATACTTTTCTTCAGTAACAAACATCACATTCTGGACAAATAAGGTAGTCAAATTAGTGATTAGTATTTATTCTGGTGTCCAGTAAATGTGGAGAATCCATCAGACCATTTTATTTAATCATAAAATAGAAAATGAATTTTAGAAATCATGTCAATTTTTGCCATAACCTTTCAACTTATTTACATAAATAACCTCTGTATGTTTGCTATAAATGTGCTGTAACTTCTTTAATTTCAAGTTGCATACATAATTTGAGCTTTATTCCAGATATCTTTCAACGGTCTTTTAGATTCGTTAGCTTAGATGAGGCTTTGCTTAAGCACCAACCATTAGATGAGAGTTAACTGGTTCATATTAAAGAGTAGATTCATTGAAGAACATCCACTCAAAATGTCATAATATCTGAAACAATGTCAAAATTATGTTGACTTTTACAGTGAATATTCTGTTTTAGGTGTGAAACTTTCATGGTTTTCCCACAGAAATTTGAAATTTTAAATTGCTATAGCTTTCACAATTTTTAAATTAAACCACATGATTATACTACAATTCTTGAAGCTTTGCTAACATACATAGCTATTATTAAAAATCAATTTAGTGGTTAAGGTGGATTACAACTACTAACAAACATAAATTAAATATTTTTCCACATAAGATTAATTTAATGTTTTGAAAATTGTACCAACATATACTTAAAAGTTTCTTGAGATTAAAAGTGGTTGATAAATTATGTCTGCCACTGCAAAACAAAAATAAATAAAAAACCCAGCAAATTTAATAGATGACACACATGACAGTACTTCCACTTCCTCCTTTCTGGAGAAATTTTACACTGACCTTAAGATAGAGAGAAGCAAGAACAAACTTATGCAAGCATTTCGGGAATTACAGACTCAGAGACCTCAGCTGACTGCTGGGAATCCCCCCCTCCTGACTTCAGCTCACTGACAGGCCAAGTACCTGACAAAAAGTCACTTACTTACTTCCTATACCTGCTTGGCTCCGTCCACCTCTAAGCGCCGCTGCAGCAGCAGGAGGAATCTGGTGTTTCTAGGATTTCTCTCTTTTTTCTTTTTTTCCCCAGCCACTTCTCTGAAAGCTGGCGGAAGGTAAAATAAGGTTGTCACGGTGACACGGTAGCATGTCGCTTGAAAACCTGTACAGTAGTATAACCACTTCCTCTCAGACCGGTACAGTGCCAAACCTGCACCAGATTTTACCTGCTTATCAAGCCGCTGCTGCACACGTGAGAGCAGCTCTAATCAACAGGTCTTCTTCATGGTTTCCCCCCCCTTTTTGTTAAATCGATTATACAAGTTAGTTATCACACACTGCCAGCCCTGCTGAGTAAGTAAACAAGAAAGACAATGGTAGACAACAATCATAGCCAACTCACCAGTATCTCCAGGTGTTTTCATTCTGCTTCAGCTGAACTGGAAAGCTAAACTGGAGGAACTCCACAAAAGTTGCTTGTGGAAGAAAAAGTCAGTCTCTCTGGCCTCTTCTTTCCGCTCCGGTTTCCAGTCTGGAAAACTTGGTAAAGACACGCTGAAAACTTTTTCTTCTTCTTCTTTCGGGAGCTACCGCTTCAGCGGCTCTGTCCTCGTTACAGCCGCTCCGCTCTTACTCCGTCGGTTTCCCCGGATCAATAAAAACCGAAAAGTCCTCCACCTCTCAATAAAAAATAAAAAAAGAAGAAGAAGAAAATGTGTACGTTTGTGGGTCCTCGCTGCTGGTCCTGGAGCAACTGGGAGCGTTTCAATCTGCTCAACTCGCTCCGGGGAAACAGCCAACCGTCCTGATCCGAGAGGCAACCGAACAGCCTTTCACTCCGTCTCCTCCTCTTCAAGTAGTTTGGCTAACTGTCCGGTAGCTGCTTCCTCCGCCCCGGCCGCATCTTTCTCACAGTCCGGCTTCAAAGGCTCCACTACTTGTGTGTCAGAAACGAAGGTTGGAAAGCAAACCTGTGCTTCTTCGCAGACTTTTTAGTGCTCCACTCACTCTCACTCTACTCCACTCCACTCCACTCCGCGCTGCTCTCCTCCCCCCCGCGCCTCGCTCGGTTCCTCGGGGGTGTCGTGTTTCGCTCTCTCTCTCCTGACTGGGGCCCGCCCACACTGACGAGGAGACAGGAGGGAGGGGGCTAACGTCGCGAGTCACGCCCACTCACCACGAGCCGGGGGCCCGCACTGGCGTCACTGCCGCACGCCACGTTGCCAAGGAGACTGTCGCAGCGCGCCGCCGTGCTGACATCATATCCGAATGCTGCGAATGGAGGAGAGGCGCAAGAGCGGCCCGGCTCGCTGTGTCCTTTTGCGTCAGTCTGAGATAATTAGACCTTTTCATATCAGCATAATTACACTTGTTAAATTACACGACAGCGTCAGGTGGTGATTAATACTGAAATCAGAGCGCTTAAACGCGCCGTTGCTGCCATCTTTTGAAGTTCTGTGTTAGAAATTCACTTCCTTTCACATTAAAATGTATGTTTTGCCAGAAGGTTTGTCCTTTCTATTTGTTTGCATGTGTAGATTACGCATAAAAGCTTCATTCATCTGTGTTTGCCTCCAAGAAAAAACAAGTTTCACGTGTTCAAACAACATTAAAAACCTGTTGGAAATCAATCCATTGCAGGGCCAACCAAAGCCTAAATGAGGCCCAAACCAGAGTTTCATTTGGGGCCTTCCAGCCACCACAGGTGGGTAGTAAGCAGTTACATGCAGTCAGTTACATTTACCTGAATAATATTTTGGTGGAAAAAAATAGGAGTAGTTTTACTACTCCATACTGTTTAACTTTTACTTGAGTTATATTATTATGAAATGTCACTATTCTTACTTGAGTAAAATTTCTGGATAATCAATGAATAACTTCACTAAATGAAGAACAGACACGTTTTAACCTGAAATGTAGCAGACATAGACAGAAACCTACAGTTTATGTTAAACTTAGATTTAGTTTTTGTACATAGGTGTTGTTTTTCTACTATTATTGACTATCTGTTGTGCTGAGCCTGTTGTGCCATTTGGAGAGCAAGAAGATACAGTAAACATCTTATAGTCTCACTGGAAGTACTTTACCCTCTTCTAACATATATACACACTACGTACAACAGTATAAGTTTAATACTGGGGGAAAAAAAATGATTTAGAAAAATGTTTTTTTCTGCATAACATTTGTCATTTTGTAATTATCTATTTGTATCATATTTTCATTTCAGTCTTCAAATACCAGAATTTGCACATATTTTTATATTTTTGTCAAGTCTCATGTCTTTTGAATCCGTTTTATTTTGGAAGGTCAATGCTTCTGATAAAACTATCCTAGCCAGAAGTCTAATAATAATAATTTATTAGTTGATGCATTACTGCACAAAACATGCAGTGATTATTAAAATGTCACACGTGCAGGCATTAATCGATAAGACGCACCACTACTCTTGGTACATTCAACTTAACAGAATATAATAGAATAGACTAGAACAGAATAGAATAGAAAATACTGTATTTGTCTGTAAATGAACAAATTCAGTGTGCAACATAAGTTGTACTGGAACGTAGAGAGATATGTTGCATTTAAGAATCAATATAAAAATCAAATATGCATAGATTTTAACCGAATGAATGTTACCATTCAGACATAGCTTCAGATATGTAGAAAGACACTGAATATTTTACCAGTCCCTCTCCATGTGTCTATTGTGCCAGCAAAATATTAAAATATCTATTTCTTAAGCTCCTCAGTAAATACCTTGGATTAACCCATTTGCACTTTGGGAGCCATGTCCAGTGAGCAGTCATCTCAACCTTTTGGAAAACAGGTGAACATCCTCAGGAAACAAGAGAAAAAGACTTGTTGCCTTTTAATGAAGCACTTTGGATGATTTTCCAAATCAAGGTTTAGCAGCTGTATGTTTTCAACTTCAACACTTGCCTGCATGTTCTTTCAAAATCTAAGTTCTTTTGTAACAAAAATTAAAAAAATAAAAATCTACGTCTAAGAATATCCACTATGATTCATCAGTGACTATTTGGATAGAAAACTACTTTGCCATTTGGATTTATAGCTTTATTAGTGTTTTATTATTTGCTATAATCACTGCTTAATAAGGACAATAATATATTTTTATAGTGCCATTTTCATCTCAGGATATGAAAGGGCTACAAAAAACAAAACAGTGCTACAGTTTATTTAAAAAAACATCCAAGAGGGTGAACAAATTGTTTTGCCAAAAGGACATTTCTTAGAACAGTCAGTAGATTGTAGTGCCCTCATTTTCCAGTTTATCAATTTAACTATGGGATGTTGAGAAAGGATAAAATAATAATAATTTAACTTATTTTTCCTCCATTAATTTACCAGCAAAGCGTGTCGAAATTGATATGGTGGCTTGCTGTTATAGCCCACTAATTTTATGTTATTTGCTTTTGCACATAAAAAAGCATAAAAATTGAAAATAAAACAATGCCAGCCTTTTCTTTATATTACATTTTATAAACTGCTTTATATCACATTTCACTTATACATTTATTGGCCCCTAACTGAACATTTCAAAACCTATACAGTACCAGTATATCCATTGTTTGTTTATACTGTAATTGATATGTTTTAAGTTCTTCTTCATTTTATTTTAATGTGTTAAAAGCAGAAGAAGCAGCTCTTGAAGAATGAAATGCTTCACTTTGGCTGCTGTAAACAGTCAACAATGACAATGTGATAAATGCTAAAATCAACAAAACCAACCTTACTGAAAAGGGAAAAAAAGATGTGTAAATGAATTCGAGTCATCATTTGTAGAAACTCTAACTATGTTTTCCTAAAACATGCAGTCAGCACGAGCTCTATTATGTATTTCACCCACGAGCATCACAAGCGGCTGTGCCGTGAGCCGTGGCGTTCATTTGCATACGCTGTAGGTGTGGGCATATTAAACATCTTCACATCACAGATTTATGTAATTTGTAAACGTTCTCTTTCTCAAAGGTTCAGCATGACCTGTTCGACTGAGACCACCGGTGTTAAGCCCCGACTTGCTTCCCGTCACCTCGAACACGCTGACCTTCTGCTTCCTCTTACGCTGATAGCGAAGGGGTGAGGCGTCAGACATGGGAGGTGAAGTGAATCTCCTTTTGTGCCTTCTTGAACACTGGCACCTGGCTGAACAGGATGGAGGCCTGATATGTGTTTATGTGCTTCTTTTTCCCGACTGCACTGTTACATCAGTGATACACACCGCTGCCCTGCCCTGTCAACAGGATAAGACAGTGGTAGTAAAACAAAGTAAACAGAGTCCCCTGGCAGCAGCGTCCCGGTAGGGTGATTTACAAACAGGATTTCTCCTCCCTTCGCTGCCCATTCTTTGACAGTCGCAGGAAACGGACTCTGCTCTGCCAGATAAGAAACTAAACCAAAAGAAAAAGAATATTCAATTGGACACTGACGCTGTTGGTTTCAGAGCTGCTATATTCTGCAGGGGCAGGACAACCACAGAAACAAACCTGGATGATATGTTCCCACACTGACAATGGGACAATAAGGGTGCACTTTTCTCCTTCCTTCACTGGATGCTCTGTCACTTCCTCCAGCATGCATCTAAAACACTACATCTTCGTTCAATGCTTTTCAAAACTTTTAATACCTCTTGAAACTTTTCACATTTGCTCATGTTACAACCATAAACTGTCATGTATATTTTATGACACACCAACTGAGAGTAGTGCATAATTATGAAGTCGAAGGAAAATGAAACATAGTTCTCAATAATTTCTACAAATAAAAATGTCATGTGTGAAATTAAATGGATGATCAGTGAAGGCCTCAGAGGTTTGCTGGAGAATGTTAGAGGCCAATGATATTTTTAGAGGCTCTGCAAACATCTGGTGGGAGAATCATGTCCTCCACTTAGTCAGGCCGTTTGGGAAAGGGGTAAAAAGAAAATCCTTGTTGAAAGCAGGTGACAGGAAGTCTAATTTCCCTTTGACCACAATCCTTGAGAATCTGATAGAAGATTGGATGACATGGTAGGAAACAAAAGTTGAACCACGTCCTGAAAGCTAGCTCCACCTTCAAACACGGTGGTGGCAGAATCATGGTGAGCAGATGTTGAAGGATGACGATAAATACCAGACAGCATTGAATGTTGTCTGACAACATTGGGTGGAAGAATCCAGCAACTTTTATTAAAAATCAGACTTTAGCATACTCATTCAACACAATGGCTAAATACAGCCAGTGTTTTCAAAGAAACACTGACTCACATCCTGTATTTGTTGTTAAAAAAAAACATGCAAAAATTTATAAATTGTCCACCTTTCTTTCAGGACATGTTTGCAGTTCCAATATCCTTTCAATCTCTTAGATCTGCAATGACTTACAGATACACTATGTTATTGGTTTAATTAAAATATTACATTAGTTTGGGACTTCTAATTTAAAAATATACATTTTTGTGGCCAACGAGTAAACTTTTACCCTCACACTGGCTTGTATTAGAAAATTTACTTCAGAATGAGTTCAGAAGCAAATCAATTCTCACAATTTCTTAGCTAAATTTCTCAAATTAATTTCCTTTCACTTCACAATTATGAACTAATATCACATAAAATACATTCAAGTTTGTGATTATGACCAGAAAAACCACTAAAATCCTTTTGGCTTTGAATACCTTTGTAAGATATAGCACTGCAAATGAAAATAAAGGAGAAGAAATGAGCTAGAGGACAAGTTTTCCAATAACATGGTCACATAAGAGATAATTAGTGCTGTGTGGACAGATGGCTGCCTCTGTTCTATAATTCTGGGTCTTTATACCTACGTGTATGTGTGCGCATGCTGCGGACTTGTGTGAGCGTGCACTATTGTAACTCAAGTGCAGCAGATGACATTTACAGACAAATCTACAGCACAGTACATTCTGAACACTAATAAACACGGCGGTTCGCTCAACCCGCTCCCTTTCTCCCACCTGTGTTCTCCTCCTCCTCCTCCTCCTCCTCCTCCTCAGCTTCCTCCTCCTTGTGCACTCTGATTGTTTTTCTCCCCATTCTGTCTTTGCTGTGCTTTGTCATCCTCCACCACCCGTCATACACGGCGTCCACTCTCCTTTCCTTCACTCTCACACCTCTTCCTTTCCTCCTCCTGCCTCTGCCTCTGCCACCTCTTTGCGCCTCCACCTCCTTCCCTCCTACCTCCTCTCCTCCTCAGGTAATGGTTTCACCTACATGCCTGATGGATGGAGGAAATGAGATTCATTTTGTATAATTTTGCTCTCAGTTAAAAGATTCTTTTTATTTTATTTCAGTAATAGTGCTAATTTGTGATCTTAACCTCAATCGAACATTAATGAGACCTTGACACCGTCCATGTAATTATGAGACACAGGCAGAAACAATATTCTGATCCTCCAATTAATGCTCACATGTTGGCTTTATTTAGCAGCTGCTTTAGCACTTCTTTAGCTGTAGATGCTGATCCTCTGCAGTGCATCCATCCTGATAAGTTCACAATTTGGATCCTAATTAGACAAAAGTTTCTTCTAATTAACATGACTTTTAAGAAAGTATAGGTGAAGTTTTGAAGTTTTAAAAGAAAAACAAAGGTATAGACGAACTTCTGTGACAGTGTTTTATTATTTCTGTTGTGATTTGTGTGCTTATACTGTCAAAAATAAAGCAGCCTTTGATTCTAACTTTATTCTAAGCTGTTTGATTATACGGTTCCACAACGGTACTTATACTTCTTGAACCTTTTTGCTTTGTTCCTCTGTTGCAACCACAAATGTGTTATTTTGGGATTTCACATGACAGACAAACACACAGTAGCCCATAATTGTGCTGTGCAAGGACATTTCCATAGATTTGAGTAAATACAAATCAGAAAAGTGTGGTGGGAATTTCTGTTCTACTCCACTGAGTCAACACTTTGTAATTCACTTTTTGTTGCACTTAACCTCCAGGTCTTTTAGATGGAGATTAATTGTGAATAATCAAAAACACTTTCAGCTCAGGTTATGTGCTGATTATGTCTGAAGAGGAAAAAACTTGAGATGTTACCCCACATATTTGTCTTTATCTGATAAATAAAGACTGATAAAAATCCACTGTAAAGACTCAAATTGTTTTTTGTTTGTTTTGAGAAATCCATGAATAATCATAAAAAGCGATTATAAAACCAGTGATAGTAAATTAATTATTAGATAATGTGAGGTCTTCTGAAGGTGGCAGAATGGGCTTCTGTGGAGAAACTGGAGCCCCAGGTGGGAGAGAAAGGACTGACATCCCTCCTGGTGGTGGGCAAGGTAGAGTAGCCCTGGATTGTTCATTTGATCCATGTCTGAACTTTGACTGGGCCATTCTAACATATTAATAAGCTCTATTATGTTCTAGGTGTATGTTTAGAGGCCTTTTTCTGTTGGAAAGCAGCTTTCAAAGGGTTATATTTGAGAAATGTAGTGTATTTATCTCCATTCAACTTCCTATTAAATCTGACCAGACTCCCTGTCACTTCTAACCACAACATGATGATGCTGTGGCTTCTTCACTGTTGTCCAGCCTGAACCCAAAACTGAAATTGTTTCCATAATATATTTTTAGCATTCTTTTTTTTACAGACAGAACAAAAATGTTTTGATTGGTTGCTGTTCCCTAAGAGGGTCTTTCCTCTGGCTCAACAGCAATCCCGTTTCGGGTTAGAGATTGTTTTTACATGCTAAGGCCACAGCTTCCCTGCTAAGGAAAAGCACCCTCAAACCAGGATGCTGCCCATGGTTTTTTAATGTGGGCAGCCTGAACTCAAGTCACGGTTATGTTTCTGCCATACATCCCATTTTACTTACGCCAAACAGATGAGATGGATTTTGGCGTTTTCCTCCCATTCTTCCCCAACGGTCAGAGATGTGTAGTGTACAGCTAATTGTGTTCGTGTCAACAGATTCCTCCACCTGAGCTCCAGTTTCTCCAAAGTTATTATGAGCATCTTTTCTGCTTCTCTGATTAATTAACACAGGGCACTGAAACATAATGCCTGAAAATGTTATTTCAGTTAAATAATTTTGTGATGTACTATTGAAACTAATGAAGAAGCTTTGTTAGTTGCTAGTATGACAATAACAACACTTTTAAACAATTTCTATCAGTTTATTGATTGCATATTTTGTATCTCTGCTATGATTTGTAGCATGAATACCCTTCATGACCTATTTTTGTGTTACTTTGATTTCTTACTGAACTTGGTGATTTCTGATCCCCAGTGGGGGATCCAACCTCCACTTTGGAAACCTCTGTTTTATGCAACAATATCAAATGCTTATCTCACACTCATTTGTAAGCCACTAAAAAAACCACTTCAGAAGTAAAGCATTAGTCAGAAAACTAAGGATGCGTGAAAAGTTACTCTTTGCACCAAAGAGGAAGATGTTCCCCCACATCCGCAGTGGCAATTTCTGGTACCATTTATTTAAATGAAATTCAAATTTCCAGCCGTTAAAGCTGAAGCGGCATGGGAAGTGAACATGCTAATGGCTCTGACAGACAGTGCATCACAGAGGAGCCTTGTGTTATTGGCTCCACATCATCTGTAACTCCCTCCATGTCCCATCCCGCCCTTTTTGTATCACCACCCCCCCACACTCAGCTTTATGCGACTCTGTCCGTTCCTAATCAGAATGACAGACAGACGCTCTGCAGAGAAAGACGAAGAGAATGAAAGGGAGAGCTCAGATTTTGTCGCTGCAGTGTGTGTGTGCATCTGACTACACTCCAGACACATTTTCCTATAGATGCAAACCTTCATTCATATCCCCCCGCAAGCTCCCCTTCATCTTCTGAGAAGACTGAATTGATGCATCCTCTAAACCAAGAGCAGCCATCGCGACAGAAATCTTTGCCAACCACTTGAAGCTGACATATATTTTAGGCTTTAAATACCAAGGATCTTAAAACCTCAACATGCTGTTTCTTTTCAGTGGACATCAGTGGAGCAACTGCATACCAGGCCTTACAGTCAGCACTGACACATTCACTGATTTCCTCCACAACGCAGATGGCTTGAGTCTGGGTAATTACCGTGGACAATGGGTGTGGTAACCCACTAACCAGAGCCACCGCAGGCACAGCAGGCACACTCAACATTCACACACTTGCATGCATGTTGGACGCAAAACCTGATTTCTGCAACCAGCGGAGACCAGGCAGGGATTATAATTCCTGGACGGGGCGTTGAACAGCCAACAGAGGTGTAATACAGTATGTACACACTGAATGAGATGATTCACTCCAATGGGGAAGAGAGTAAATGCATTGACAAACAATTCATGCATGAATACACACTCACTTCCCCCTTTTATCCTCCTTTATTCACCCATGTCACATCTTTCTCAAACTTTGTTTCCTGGCCATTAACTGAAACAGTCAACTTCGGATAGGTTTATGCAAAACACCAACAAAACACCCCATCATTCCTGTTTCACACACGCAGAACTTGAAGACTGAAAATGTGCTGCCGGACTAAAAGCCACTGACAGTTAGAGCAGGCCAGATAAAAGAGACAGAGAAAAAGGCATCAGCAGGACAACAAGTGCGGCGAGGGTGGCGGTTAATACCCCGCCTACTCACCCTGCAACCTCATCACTTTGAACGACGAGCAGCAAGAAAAGACAGAGAGGGAGAAACAGGAAAAGAGCGAAGCTGTGGAGAATAAGGAGTGGGAGAGGGAGACGGAACAAGGGAGTCAATGGGTTCTTTGTCTTTGCAGAACTTGTTTATTTTCAAGCTTGCAAGTCCAACAGTCAGGAGGCACGGCCACACATCACTCACTGTTTCTCTCTCTGTCTATTCTCTCAGTCTGTTACCCCTCGTAGGATAATCAGCGCAAAAAAAATAAAAACGCTGCAAGTTCCCAAAGCGATAGGCGAATACTTATTCTTTTTACTTCAGCGTTCACAAATCTGGTCCTTGAACCTTGGTATTTCTAATTATGGTGGGCAGTTTGTCCTTAAAATGCTAAGTGATAAAGGAAGGACAAAAGAAGAAAGGATTAAAAACATTTCAAGCTGACAAACTGCTAAAGGATTTGTTCTCCTTGAACTTAACATTTTGCTGTATTAAAACTACAAACGTTATTGTACTATACCGAGGTCTTATGTCATAAACGGACACAGAGCACATCTGTGGAATGGAATGAAAGTAAATCATGGTTTTCAAAGTTGTGGCATTTCTGAGTCAGTAATATTGAATTCTTCTTTGCTGCAACTCTTTTGGGGTGCGTCTCCACCAGCTTTTGCACACCCAGAGACTGAAGTTGTTAAGTATTTTTCTTTGATACAAAGCTGAGGCTCAGACAGATTGAATTTTAATCATCTGTTAACATTCACTTCAAATATTGCCGTAGATTGTCCATTGGGTTTCAGCCTGGACTTTGGATCTAAAGCAAGGGTGCCACCTCATTTTTATTTCTGGCCACATCAAGATTATGAATGTACTCAGAGGGATGTTGTGGAAAAATTTATAGATAAAACTACATATTAAAATGCCTGTCAATAAATAGGTGTCTCGTTATGGTAATTCAGCCTTTTGGTTCAGGGGTGTTGGAGTAGGGAAGCATCAAAAAGTTACAGGAGAGGAGATGCAGACTGCTGTGGGGGTGTTTTTTTCCCACTAGAGAGACTTGTTAGAGTGGAATATAAAATAGTAAAAGCTAAATACAAACTAACCATTGAATGAAATATGTTTTCCACTAAATACATTGAAGTTCTCGGCTGTACTGTCCTACAATGTCAAAAAATTCAGGGAGTCTGAATACTTTTGCAAGGCATTTAACAAATATTTCCCGTTGGTTAAAATCTTTTTTACTCTTTTCAGTCTTTTCAAGGACATAAAAAAATCTACTCTTTTGCACAAAAAACTGCCGCAGCAAGCCTGCGTTCATCGCCTTTCCTACTGAAGGATTTTAAAAACATGTCTGAAGCGAGGCCTCCAGACAGTTTTCAACTGTGCACATGTTCCCTCCCTCTCTCCCCCAGCTGGTATTTTCACATGAGTAATGGGATTACCACAGCAAGTAGTGGGTTAGTGCAGCGGGAGAGTAAAGGGAGAGCGAGATATAGGAGGAAAAGGAAGAAGAGGGGGATTAACAGGAGGGCTGACACTGGAGCAAAAAGTCCAACCAGAAGAAGACAGACCATTGGGATATTCATACGCGTCCATAAATGCGTGCAGAGCTCCAGATTTACACAGACTGATTTCTCAGATTCAGGGCCACTTAAAGAAACTCATCGTGACTTACTATTTTCATCCAAGAGGCCCTAGACAGAGAAACCGCACTCTCTTTTTCTGCTGGATTACCATGGCAATGAGGGAGCTATTCAAGAACAAAAAGCTCCCTTTTTGTGCAGTGGGTAAAGTATGGAAAAAAAAAAAAAAAAAAAAAAAAAAAAACAAGTAGCCGGTGCCCATATGAAAGCCGGGGTGGTGGGAGTCGGAAAGAGAGGGTAATGTGGGAGCGGGTGGCAGCCACAGAGAAAGCGTGTTATATTAAGCCAACGTCTGGCTCCGTGTCAAGTCTATGGAATATATACAGTACAATGAGGTGGAGGAGAAAGATGGGGAGAGAGCTTGGGAAAGGAGGGATCAGTTAATTGAGCTCCTAGGACGTGACATTGATGGACACGGGTTGTAGGGAGGAGAGGAGAGGAATATATAAGGGAAGAGACAAAAGGCACATGAGCAAGGAAGGAGAGGTGTTGAGGAAGGTGCAGGTGTCAGGCTGGAGAGGAGACGGAGGTATGCTTGGCTGGGTGACAGCAGCTATATTGAGCTCAGCGTGTGTGTTGACACTGTCTCCTGTATCTCGCCGAGGAACAAACTCTTCCTATTGGCACAGCGCAGAGCTTCCTCTTCCCCTCGGAGAGCAAAGTGCAATCTCTCTGTCTCCACACGTCGCCTCTGTTCCTCTGCCTTATCTTCTCCTCGCACCACATCTGTCTCGCTATCATCTGTCCCCACTCAGTACAATCACCTGGAACGACTCAGCTGCATACGTGCCCGCTGCGCCTTCTTCCTCTTTCTGGGCCAGTTGAAGTCAGTTGGGTTTCATTTGCATGAATCAGAAGCTAATTATCAAAGCAACAAATAAACACCGAGTTGAGCAAAGGCCTCCGCCAGCAAGTATTTTCTCTTTGAGATATTTCTTTCACAGGCAACATGAGAAGAAGAAATAAAACATTGAGCTGTATCAGCTGAATGTCGTACTCAAAGGCATCATTCAAATTCAAAAAGTACCTCATTGATCCCAAAGGTAAATTAAATGTTGTTGTAACTCATATTATTCGAGGTTCTTCAAAGAAATTATTGTTAGTTTTTTAACAGTAATAGTCAAGTTAAGTTTATTTGCATAGCACATTTCAGCAACAAGTGTTTCACTAGAAAAACAATGAACAAGCAAACCCCCCCCCCCAAAAAACAACATGGTGACAAAATAAAGAGAAGTAATGAAAAGATGCATTCCTAACTAAAATAAATTTATGTTCCCATTGTTATTAAACAAAGACGACTCTAAGCAAGTGGGTTTTTTGTCTTGATTTAAAGGAACTCAGTGTTTCAGCAATTTTATAGTTTTCTGGAAGTTTGTTCCAGATGTATGATGCATAGAAGCTGAATGCTGTTTCTCCATGTTTGGTTCTGGTTCTGGGGATGCAGAGCAGAACCAGAACCAGAAGACCTGGGTCCTCTGGAAAGTTGGTACGACAACAGGGTTTTAATGTATTTTAGTGTTAAACTATTCAATGATTTATAAACTAACAAACATATCTTAAAGTCTATTTTCTGAGGTTCAGGGAGCCAATGTAAGAACATATGAACTGGTGTGATATGCTTTATCTTCCTGATTTTAGTGAGAGTGTGAAAAGTAGCGTTATGCATCAGCTGCAGGATTGATTTTTTTAGCCACTGCTGCAGTAATCAACGTGACAAAAGATAAACAAGTCCTTTAATCCTGGAAATGTCCTTCAGGTGACAGAAGCCCGACTTTGTAATTGTCTTTATGCATCTTTGAAGGTTCAGGCCTGAGTTCATCACTACCCCCAGATTTTGAGCCTGATCATTAGTTTCTAGCTGTAATAACTGAAGCTAGGAACTGACTCTAGATCAGTTATGTTTATTTTTATCTGCATAATTACTCTAATCTGAGTTGGAAGGAGACATTAAACATTAATATAAAATATTAGTAATTAATAATATTATAGAGATACTAAATAAGAGAGAGTCAGGATGGAACCTTGAGGTACCTCACATTGGACTTCAGTCCATTCCAATGAGAAGTTAACTATTGACACAAAAAATCCTGGTTCTTTAGGTAAGATTTGAACCAGCTAAATACTGCAGGAGAGAGTCCAGTTGCCTCAATAATATGTCATGGCCAACATTGTTGAACGTTGTGCTGCACCAGCACTGCAGTTCTTCCGTCTGTTTTTAAGTGGATGTCATTGACAACTGTGAAAAACTCAGTCTCTGTTCCTTGGTGAGCACTAAAACCAAAATGAAAGACTTTAAAGCTCAAAGTTGTTGGTCAGAAACTATATAACTGTTTTTGCTGATGAATGGATAGCTGGAGATTGAGAAACATGTCCAGATTATTATGAAACCTTGAGGAAAAACACCTGATGGGAGGAATGAGTTTACTCTTTGAATCAGATCAGATGCAGCGACAGACAAAACTTCCTTTAGGAAATCTGTGGGTAGGATATCCACACAGCAGACAAAGGATCGAGGATCCTTTTGGTCTGACACACAACATTTTGCTTGAAACATTACTTTTACATTATTATCAAGGGGATATTTTTTGTTTGCTGAACCAATTATTTCAGCAGTGACCTTTAAATCATTCAAGAATGAAAAAAGCCTGCTAAAGGAAAGAGAGTCAGTTCTGTGCCAGCACAAAAATCCCAGTTAACCAATGACAAATTAGTTTTTACCACCTGTTTGCAGAAAATACACATTTTCCACAGAGGCCACAAATTTAATTTGTGGCATCTGCAAAAAGTCAACAACAACTTAGTTTACCACTCAAGCCTTAACAAGACTATCCCACAAAGCTGCTGGCTAAATCTGTGACATGCAGTGGATGGTTCTATTAAAATCTGTTGCAAAATAGCTGAAGACTTTTGCTAGACTCTTTGGTAGTGATTAATATTATTTCTCTTTTGATCAATTTTTAACTTGTGGTCTTGATAGGTAAATAAAGCTTGTTAATGTTACCTTTGTTCATGCAAACCTTTAAATAAATTAATCTACTGGATCTTTTTTTGTTTTCTTTTTAGCTTTTAAGGTGTTAAAAGGGAAAACTGCACAATAACTTGCAACCCTGTAGTTGTATTGTCAGACATAGGGAATGAAAATGGACAAAAAAAGCTGTCAAAATGTCTGATGCAACAATTTGATAGACACAGTTTTGAAAGGTTAGAAAAAGCTTTTGGTGCCATGGATCACAAATTCAGAGACATAAAGACAGAAATATGTTCAAAAACCAAGGTGAACATGAACAAATACAGATTTTTTTAATCACACATTGTGATTCACTCACAAATAACAAATGCACTTAAATTTAAAGTCAGATTTTTCTATGTTACATTAAGCTTCTGGAACACAAGATTTATTTAAAACTTTTGAAAGATCTTAAGTTTCTGACCAAATATTCGTCTCGCCTGTCCTCTCATTCATCAATATGTGCCAAAACAACTGCAGAACGAGATCATCAGAGCAGTGCAGATCTTATGCTGGTGCATGCATGTGAATTATGCACATACTGTATTTGAGGAGGAGGTCTGGGTCGGATCAAGTAACCGTTCCTGCTTTAATTCATCATCCTCACAGCGGGCCAATTCAGGGTCACTCAGATTGGATCACCTGGAAGTACGCGGCTGCAGGCCATCAAACTCCCCCCTCCTCCACCACCAGCCGTCCCATCACATCCAATAATACACACAGACACTCATCACATTCAGAGAATAGCTCTGTGCTTACGACAGATGCAGTCACAGAACACCCAGAGGTCCGTTTGCAACATGTTTTCACATGTTGGGCTGCTGGGTGAGAAGCAGCAGCAGATGACTATTAACAGTAAATCAGCACTTTGCTTCGAAGTGACACTTGGTGATATTTTCAAGTTAAAAAGAGAAACATCTGAGCCAATCCAAGAAGTAATTCTCCACTCAGGAAACAGCCTGAGCTTGTAAACACTTTCATTCAGAGGACAATCGTGTAAAATCCGTCTCCTTGGCTGCTACCCTCAGTCCCCCCTCTTCCATCATCAGCTGGGCATGGAGACAGCAGGCCTGTAGGTGGTTCAGCTATGTGTCATGCATTACATGCCAGTGCAGGGGAGGAGGACTGACACAGAGCATGTGTTACACTTGCTCAGTTTGATGTGCTCTGCCCTCACGCAGGCACCGCTGTGGGTGGCATAGCTATGTGTCATAATCACCATCATCCTTTCTGCTTTGTCGGATTTCTCCACGAACGTGCGTGAGTGTGTGTGAGAGGGATTGTTTTTGTGATGGTACAACGTAGGTCCTTTTGTGGAGGCGCCTTGCAGTGGGCTCATTCACAGTGTGGGAGCTGCTGTTATACAGTGGCACTGATTCATTTTTCCTGTCTTTTCCGACCTGAGTGTGCCGTTGTGACGGATAATGTTTTACATCATGGCAGCCCTCAGCTGATTAGTTGCAGGCGGCCCCTCTGCTGGGATCTGTTCTGTGTGCGCAACGTTTGAGCACTGCAGCTTATCCTCAGGGCTGAAAAACAGCAACTTATTTTTCATAAAAAAATAGTTGCAAATGATTTTTTAAGAGTGTCAAATGAAGGATTTATCCACCAATCTTCTTAAAAACACTTTTGTTCTTGTTTTCTTCAGTAGCTCTTATCAAAAAGGTGAAACTAGTTTGATGAAGATAAACAAAATATCCACCCTTCAGCTAAATTCATTTTTATAAGTGAAGACTGACCTTAAACAAACCAAAACTCAGTATTTACATACAAAAAACGTTATCTTCTTTTCTTTTAGATCAACTAAGATCATCAACATTGTATATATTTGCTAAGAAAAGAGTTTGCTTTTTTTTAATTCAGAAGTATCTATACCCAGATTTCTAATTTTAGTTAATGGAGCCACAACTGAAGGTTTTTTTTTTGTTTTTTTTTTGAAAAGTAAAAATAAATCAGACAAAATGTCCAGAGCAGAGCTGCAGACCTCCATATCTCTGACTGATTAAACTTTAGGCACATTCAAACAGTTGCATGCAAGTAGCAGCATCGGGAATATTCAACCATCATGACATTCAGGAAGGAGACAGATTCTGTGTTGCAGAAACAAATGTGTTTTGATGTGAACTGTGCATCAAATATGGAAAAAAAGCAAATTACCTTGTAAAAATGTTGGCTGAAGCTGGTAAGAGACTTACAAAATCCACAGTGAAGCAAAACCGGTACCAATAAAAGTTGAAAGGCCAATCAGGGAGGAAGAAGACGTAACTCCTAAACAAACATAAAAAAGACACATTTCAGTTTGCACTCAGGGACAAATGCCTTAATTCTTGGAGACATATCCTATGGTGATGATTTTAGTTTACTGTGATGAAACTAAAATGAAAGTGTTTGGCCTTGATGACCATTGTTAAATTTGGAAAGAAATGTAATGTAAGAAAGTGGCAGCCTCATATTGTAGGGTTTGGTTTATTGTAGGACAGATTGGTGCACAGGCGGTTTCACGAGAAAACTATGTGACAATATTGAAGATACGTCTCAAAACAACACAAGACATCAGGAAGAGAGTCATTTGGGCACAAGTGGGTCTTCCAAACGTCCTTGGCCATGTCGCCAAATTAGCTACAAAGTGGCCAAAGGAGAAGAATGTCAAAAGTTTCAGAGTAGTCATCACAAAGTCAGGATCTCACATTGATTTGTGATGTCTCTGAGCAAGGTAGTCTGTAAACTTGTCTCAGTTACAACAGTTTTGTCAGCAGAAATGGGCCAAAATACTAGCAAACTATTGTGAGTAGTATAGACAGCATGTTTATCCAAAGTCAAGGGCAACGCCACCAAATTTCAAATGTTTACATGCATCCTGAGCATTTTTATAATGTAAAGAAATTGTAGAGATATGTATATTGCAGAAAAATTCTCTCATTTTGGCATTTAGGGGTTAGTAATAATTTTGATGACCTAAAATAGAAAAACCGTAATTTTGTTTTAATACTTTATTTTTAATAAATTTTTATACTCTTACAAGGCAAACCACAACAACAAAAAACCCCATGAAAAACCTTAATTTGTTTTAATGTCAGACTGTCAATCATATATGTATTGCAGTTGTCTTGCAGTTTGCTCATACTGTTAGATATTATTTGCCCCATGTTATTGACTTGCCTTTCTATGCAGCAAACTGGTAGTGAATGGGGCATATCAGTTATCTCGGAGGACCAGGTGTATCAAGTACTCATGCATAGCCGTATTCAATAACTCCAGTGGACCAGGAAATGTTCATGTTCTCCTTCAGAGCCATTGTACCAGAGGCTCAAATTGGAGTCCAAACAATTGTGAACACATGCAGTGCCTGGTAAATTATTCCTCGACTTTTTTTTCATGATAGAATAGAACAGAAATACAGTTTATTGTCCCACAGTGGGGAAAATCTGGTGCAAACAGTTGCAAAGTGACAGGCAAAGTATGCAGGTTCACACAAAGAAAAAAATCTAAAACATATAAAAAACAAGAGTTAAGAATAATATACTGTGCAGAAAGTGAAAAATACAATGTAAATATTAAAAATAGCATACTACAATCTAAAGGAGTGTGCAAATACAGTAAGTAGGATAATTAAAAAAAAATTACAAAACGTACATGTGAATTTGAGCATTAAAAGAAATAACAGACTATTTACAATAAGCTATAATAAAACTATGCAATAGCAGAGATGTGCAAATAATAGAAATGTTATTTAAAATGAGAAAAACTGAAAAAATCAAAGGTGTAAACAACTATTGAGTTTGTTGAAAACAGACGATTATAAAGGTTTGCAGCTCCTTTGTGCATTTAGGATGCAGCCACAGTCACAGCTACAAACATCTATGTATTTAAGTGGAAATTATATAAAATCTTTTGGAATATGTCTGTAGCAGCTTTTTTCAAACTCAGTCAAAATGTGTAAATATTCAACAGTTGCAAATGATTTTAGAATCTGCATGTATAAATCAAGTTATTCCACTGGAAGCCATAAGCCATGAAAAATTTCAATCTTTGAGTGTGTAAAAAAGGTTTACAAATGCCTTGAGTCACAATTCCTGGAGCTTCTTTGTAAATATGTGAACTGTGAATATAAGTGCTTAAAAATTAAGTGTTAAGATAGCAACTTGGTAACCCCAAAATGCCACTCTGAGCTTTGGAGACGTTTTCTTTACCTCCACTACGACCCTGCTAGATAGGCTTGCTTGTCATATTTCCAGCTGCTTTATTTTTTTAAATTATTGCTTCGACTGTATTTATGGGCAAGTTTTGGCTTGTGCTATTTTATTGCTTCCACTTTAAGAATTTACAGCATCTGCTTTCTGACTGGATTGCCTGATTCATCAGAGTATCTCCATCCAGCTAAAGCATCAAGAGAAATTTAACATAGTTGCTTGCAACCTCAGCACCACAAAATGTAGAAACCTTCATGTAGAGGAAATTAAATTCGACCTATATGCAGAAGATCACAAAAGCAGCTTGAATTTCTTTACAAAAACTTTACAAAGTCTGCAAGGATATTTAACGCTTTTTGACAAATTTTGTGTCAATGAACGACTGCAGTTAATTGAACCTGCATTAAGCTAATGTCCCACTATCCAGTGAAAAAAACACAAGAGAAAACTGCCCCAGGGCTGCAGTATCTGTTTGTTCAACATATGCTTGAGCTTGAGTTGACTAAAGGCAAACTACAATGAAACCATCGTTTTAGGAGAACACCCACTGAAAAGAGTGGGATGAAGTTTTTTTGTTCCAATGTGATAATTGCTCTAATTATTTCATTTCATTCATGAGGATGAACCAGTAAACCTTTTACTTTCCATGATCGGCATACACATTTACCCATTTGTTCTTTGGTTTGTGACAAAGAGCTGCGGCTCATCAGTCTCAGTAGCTGATTGAGCTGATTACTGCAAGCTGGCAACTATTAGCATGCTTGCAGATTCAATTGTTTTTTTTTAGGGTTATGAACTGACTTATTACATAAGGAATGAAGCTGTTGCTGTAACTTAAAGAAATGGGTAATAAATAAACTTTTCCTTCAGCAATTTAAGAGTTGGTGCATGAAAACGCATGCAAAAATCCATACTTTAAGTTTGTCTTGGATGTGTGAGACAATATTGTCCTTACAAGGTGTCATGATCTCCATTTGTTGAATGGACCGAAATGGAGCAGGTGGAAACGTCAAATAGAGTTTAGTGAATTTAATGAAAAAATAAACAAACATACAAAAATCACAGGGATCCAGGGTGTAGCACTATTTGATGTTTATAATGTAGCAGTACTTAATGCACTGAAGGACTAGATAGCTTCTGACATCAGAAAACTAAATTCGTCTGCTGGAGCTGTCGTCAGAAATCAATAAAACAATACAAGAGAGTAACTGTTTTCAATACTATGTATTTTTTTAAAGAAGAAAATTAAATAAACAATACAAAACACAAAAAATACATGGAAACCAAAATACAATAAATATATACACAATACTGCAGTTGATGTTATAATGTGCACAGAGTCCTTCACTTTTCCCCGCTTGGTCAACACAGTGTCTGACCGACACACATTTAAAAGTCCATAGTTTGTTTATCCAGAAACTTTAAGGGAAAATGTCCAAGCGCAATTCAGCTCTGATGAAAAGGGTGAATAATGGGTAGTGTGTCTGTGTAATGAGAAGGAGGGGAAAGTTCATGGACCATCAAACTTCTACCAGACCAGTATGGAGTGAAATTCGGTTCTCCTGGCTCCAGCCAGATCTTAGAAGCTCGCCATCCTTTAACCCCAAAAAGGGGAAATCACCTGGCCTGTATTAAAATAAACAGGACCAGTCAATTACCAGCCTGCTAGTTAACTAGACTCGTTTCCGTTGTACACATAAATAAATGCAATTATACATAAATAAATGCAATTATATCTACAATCAATTATTTAAGATAAAGATATTTAACATTTATCACATCATCTTAAACACATATGTTGCATTTAAAAGTTAGATTGTGTGTTTGATGATTACACAATTTGGCTATCACCATCAATATGTCAACCAAACAAAACATTCATGTTCACTACTCACCAATTCCTTTTAAAGATCAGTGCATGGCAGCTTCATGGCTCCAAGCTCACTGGATATTCAGATCTACATGGTTTATATTGTGAGTTTTTTAAACAAAGTGCATACAAACAAAGAAAGAACCAATTGTTTGACAGCACAAACCTGCAGCTCCTTTGTCTCCAGCTCTCCCTCTCACAGCTGATTGGGAAAGCTGGAGCAGGCCTGAAAAACCTACTTCAGGTGCAGTGATTGGCTGATTGCACTGTGTGACTGACTGTCACTCTAACCAATGAAGTAGCAAGGGTGGGACTAAGGCAATTTTTACCCTGGGTTACAAGGGCAAAACACAAACCATAAATCCAAGGGAAAAACCAACAAGGAGAGTTGAGGAAAACACAAAGCAGAGTGAGGACATAATGGGATTAGATAGGAGGAACCAGCAAGGAGTAACTGAGAATGAGTTGTATACTGGGGAGGTTGATTACTGAACAAGAAACTGGTGGCAGATTAGAAACGGGTTGCAGGTGTGAGGGGAGATAAAGAGAGAAGGAAAGTAACACAGAAGACAAGGGAGAGTACAAGAGACTAGGAAATGAATTGAACGCTAAAGAAAAACTAGAGCTAAGAAGCAATTAAACTAGGGTAACAAGGAATAACTCGAAATAAACAACTAGAATACTAAGGACTAAAGTAAAACAGAAACAAACTGATCTAACCAAAGAAAGAGACTAAGGAAAACAGAGTAACCAAACCTAAAAAATAACATATGACTTTGCAGAATAAACAAACTTTGCAAATCATGTGTAGATATTTAACTTTAACCTTTGTTGCTGTTTCACTTCAAATGAGGTGTAGATGATTAATGTAAATGTGTTTTGCAGGTAAAATAAGATGTGCTCATAATCTACCCCTCACAAACCACTGTGACCCAGAAAGACAAATCTGACTAGAGCAAGTTTTGCAGATATTATGGTCTTTTCAGTTCTCTCTATCTTTAGCATCTGGTGCATTAACATCTGCTAGTGCAAACATATGCAGTGCATCCAACAGGCTGATATTTGGCAATATTAATGTTGCACACACGGATATAATAAATTTCTTTTTTCTGACATATTGCACAACCCTAATAAATATGTTTTTGTCCATAATGGCTACAACTGAATACTACCTTAAAATAACAGCAGCACTTCCACCTTATGCAAAAAATATGGCATGACATGACACTAAATAAATTCATTTAAATGAATAGAGTGCAGCAAAGGATTTTGGTTGTCACATAAATTTGGAGTCCAAACTAAATGGAGAAGCAGTAAAAGTGAAGCATCCAGGCAGAGCTGGCTTAAGGTAAAAGCAAACGTTACACTGTGTTCACTGCAATCTGTTGAATTTACACAACACACATTTGTAAATGCACAATTACTATATGTACATAGAAAAACCTTGGTAGTTATACTTTACTCTTCATGTGCACTTTAACTGTAAACAGATAAATGAAAAGTATTTTTAATACTCGCCCATCCTTCCCAGATCTCCTAAGTTGAATATTTAAAGACTTTTCTGTATCATTGATGGGCAGGTTGTCTAAGTTTTCAGCCGGAAATAAAAAATACATCATTTGAAATCAAAATTTAGTTGGCCAGGGATGAAACTGTTGAGAGGTGTGCAAGGAGGAAACATCCAAAGAAAACATAGACAAAGACTAGGACTTCTGGAAAAATGTTCTCTAGATATACAGTACAAGTCTAAAGCATTTCATGTTTACTTGCATAAATTTAACACAGCATTCCAGAAAAAGACTCACACCTGCTATGAAGTATGGTGCTGAAAGTACTTTGATTTGAGGATGGTTTGCTTCAGCAAGACCTGATCAGCTGACAATCATAGAATCAAAAGTGTGAAAATGTGAGACTATCTGTGGAGAAAAATAAAAGCTGCAGTAGAACTGAATCCTGCAACATACCAATGACCCCAAAACATACAAGTAGACTCACCAAGAACTGCCAAACGTCTAATCTTCTAAATAAGATCAAGATTTTATTTGGAGACAGGCTTTTACCACATAGGGTGTCCTAACCTTTAATCAGCGGTTATCAAAAATCATTAATAGTTGATTTTTCTGCTATTAATTTCACAACTAAGTTTTCCTGATTGGGAATAATCCCAGATGATAAAATCTGACCATGGTTAAAAAGTTTTATGCTCATAATATAATATTCCTGGATGAGGAAGTATTAGATTACTCATGATGAACCGTCAAGGGTCTTAATGAAACCAGGTTGCATCTAGAAGCTGCTATCATGCAGAGTCAGATTTAACTTCCTGGAAAAAATCAAAAACCTGGAGCCCAGCTAATTATCCGGAAGCTTTAAAACTTGTTTCCCAAGTCATAACTCTGTGTAAAAAGTAAGCCTGTCTAAATGCGCCCCATTGATGACTAAACGCGGTGATACTGCTGCGTGTAAACGCTGACTTGATCTTTTAGCAATCCCACTTAAGGCCCATTTACTTTTCCGAGAGGTTTTCTTGATTTCCTCAGCAGAAGGAGCAATCAGAGCTGTTTCAGCGCTCAGAGTGGTCTGAGAAGCTTTAAATCAGAGGAAGAACTAAAAGAGTGTTGGATTTATGGCATCATATTGTTTTTTTGTTGTTTTTTTTTTTTGGTGGGGGCAGCATGCACTTTGGGTGACGTGTGATTCAGGGCGGGAGGTGGATGACTTCACTGTTGTGCCCACTGTTTGTGTAGACATTCATAAGAGTGCCTTGATGAAGGAATGGAGTAGGCACTGAATGTATCTCTCCTGGAGCGCTCTGATGTTAATTTCCATGAAGTGTCGGCGTCCTGCCTTCATTCAGGCTCTCAGCAGTTTACTGACAGGCTGAATGCAGAGAGAATGACAGCACAGATAAGATTAGCAGAGTCATACAACACATTAAGGCGATGCTGATTACACCATTGTCAGATTTACCCGGAAACGCCAAGCTGAAACAGTCGCTTGAAATGAAAAGACGACAGGGAGAAAAACAGATCAAACAGCAGCAGAATTAAATGACGGCTCCTCAGACGCAGAGCCTGATCAGGAAGCAGCGCTGCCTGCAGACGCTCGCTGCTTCTTCCTTTATGCTTTATAACACACACATCTTAAAGTGACTGAGTAACAATGCAGCTGACAAGTTGAGGCCTTGTCTTTGATCTATTCAAAGAAATCTCTTAGAAGAATGGAGCAAAATTGACTCATTTAGTGTTTTCAAGACATTTTTGGTAGAAAGGTAAGAGCAGGAGTTATTTTATTTTATTATTCCTTTCTTGCTCTGATGAAAGGACTTCTGTAGAAATGGAGCTCGCTCTTGGTTTCTCATAAAGTAAGCAAAATAATATTTTGTCAAAGGATTGCAAACAATGACGCTGTCTTTGTTAATCCACGACTAAACTTCAATATATATATTAAATAGAAATTAAATAAAAATACATCCTCAGATGTTTTTGAGTGCATTTTGACATCTGATCTGCAAAAGATGTAGACGATAAAACTACACTGACAAGATAAGAGGTTCCTGTTTTTTGTGTGTTTTAAGAAAAGTCATGTATTTAAGCTGTGAAATTAAACTTTACACTAAATCGTGAAAGAAACACATGCAAAGTAAGTATGATGCAGCACTTTTCATCAACATTTCTCATTGCTGCTTGAGGGTTTTATTAAAAGTGCTTATTTTTAACTGTGGCTGTTTCTTCACCCACTTTTAGTAAACATAATTATTCAGAGTAGAGAACAAAAAACACGAATCCTATATGGTCCCTGGAAAAAAGACATCTTGACCATAACCAATTACAGCTTCTAACTATACAATAGTAAGAACGATAAAATAATTTTTAGTAATGTTTCATTATTTTAATATTTGAATGTCTTGTTTGGCTGACATCTCTTTCCTGATTAAAACTGAAAACCGTGTATGATCTTACCTTTATTTTATATGACGTCAAATGTTTCTGTAATTCTGTTGTAAAAAAAACCCAACAACGACAAAAAAAGCTTCCTTGTCCCTCATTTTTCTTTCTTTTTCAAGAATCTGGCAGCCTGGTCCGTGTGTTTGTTTTTTCTGTGTTTTCAGTCTTTTCAATGCGTAGAAGAAGATCACCTGTTGCTCGTCGTGTTTATGGGGCTCAGCACTGCCCCCTATCAGTGAGGCACGGTACGTTCTGCCTCACCGCCGCATTTTCATTGACTGCACATTTATGGCTAAATATGTCACACGCATCTTAAATGTAGCAAACAGACTGTGTAACGTCAGCGTATGTAGAAAATGTGTAATTTAACAATTAAGTTGGCGATATGAAGATAGACACCAATGGACAAGCGCCAAATGCCTGCTTCATTCACTTGTGTAGTACAGCGCCCCCAGAGGTGAGGCACAGGACTGCACTGCCTTGTCTCGGTCTTGTTTTATGTATTTCAAGAGGCAATGGGTAAATTCAGCAATTTTGACCATAAAATTGTTGAAACTACCAATTAGAAAAGCAACTTATTAAAAATAAATTGCCTCACGTGACTCCTCTGGTTCCCCTGATTGCACGTATACTATACCGTATATTTATTTCCACTTTTCTTTTCAGATTTTACAACAAGATGGTAGCATTGTTGCCTTGCACCAAAAAGGTCCTGGTTTAAAATCCCAGGCTGGGGTCGTTCTACCTGGAGACTGCATAGGGACTGCATGTTTGTCCTATGCATGTGAGGATTCTCACTGGGTACTCCGGCTTCCTCCAATAGTTCAAAAACATTTTATCTCTCTAAATTGTACAAATATGAGTGTGTGTAAGGTTGCATTTCTGCATTATCCTGGGATGGACTTGTACCCTCTGCAACCTTGCAAGAATAAGCGAGTATAGAGAATAGATGGATAATTAAATAAACGTCTTCTTTTCTTTGTAAAACTTTGGCAGCAGGTTGGATTTAAAACAGAAAAATGCAACAATAGCTGACACACAAAACACAGTCACCTACACAAAATGTGAGCACATTGCTGCTCAGAGAAGGAAACCAGATCTGTTAGTGGCACTTCACTGCTGGCACCATCTCTCACTGGCACCAAAAACACAACACACACATTATCATGGCTCTCCTGCATCAGACATTACCCTAAATTTAATCAACACCACAAGAATCCCACAAAACTCTTCAAACAGTTGTGAGAAAGATCGATCTCTGATAGTCCGAAATGTCCCTAGTCTGTTGAGCTACAGCTCACGTTTGTCCTCAAAGTGCTGAACACCCTCACCGTCCCGTTGGCAGCGTTCCTGGTTAAACCGACAGCTGGCGTTCAGTCTCTGCTACCGCTGACACACTGAGGCCCTTATTCGTGGCCAGGTCCACTTTTACTGGGACACTTCCAATCCTGGAGAAATTATTACGGCGTTAACTGACTCCTCACCTAACAAGATATGCTGTTCTCCAGTTACATGTCTCAGGGCCACGGAGAGACGAATGCATCTTTATTTAATCATGAAACACAGTCATCGGTGGAACTGTTGATAAAAGTTGTGATGTTTTTAGTCAGACAAAAAAATAGCAATTTTTATTCTTCCTTCTTGTTTTTCATCATTTATTTTCTTACACGATTTGACATGTAAGAAACTCTAACTTAGGCCACTCCTTCACCACACATTCACTTAATCAGCCATCTTTTTCTCCTTTTCTGGTCAAGACTTTTTGATGGGAGGCGCCAAGTCTGAACCATTACCTTCCTGATAATTTATATCCTGTTTCATCCATCATTGATAATCCTTCATCCCTGATTCTTCACCTCTTAATTTTAATCCCTCATCCAGAGTTGGGTAGTAACTAGTTACTTTTGTTTGTAGATTTTTGGAAAAACTTTCCTTTTAGGAGTATTTTCACTATGTAGTGCTTTTTGCTATTACTAGAGTAATTTTTTATGAAGTATTGCTAATCTAGTTTGAGTTTCTGGATATTCTGCCTACTGTTAGTAACTTCACTGAATGAAGAACAAGCTTCTTTTAACCAAAAATTCATTTTCCTAAGTTTTATACAGAAAGAAATTGATTTTGAAAATGTGTTCTTTTGCCTGATTTATTTATTTATTAAATGTGTTATTTATATTAACTATTTTCATTTTGGTTTTTAAATTACAAAAAATTCCTTGTAATTTTATGTTGTGATCCATCTGATAATATAATGTCTAAAAATTAAATGATTGATGCTTTGATCAGTCACTTTGTACTTGAGTAACTTTTTTACTAAATACTTTTCTTACTCTTGAGTAATTTCTTGGATGGCTAGTTTTCACTTACCTGAGTAAAACAATGTAGTAGTGCTTCTATTGTTTTATTATTATTATTATTATTATTATTATTATTAGTTCTCTTGTCCAGTTATTTTGAAGATTAATAATTCTTTTTGATGGTCTGTAATGTTTGTTCTGTGTGCACTAATTGGTGAAAAAAAGGAATAAAAGATTTTCAGACTGAAACAAAACAAAGTCCTGCTCTTACTTGAGTAAAATGTGAGTTCTCCACCCATCTCTTCCCTCATCCCTCCTTTTTGTTCCAACGATTGTACATAACAGTGAAGATCTTGATTCAATCTGACAACTTGAGTAGTTTAAATATCTAACTCATGCAAAAAAACAACTATGTTCCTCTTTAGTTTTTGATCGTTGTATGTTACATCATGGCACAAAACTGAATTAAATGAAGGAAACATTCAGCACTTACTGATACTGATGAGCAACAACAAACAGAAAATGTTTTAACTTTCTAGAAATAAATATGATGTTCAGATTCCTCCAAGATGTCGACATTTTGAGAGAGAACAAGCATTACTAAACGATGCGACAAACACAGCAACGCAGATCTTATCCGAGTCACCCTGGTGATGGGATCACATGCTCTCCGCTGCCGTCCATGACTCAACTCGGAGGTGGGTGTCTGAAAGCTGTCACACTTACACACTCCAGCATCCTACCTAATCATCCACCTACTGTGCCACCCAGCAGGGGGGAGCAGGAGACAGACTGAAGGAGAGGCAGTTAACGAGAGAGGGAGAGAGCGATGAGCTGGAGGAAGAGGAGGAGGAGGAAGGAGAAAACATGGAAAGAGACAGCAAAAACAGTTAAACCATGAAACAAACACATGCGCTTCTGCTGGAGGAAAGTGAACAAAATTATAGGGATGCACTTTGTCAATTAGCAGATGTCACCCGTTACTCAGCAGAGAGGATTTCACTAGAGGATGAAGATGAACCGACTCCTTAACTCCTCCAACACCTACAAGAGCCCAAGGTGAGAACTTGTTTTAACGGAGTGGAGACACAGGATGAGACGCTGCAGCCCTCGGTTTCAACATCAACCCACCTCACACACAGTTTTTATTTCCTCTTTTTTATTAGTTTCAGCCAAGACAATAAGCTGTTTGAGCCAGAGTGTTTTATTACTGTATTGCAGTTCAGAACGGCTTCGCCTCACCGGTTATCAGCTCAGTGAAGGAAGGATGCTGCCAACTTTGCTAAATTCCTCAGAAAACAAACTGCATGAAACTCCTCACTTTACGTCCTGGCAAACTTTTTCACTGCAATTACTGCTGGAGAAATAAAAACAATCAGCCTTCAGATATGGTGTACAAGCATGGGTTTGACTTTAAATGCAGAGTTTACTGTAATAAAAACAATGTAGATGACATTAAAATGGAATATTTTCTACTGTAAGGGTGAAATAGTTACACCAGCAAAGTATCAGATTTTTACATATTTGTTAATTGACATCCAGCAAGAAAGTCAATGTTTTCAGTACGTAAAAACATGCACCACATCTATTCTAGGACTGAAGTTTTGCTGGAGAATTTGAAAAAATTAAATCCTATTCATGCATCGCCACAAAAAGAAGGGAAATTTGAGTTATTTGTGTTTTGGCAGTATATCTTATACCAAGATTGTTAAACTTACTTTTATTTTAAGCAACATAAAAATCATACAGTATATGTTATTAAAGGGTCGACTGTGGCCCGATACAATGAAAAACTGATTTGATTCCTAACATATTTTTAAGCATCGTAGTCAGAATATTAGTGCTTTTTATGTAGGAAAAATGCTACTAACTATCTGTTAGTTCTGGCTAAAGTGGAATAATAGGCTGGAAATGTGCAGGAGAGCAAAACGTCTGGAGATGAAATGTCAAAAAATGAGGACATTGGCAAATTAAAGCATTCTTGTATTCATGTGCAGGGTTGGCTACCATCTAGGGAGTGGATCGCTTGGCCTAAAAATACATCCAGGAATAAAAGAAAATGTGTCAAAAGATCATCCAGGAGCAACTCCACCCAGTGAGATGGGACCAATTAGGTGATGAGCAATCATTTTTACAGCATAATTTCCCATGTCAAAAGAAGTGATTACTACAGTCATAATAAAAAAAACATCAGGACACCTTATGACAATCTGTGTTTTTGTAACTTATTCAGTAAAAATATTAACAGCAGTGAAAGCCTCAACTACTATAAACAATCAAGAAATTAGGAGAACCTTTGCAATCTTCTGTGAAATGTAATAAAAATGTTTTGCCTTAGCAAATGAAATGATAAAAAAACAAAACTTTGTTTCATGTTCTAATAAATGAAACTATCATTTGAAAAATGTGTTTTCTATTCATATCTTGATATTAAAATGTCTTTAATGATCTGAAACATTTTAAAAGTGACACAAAGCAGCACTGATGCTCATATTACGTCAGTGAAATTATATTGTAGAGGAACGTTAAACATCTTAGATTATAAACGTTTGTGATTTGTGGTCGTTTCTATCTATCAACAGGAATCAATGTCAGATATCACCTGATAGAAACGTAGTAAACCGGGCGATAATAAGTCTAACAGCCCCCTCTTCTGGTTAGAAAGAGGCATATCAAATATACGGTGGCGTGTGTTTCCTGTTTCATCGATGAGGTTTCTCCAAACCAAGTGAAACCTGTGGTTCAAGATAAAAACATATCAACATTCAAGAGCTCAACACACAAAAAAGGCAAGAGGCGAAGGGGAAAAGGGAGATCATCTGTACAGTTTTTGT
Source organism: Xiphophorus couchianus (assembly GCF_001444195.1). Classification (NCBI taxonomy): domain Eukaryota; kingdom Metazoa; phylum Chordata; class Actinopteri; order Cyprinodontiformes; family Poeciliidae; genus Xiphophorus; species Xiphophorus couchianus. Next base: position 11,729,128 of record NC_040230.1, read on the forward strand.
CTCCTGTTTTATTTGGATGAATGAAACACTTTCAGTTACAAAAATGACTTAAAATGAACAACACTGTACAATGAACAAGCAGTTATTTTTCTTTCTTTTTTGGGGGTTTTCAAGATAAATACACTAAAAGTCTAAGTTGCTACCACGGGATCGGAAACGGGGAGGATAGGAAAAAAAGTGCAGATGGGAGACAAATCACAGAATGGAAAGAGACAAAAGGATTGGCAACGTTAACACAGCCGTACCTGCAAACACACGCACACACATGCCCACACACACAAATCCCACGCGCACCCCCACACACGCACGCACACACACACACATAAAATAAGGAAACACTCTGTTGTGACAGAGGTGGAGAGATTAAAGCTACATCTTTTGGGAAGTTGGCAAACAGTACAGATCATGAGCCGGGATGCATTATTGTAACAAGAACAAGGGCTCTTTTTGTCCTTTAACAGCCGAAAACCCCCCCGCCTATTAATCAACCGTGTACACACACACACCCCCACACATACACGCACACACCCCCCCCCACACACACACGCATACAGGTACGGTTACAGTTGTAACAGCCTCCTCGCTGTCTGTAAACATGAACCAACTTCCAGAGAAAAATCCCAAACTTCCCCATCAGGATGGTTTTACAGCTCTCAGACAAACGCAGAGGGGGTTAAAACTCAGACAGACAGACAGACGTCAGGGTCAAACATTGGGAATGAATGAGCGTGGAGAATAAGGGGGGAGTAAAGCGGTACTCTGGCAGCACGAGCAGAAAAAGACACAAACTTAGGAAGGATCTGAACAGCTACAAAGATACCAAGAGAAACTTCTTTTTCATCATCATCACCGTTGTCATCATCTTACTCATGAGAAGTTTAAGGTTACTTTTTTTCCCCCAATGACAAATACTTAAAAATATACATTTCATCATCATCAATATCTTAATGATCATTATTATTATTATTATTATTATTATTATTATTATTATTATTATTTCCCTTTGGATAGCTGAGGTTAATGCTTCAAATTCTGGCTCACTAGGTGACGAAATAGGGCAGACAGGGAAAGGTGAGGGACGGAGGGCTCGAGTTTAAAAAGAGGATCAAGTTAGAGCTCTTTGGTTTTATTCTTTAACATCTGACTTTGCTTTGCTGTGTTGCTGCAGAACCTTTGGACTAAAGCTGTATTGTAGAAAAGAGAAAGAGAGAAGAGTAGAGAAGAGATGAAGTAGAGGAAGAGTGCGTACGTGTGGATGAGAGTGGGTGGAGGAAGATGTGGCAGCTTTGTTGAGGGTTCCTTTTGCTCAGCTTGCGCTGCCTCTCCTTCTAAATAAAGGAAATATTGCTCATGACTTTGGGAAACTGCTTCTCTTCACGTGAATCCAAGGAATAGCTGTAGTTTTAATAGGAGGTTGCACAAAAACAGAGAGCCATGCAGGCTTGTGGTTGGTAAACTTAGCTTAGCACAAAGACTGGAAACAGATGGAGGAGTTGGCTTTCCTCTGCCTAAACAAAGTGGAAATTATGAATCACTGCTGATTCAGACCGTTTTGCTAACCTCCAGCATGTGCCATCACTGATTGTACAGATTGCATACCTTTTTCTTCTTCTTCTTCTCCTCGTCATCATAGTTTAAATGCACTTTCTCACTCTATGTTTGTCACGCTGATTCATTTTCAACTTCACCGTTTTTCTGGTTCACTTGCAACTTTCGGTTCAGGACAGAAAAGCTCGTATTGCATTTTTGCTGTTTCTGTGGCTTTTGCTGTCTATTAGTGAGACTTTAACAGGCTGATGACACATAAAGCCTCAAGCAGCAGTGGCTTCAGTTTCCAGTGAGGGGAGCTCAGCCACCGCTGCTTCAAATGAATACCACGCCTTGTTAAATCGTTATCATCTTCAGTCATCAACATGAAATTCCAAAGAACTGCTTAGGTGCAATATTAGGGAGAGTATTGTATTTCAAGAGCAATGCAAACAATACATTTTTCCAGCTAAATTCAAAATTTTCCACAGAATGTAGCCATCCAGATGCAGTTTAAATTAATTGCAAACAAAACTGCAACAATACTTTGTTTTACTGATTTTTCTTTTTTCTAATAGTTCCTACAAGACGTTACATGGATAATCAAGAACTAATGAAAGGGAAATGATTCATCTTCAATTAGGGAACCATCCAAATAGTTTTACAGGAACTGTGCACAATCTGCATGTGAAATAATCCAGACCCCAGTGGTATTGTATTATAAAAGTGTGTGCTTGCATCATTTAGGAGGATTTTAGTTCAGTTGAATAGGTTTGTTTTAACAGTAATAAATCCTGGGATTTAGCCAACTTCCTAGCTTGGGGGAACTAAGGACTAAGCGAGGATCTTTTGCTGGGTTTCCATTCACAGAAACTGGAATTTCCAAGTTCCTTGATGGAGAGCTGGAAGGGAAGTCCTCTTAATGTTGTAATCCTGACTTGTAAAGTTGAAGATTTCTTAATCAACTCAAAAGCCAGCATTGATTTTCTGAACCAGCTGAACAGAGATCCTTTTTATTTTTACCCCTGGCACTACTTTACTGCTACAGATGTAACACTTTATTCCTATATAAACAATTTTTAGACATGTTACTTGACACTACATTACACCCCTAAAACGTGGTTCAACACACGTTATGGATTTAAAATCAGTGTGTTGAAGAGATGGTCTATGAAAACAGGTGAACTATTATATTCATTAAATTTTTTGCTCAAAAATGGTTCTTAGATAATCAGATTTTAATCTGCTCACTTCTGTCTCCTTTCAGAATGAGCGGTTTCCTGTCACTTTACATACAAATAAGCTGCTGCTGGCCACGCCCCCAACTTAACGCTTTCACTCACACATGAAAATGGCTGCAAACAGGTGCACAATTACACAACTGTACGTATTTGAAAAGCAGAACTGGAGCCTCCTGCACAACCAATGAGAATGCAACAATTGGTTCCTAAATGGTAAGTTAAGAATAAAACACTTGTCTTTTCCAGTAGCCATTGTACAGCGCATTCAGCAGTAAAACCAGCTGACCAACATGGTGGAGTTCCAGTGGAGTTGCTAGGTAACAGGCTGGACTACCTTAACAACTCATTTTTCAGACATAAGAAAATTAACTTATTGCCAAGAAATGTCCGGGTGTGTTTTAAGTGCATTGGCTGTTTTCAGAACCAGTAGAGACCCAAATGGAAGTTAATTTGAATTTTGCATTGCTGTAAGTGCGTTAATTCCAGTCTTTGTGCTAAGATGACAAAAAAGAACCCTCTAAAGATCCTTGCTCTGAAATTGTTAAAGAGTATAATTTATGTACTTCAGACAATCCTGCTGCCATTGTTTTGTAACAGAGCTTTTCAGCAAACACTCTGCCAGTATCAAGATTTTAGGGAGTGTGCACATAGTGCTGGATCCATGGTGGGGCATAGACTTTGGTATCATTCGCTTAGTGGGGTATCCCCACCACAGTCCTGCACTGTGCACCAAGTCCATCAAACCCTGAGTTGCACAGCAGAGTCGCTCTTTCTCCTTTCCTCCAAAGGGGGAAAACACGGAGAATCCAGATGTTCAGATAATGTGCTCACCTCTCCCTCCAGCTTCCACTTCCTCAACACACACATACACATAACTGTCTGTACATGTCACCTAGTTACTTCAGTCAGCTGCTCCCTGGCATTAAACTGAACAACAAGCCCCCTCGTCGGGCGTTAGGGACCAGAGAGGGGACAGCTTTGGTGATAAAGCCGCTACGAGGCGGACCCAGATCCGGAGCTGATCTAAGATCCAAGTCAAAGAGCAGCATCAAGCCCACAGTCCAGGTTTGACAGGGAGGAAGCAGTGAGGCTCAAATGTGAGGAGAGGGTTGAGTTTCCAGGGAGGGTGGATCAGCGTGCAGCTATGTGGAGACTGAAGAGGGACCAGATCTCACAGAGCAAACACACCGTCCTGCACCTGGACCCATTCCAGGACCCTGATCCGCACCTGAACCCCGCTTTTTAAAGCATTCATCTATTTGGTTTATCATCAAAGAATATGAGGTATATGATGAACTATCTCTCTTTTACATCTGACAGTGGATGAAGAAATCATTTTAAAGCAATCGTACAGGAAAGTGAAAACAAAACAAGATACAGAAGCAAAACGAAACAGAGACAAAACAAGAAGTTAGTTAGAGGGTAATGTAGGACTCTACCTCCTTCTGTTGTCTCTGTCGGGAAAAAAACACTTCAGCTTTTTGCCACCGTTGATACTCCTCTTCTGTGTTTTTGGCGTAACAGTAAAGCTCTTGGTTTGATGTGGAGAGTATTAAAAGAAAGAAGCAGCTCTGTGCCACAACGACCTCACGATAAGACTCACAGTCAAATCGCTTTCCTGTTTACTCATCAGAGTTTGAACTTCAAGGAGATTGAAGGGAAAATGTAAGTCAAGGAAATCAAAAATGTTAACTTCTTCTGTGTCAAAACAATCATGAGGTGTTTTGCGCACAGTGCTGCCACTTTAAATTCACAGGGCCTGCAACATTAATGGAAACACCTGGTAGAGATGTGCAGAAGGCTTAAAATAAATTCATAATTTATTGCAAGAAGAAAGTTCGTTGTGGTGAAAATACCATATGGTAACTAGTGGTAAAATGGTTGATACTCATGTTGTTAATTCATTTCGCAACCACCTTTTGCCAACAGTGTGTAGGTCTGGGGATTGAGCTGTACTTCATTTTTCATCTAGTGAATCATGTTTTCATTATTTTGCTCAGTTTTTGAAACATTAATCAGCTGAATGATCTTTTGATGACCCATACTCATTTTTCTGGATAATTGCATCAGGTTTTTATATAAAATATTCTGGTAGTTCAAAAATTTGAGGAGCTTAACTAGCTATTTTTGTGGCTATTTAAGATCAACACATCGGCCTTATTAAAATAGCATGATCTCCTGAGAGTCTTATTTTGAGATCTGTCAAGAAAAATGATCTTGGTGTCACAAAAATATATACCCAAGACAAACAGGAAGTTGTGAATTATTAATTAGAAAATTATACTTTGATCCACAACTTAAATTAAATTGATGCAATTAATATAAAGGAATAATTAGATGCCCTAATAAGTGTGCCATCAATAATATTAAAAACAATAATCACTTATCATTGGATTTTCTAAAGATTTTCAGTGTAGGATTATGTTATTGCAATAAAATATTAATTTATTTAAAGGCTTGTTACACATCTTTACTGATGTTGAGCTGTATGTAGAGTCTCTACAGGGCTTTTAAAATACATTTCTGGTATAATTTGGTGTAAAGAAGTAAAATAAAGGCCTTTCACAGGGGGCATAAAATAAGAAAATCCATTACAAACCCATCACATGATCAGAAAAGCACCTCTAGAAATAAATTAACGAATAAACAGACAAGCCAATAAATCAACCCTGAATAAATAGTACAATCAAAAGTCTAAATCATGATTGAAAAAAGAGAAATAACAATAAAAAAAAATCCAAAGAGAGATAGTTAAAATTTTTGGTCTAAAATCAAGTTATCAATGTTTTAAGGATCTTTTTTCTCAAAGTCTTTTTTTTTTTTAAAGTTTTTTTCTTTTCAGTACATCAGCGATAAGTAAGCAGTAGAACATAGATCTTTTTTTCTACAAAATCTATAGAAGCACTAACAGATACATTCCGTCTAAGAGTCAATGTGGAGAGAAGGCCTCACCTTTAAGGTGCAAACCCTCCCTTCCACATCTAAAGCTTGGTTCGTGAAACGATTCTCGTGTGTCGACTGTTTCGCCCGGCGAGGATCAAACCAAATATTCTTTGGATAGAGTCCAACTCCCCACGCGTCAAATAAACCGAGACCTACGCTGCGAGTACAGCTCTGCATCTTAAAGTGTAGCTCAGATTGCCGTCTTTGGGTTAAAAAATTACAAGACATCACTCCTGACCCAACCCACGTCTTCATTTTTAAGCCTCCAACGAACACTTGCATGCAGAAAACGCTCACCTCAGACAAACTGACCCGTTTTCTTTGTCCTCGTGCACAATTTGGTTTGCTTCAGTATTTGGTTTGACAAGTTCAAGGTTTGCTGCTCAATTTGGCTTTTGTGTTGTCTATTTGCCCCCCCGCCAGGACAGGCTAATAAAAATCTGGAAGCTAAATTTTCACAGTATTTTTTTGTTTTTATCGTCAACCACCTGATAAAAATCTCTAGCACGACTACAAAAAAAATAAGGAGCTCTTGTAGTAAGTAAGTAAGCGAGTACGTTATTCCAAATAAGTAATAAGCACTAAAATACAGTACATGAAACGGCATCAAGAGACACAGCAGAGGGGACAAAGGAATCAGAATCAAAACTAAAAACATTTGAAATAAAAACAAATTTCAGTTCAGTGAGGTCATTTGCGTTTAGCTCCATCCAGGACCAGAGAGCCGAGCTGGAGAGAGGGAGGCAGAGGAAGGGAGGAATGGACCCATTCTTTGTTTTTCTTGTCTTTCTGCCTGTCTGTTCATCCCTCCATCAGTGCTACACAGTTTCAGAGCGGGCCGCAGTTCTGCAGGCCTAAAGCTAACAGACGGACAGGCGGATATCTGCTGGTCCTCCTCCCCTCCTCCCTCCAGCCACATTTGGTTTGGGTTATTTTTGGTTTGCTTCAGTCATTCCTTGGGTAGTGAGAGTTCGCCGTTTTGGTTTGGTTTGGGTTTGTTTTTGGTATCCTCTTTAGAAAAAAGTGTGACTACCCTTTGTTGTGTGTTGTGTGTGTGTGTGTCTGTGTGTGGGGTGTTCAGAGTAAAAGATCAGCCCCTAAATAAAGCTTTCAGGTGGAGGAGATTCTCCAGTGGGGCCTTTCAGTGGCAGCATCCTGTTCTCAGCCCCGTCCCTCAGAAATGCACCCCTCCCCACAGGAGCCTCTTTATTGTGTTTACGTCTCGGCTAAGGCTCGAGAAGAACATAATGCTTTGGTATCTATTTGAGGATTAATGGAAGAGTGGGGTGGAAAATGACATGTGAAATGTGACTGATGAAGCGATGATGGAAGCAGACATATACATCGAGACGTACAGATGTCAGGCGGTCTGTGCTGATAGACGACGCAGGGACGAGAGCAAGCTGTGACTAAACTTGGCTTTATTGACTTATTTAGCCTTCAGTCTCAGTGGTTATTCCTTCAAATCTTCCATCACAGCCCCTATTTCATACTTTCAACATCATTTTCAGCGTGCAAAGTTTCCTGGGCATGTTCATTTAGACACGGACTGCCCTGATAACGAGCTCAACAAGTATCAGTGCTTCTCTCAGTAAATATATTTCTAAAGTGGCAGCTGAGATGAAATCCAGATCAGATGTTGGTAAAAACACAAAAGAAAAAAATAAGCAGCCCCAAAGAAATCAAAACAAATTAGTCCATAATAAAGTTATCTGTAGTAAAGTGGAATCTGGTCTCTATTAAGTAAGCTTTTTATAAGTTAAATAAATATTGGTTAGTCCACTAAAGGTGACCTGTTGTGCTTCCTTCAACAGTTGAGAATACGTCTATGTTTCTATACAAAACATGTCTGTTTCATTTTTTGCACAAACTTATTCTTAGATAATGAGATTTTTCTATCTATTTTGAGCTAGTTTCAGAATGAGCTGTTTTTAGTCATCTTGTCACTTTAAATCCAATTAGGTTGCTGCTGGCCACACACTTTAACTCAATGTTTACACGTGAAAATGGCTGCAAACAGATGCGTAATTATGCACCTGTACATCTTTGAGAAGCAGTAGTAGAGCCTCCTGCACATTCAACAACAATGCAGAAAGTAGGTTCTGAATAGTTAGTCTACAACAAAACACTTGTCTTTTCCAGCAGCCATTGTACAGCACATACAGTGGTAAACTTGCTTGGGTTGCCAGGTAATGGGAATGGTGTTGCTAGGTAACAGTCTGTTTTCCAAAAACATTAACTTATTGCCAAAAAATAGCTGGCTGTTTATTTTAAAGCTGTTTTTAGAAGCAGTTGAGACCCAAATGGAAGCATAAAAATGTGCAATAAGTGAATTTTACATAATAGGTCTTCTTTAAAAGCTTACAAAGAGCATGACAATTATCTACTAAGAGCTTTCCGAAAACCTTATTGTTGCAAATCAAAGGAATGCCGTTGGTTGCTGACATGTTTCTAAGGTTCTGAATATTCCAGAGAGCACTGATTGGGCTAAAATTAAGAGTTGAGTAGAACATCATTTCACCATAAACCAGTGGAGTGAGGAGGAGACCAGGTGTTCCTCCTAGTACGTATGATAACTGAGTTTAGTGGATAGTCAGAAAAGTTTCTCAGGAGAAAATTAGAGCCTCCAACGGCTTTAGAAAGAGTTGGACTCAGCCTATATTAGGACACAATACAACAAGATTTATTTCATGTGATAAGCTGCCATTACCAAAAAAATACTTTTGTGGCTCAGTATTTAATACATTTGATCAATTCTTTTACATATAAATTCATTTATGGACTAACTTATTAGGATTTCTTTTTTTTTTTTACTGAGAAAGAAACAACATTCAACACTTTCATCTTAAAGAGTGAGGGTCGAGCGATCTAAATAAGCGCTTCAAAATGTCAACCTGTTCATAATGAATGAATTCACACTGTAAGTTACAACAAAGTGAGCCATCTCGATCTGCGAGCTGGCGGCACTTGGCGAGGACTGGATCACTTTCGCCCTGCTGCAGGGAGAGTCGCGTTACAAACAAAATACATGGCAACGATGATGACACAGACGAAGATGATGGCAATGATAATGATGAGAGCTAAAACTACAGTAGCACACAACAATAAATAGGAGCTGAAATGTGTAACAGCACTAATAAATAGTAAAAGAAAAACTAATGTTAAACTGTACTTAGAAAATAACGTGCTAAAAAGTTGGACTTTAGAAAAACGAATGCAATTTTATGCTCTTCTAGCAGACGCTCACACACATGATGCAAAAAAGTAACACTATTTTACAAAATTATATTAAAAAAAAAATCCGTGAGAGACACATGAAGTGAGAGACAGAATGAGTCAGTGACCGGATGAGCTGGTTCTTCATGTTTCATATGCTTGTGTGTTTGCTTGTTGCAGTAGCAGTAGAGTCCTGGTCCTGGATAGCTTCAGTATTTACACGTCCTTTGAATAAAGCTTTTCTCTCCGTATTTTTGGTATTTGTGATTTTGGTTTGGTTGTTGTTTTTTTTTTGTTTTGTTTTGTTTTTTTTTTTTGTCTCATTGTGTCTCCTCCACCTCCTCAGGTAAAATTTTTGGTTTAAATGTATCCTCCTCGCATCGCCTCTTCTTCTTTCAGACCCGCAGCTTTTTGGAAAATGACATTTTTTTAAAAAAAAGGATAGTTCTCCTCTTTGTTTCTTTGTCCGTGCTGCCATTCCTTCTTGTCATATAGTCAAAGTTATCTTTTTGTCATTTTTGGTTTATGCACTCGGACGTGCCGTCTCTTCCACCTCTTTGTTGCAGAGTCATTGGTTTGTTTTCCTTCAGAGAAACGTGCCACGTCGCACGTTTTAGAGAAAAATGTCCATTGCTGTCTCCGTTTCATCCGACTGGATACATAAAGATTTTTGGTTTCAATCTTTCTCCTCCTTTTCCCTTCTCTTACTTCTTTCCCTCCTTCTCTCCTCTTTCATTCTGTGTATTTTTGGCATCGAAAGACTTGGAGAGAAAGACGGAGAGAGACGCCGGGAAAAAACAAAACGAGAACAAAAACGGAAGAAGAGCACAAGAGAGAGAAAGAGATAGCTTTGGTGTGAAAGGCGAGGTTCTTCTTTAATCCTTTCTGCTCCTCTCTGATTGACCCCCAGCTGTGGTCACTCAATCTTGGGCCCCCCCAGGGAGGATGGGCTGTGTGCCATTTCGCTGGAGGAGCAGGAGGAGGCAGGACTGGAGCAGGGGGAGGGGGAGCAGGGCGTGGGGCTGATGCTGCTGGCCGAGGGGAAGTTTGAGGGCTGGGAGACTTTGGCTATGGCGGCGCTGACCAGACCAACGCCGGGGTTCTGACCCATGTGAAGGAGGGTCGGGTGGTTGAGGAAGAGGGAGGAGGGAAGCCCGCCTCCTTGACCCCCAGACGACCCAAGCATCACCTTACTGCCGCCCTCAAGAGTGGAAAGAGGCAGCTGACCACCACTGGCTGCTAGGGCTGGGGACAGAAAAGGAGATGCTATAATTAAAAACAATAACTTTCATCATTTTATTTTATTTATTATCGTCATTTCAACATGGTTGTCATTTGAGCCTGTAGTTTACACACTGAAAAAACAAACAAAAAAAATGGTGATCCACCTTAAATATATGAATATATTTTAATTTATTTTAAAATATATATAAAAATATATTTTAAAATAAATTTCAACATATTTGAAAAGAAATATGGGTGTATATTTTCTTAAATTATGCAAAACATTTAAATAGATTTTCTTGTTTTGGAGTTGTACTGCTAAAGGCAGATTCTTTCTTTAGTATAAAAATATCTAAGCTGTTACTTTTATTGCAATGATCAACACAGTCCTCCACATTCAGACTCATTAAAAGCAGTTGATAAGGAGCAGATGCCGCACTTTTGCTTGCTGTTTCATATTAATTACTTGATTCTTGTTCGTAATTTTTCTCATGGTGGGTGGAAGATAAAAATCAGAGAAAGTGATTCATCGACATATTTTAGCATATGACCCCAAGATGAGTCACTGATTTTCCATGTAATAAAATCTTAAATGATGTCAAAAGAAAAGTCAAGTCTTAGATAATATAGATAATGCACAGCGCTCTGTAGGTCGTAAATCGTGTGTCACACAGCATATGATAAATAACGTCAAAACGGTGACAACATCCTAATGCATAAAAGTTTGAATTAAAGAACATCAAATGAACATTATGTGGAAATACTGAAGCAACATCTAAGGGCATCAGTCAGGATGCTAAAGTTTGGGAGCAAATGGGTCGAAACAAACCATCAAATTTGTTACAATGCAGCTTAATGACACCAAAATCAATGTTTAGGACTGGCCATTACAAAACCCTGATCTGAGTCAGATAGGAAATCTACAGAAGAGACGGCCTGCGAACCTGACTCAGTTGCACCTGTTCTGTCAGGAGGAATGAGCGAAACTTTCAGCAAGCTACTGTGAGAAACTTGAGCAAGGAAACCCAAGATATTTCACCCAAGTCATAGAGTTTAAAGGAAATTCTGTCAACTGCCCAGATGTGCAAACCTCTGAATTTTAACAAATAAAAACAAACACATGCATGTTTACTCGTTTATTATTCTGCCAGTAAGCAAATTGAAATTAGGATTCTCCATAATCAGACTAAGTTAAGTCTGACATTAAATCCGACTTAATATCAGACAACGAGAATAAAAAGGTAATACGTGTAATAAAATGCTAAACTAAATATATCGTTTCAAGATTCAAGCTCCAACTAAAGTCCACAAAAACTTCAAAATTTTGGTGGCTGGATGATTATTTTTGAAAGTTTATTGACATTAAATCAAATACACTCGTGTTCATAAGATTCCTACACAGAAAATGAGCTTCTCAAACAGATGGTTTTCTGACTCAAAGAGCAAAATACTGACGTTCAAATGATTAAAAAAAAATAGAAAAAACAGACGAAAAGGGTAAAGATGAGCAAAACAGGACCTGACAAACAAAAACACGATCCCACACATTAGCGTAAGCACAGTGACACACAAGCACACACATGCTGGGATGGATTAATGGCAGTAGATGGCGACGTCTGATGAAAAATAAGTTATTTATTTCCTAAGGAGCGCGCTCTCTGCCTCAGCTGTTTCACACTGTTGATGAGCAAACACACTCGGCTGCCTATTCATCCGTGTCTCCAGTCTGTAGTCAACCAGAGCGCCTTGTGTGTAACAGTTACACACCCACTGTGTGTAACTGTATTAGTCATCATCGCCCTTCTGTTTTTGATGAGCCCCCTCCCCCCTTCATCAGTCTCTCTCTCTCTCACCCCGTGGAGGTGATTAAAACCGATCGGTGTCCAACTGACGCTGGCTCTTCAGAGGTGGGGGTCACTGCTTGTTTTAAGGCTTTTCTTGCGCTGTTCTCAAGTGTAGGAAGGTGAATAACGACGCGTGTCATGTTCTGGGTGTGCATGTGAGTTTCAGTGTTCACATCTGTGTGGGAGTGAGTGAGACTGTAACTGCTTAAGAGGAGGAAAATCTACTAACATGAGTTTATTTACAGTGCCTTGTCAAGCTGTTCATACCCCTCAAACATTTCCGCATCTTGTCACATGACGACCACAGCCAGATATGAATATATGGTTTTACAAACACTGCAAATAAAAGAAGGAGAAGTATGGATTTGTTTGTAGCTCCCTTTATTCTGAAAATTAAACCCAGCGCTTCCAATTATCTTAAGAAGTCGCCTGTTTAGACGATTAGTGTAGTGTTGAAACTAAATCCTGAGCCGAGCATTTTAATAAGATACAGCTGAGGCCATTATCTGATGGTAAAGAGAAACCTATCAACCCACTGAAACTGACACGGGGCAAGAAGCATTAACCTCTCATACAAGAGCAGCTTCAGAAGGGGCTGCAGAGATCCACAGTTCAAATAGAAAAACTTCTTCATGAGAAACCTATTACTCATTCACTTATTCATTAGGGTACAAAAGAAAGTCATTGCTGAAAGAAAGCCATAAAAAGTCCCGTTGTTTCACGCCACAGGGTGTGACACGGTATGTGTACAGTATGTAAGCTGCTCACACCTCCATTGTGAATCAAATTGGTGGCACCATCATGCTGAAGGGACGCTTTTTTAAAGCAGGGACAAGGAGTTAAATGAAGAAAGATGGACCTAAATAGAGCCTGCAAAACACTAGAGACTTGGGCCAGCGTAATGGTCCATCCATCCATTTTCTTACACCCTGGTCCCTAGTGGGGTTGGGAGGTGCTGGTGCCCATCTCCAGCTAATGTTCCGGGTGAGAGGCAGGGTCACCCTGGACAGGTCGCCAGCCAACACAGACGGACAGGACACACAACCATGCACACACACACTCACACCTAGGGAGAATTTAGAGAGGCCAATTAACCGGACAGTCATGTTTTTGGACTGTGGGAGGAAGCCGGAGTACCCGGAGAGAACCCATGCATGCACAGGGAGAACATGCAAACTCCGTGCAGAAAGACCCCTGGCCGAGAATCGAACCCAGGACCTTCTTGCTGCAAGGCAACAGTGCTACCAACTGTGCCACTGTGCAGCATATCTAACTCTATATTCCCACAAAGGCAAGACCGATATTTTAATCTCTAAATGTATGAAGCTGATAGAGATGTACACTAAAATGCACAAGTTTTGAGTCACGGAGGCTGGGTACAAATGCACACCATACTTTTCAGATTTTTATTTGCAAGACCCCTTTTAACACAACAAGTAATCACTCTGTATGCACCAACACTACTGTGTTTTTATTGGTCCATTACATAAATCGTAATAAACTAATATAGATATTATTGCAAGGCACTGCATTTTTTAATAAATATATTGTTTCACAACAATCTTAACCATTTTAAGGATCAAATGTTTATTAGCAGTTAAACCGTTAATTTTCCTTCATTAATTATTAAATGCCCGTGCCTCCGTTTCCCTGCTTTTACAAACACACACCTTGGATAGTGGCCAGGGGATTGTTACCGAGGAGGGCTTGGTTCATCCCCGTGTTAACTCCCATCACAGTGTTCCTGTTGCGGCACACGCGTGTGCAAGCATGTACACAAACACAGACAGGCAGAGGAGAAGAGGTGAGGGAAAAAAAGCAAGTTTAGCAGCAAGAAAGCAAAGGATAAACTCATCCACTTAGACAGACGTCTGTCTGAGAAAGGCTCAGAAAAAGCAAAGAGGAAAAACTTCAAAGCTCTAAATATCTATTCATTTTTTGCACGGTTAATTCACACAAAGCTAAGGTGCACAGACTTGTTTTTAAGTGTGATATGTAGCCTGTCTCACCTCAGGTTTGCAGCAAAGTCAGTGATGTAGTTGGACATTTCACCGTTCTTTTTACCCATACGCCACAAGCTGTGAACACAACACACAGACACACACAGGATTAGATTCTGTTGCTGCAAAGAGGAAGTTGAAGGAGAAAGTGGGATGGTTCATTATCAATGTAAGCATTTGTTCTGGGTGTCAATAATTTAAATACAAGCTGCAGATGAACTCTGCAGGCTGCTGTGCAGTGTAAATTGTAATTATATTTATGGAAATGTGTGGCAATGTGAAGCAGCATTGTGGGTTTAATTTGCCTAAATTTAATAACTTGTGATGGGAAGTGTGAAAAAAGAAACAGTGATTAACAATGCATTAAGTAATTGTGTGTTTTTTAAAATTTTTGTTATGAAACATCACAAATAAATAAATTTTTATATGTTACAATTTTTCTTGATATATATTTTTATTTGATACTGTAAAAGTTAAACAAAACAGATTATTTTTACGTTGTACTTGATTATCCTAAATAGTCAAATGCACTTAAAAGTTAATTTCAGTGGCTAAAACAATTAGAAATATTTTGCTAAAAGTACTACTCAAACGTGCAGTTTTTTGTTTTTGTTGTTGTTTTCCAAAACTAAAATTTCCACCAGACTGAATTCTGCAATCTAACTGAGTAGGCCTTTAAATAGAGTATTATGTAAGAGCCGGTCCAAAGTGCAAGCAAACCAAGCAGCTGCTCAGGGCTCCAGGGCAGCAGGGGGCCCCCAAGAGCCTTTGACTCATTGGAATACAGATGTCAAAATTAATACGTTGTTTCAGGAGCTAATTCTATATTAAAAAATGTTATTATTAAAATGGAAAAGAACTTAAAAAATATTTTTCATTAAAATTTTATATTTTAATTAAAAAATGAAATAGTTAAAAAAATAAAATCCAGACCATAAAATTTGTTTTCAGACGCTGCACATTATTCACCTGCTAAGTCAAGTCAAAAAAATAAATAAAGAAAAAATTTATTTATATTGATAAATATAAATATTTGGATCTAAGAAATTTCACTATTTGTCCCAAAACTTCACTTTGAAAATTGGACCATCGTGCCATAAATTGCAGGGTCAAGATTAAAAGCTTGGGAAGATTTGGGTCTCATGTAAAATAAGCAACAAAGGACGGCATTCTGCTGGCTTAGAAAGATTAGACAAGTTTTAACATTTGAAAATGCAGATGTGTCTTCACAAACCGGTTATTGAACACTCTACTTTTAGTTACTGAAGGAAAGTGTTAGCAGCTGCTCATTTTCTATCCACTACTGGGATAGAAAACCAGTAAGGATTTACTGGTTTTCTTGTCAGACTCAAGCAGATTGCAAGTTTTTGCTGCTCTAAATGACGTGGTGCCTTCATTCAAACATTCTCCTCTTGGGGCCCCAGACAGTTTTGTGCCGGCCCTGCATACTGTGAACGTCTCCGGGTCTCTTACCCTGTGTTTAGGTTGAGTGTACTGTGGCTGGGAGTGGCAGGGCTGGCTGTGCTGCGGGGAGGAGGTGGAGGAGTCGCTGGGGAGGGTGTGGAGCTCAGAGGGGGGTGGGCTGAGGTGAGAGAGGGGTGAGTGGAAGTGAGGCTGGAGGTCAGGGGGCAAATGGAGGACATGGTGGTCACCGTTGTGCTGTTGAGACTGGTCACGGCCTGCGACAGCTGGCTGGACATCTGGTCAGAAAAAAACAAAACGGCACCGATAAGACACTGCGAGACAATAACACAGTCTCCAAACAGAGACACGTCGTCTGATAGTCACCATGTGAGGGCTGTAGCAGGGCGGCTTGTGCGTTTGTGGGGCAGTGGGGGGCTGGCTGGGCAGCGGAGGGGTGGCACTGGTTGGGTTGATGCGCTTCTCTTTCTGCCGGCGGTTGCAGAACCAAACCCGGATCACCTCTTTCTCCATGTTCAGCTGCTCCGCAATCAGCAGGATCTCCTCCGAGGTAGGCTTCTGGTTCTGAATGGAAAAATTAGTCCACATTGTTTCAACTGTGCTGAAGGAGCCAGGGTTATAAAAACGAGAACAAAAATGTTATTAGCTGTAAAGTTGGTATAAAAAACCTGCTAGTGTTTGCACAGAAACACAGGTAGCTACCGAAGGAACATAGAAAAGTTCAAATTTAAAAGTCACATGAGCCCTCTGTTAAAAAAAACCCAATCGTTACTGTTATGGGTCTATTAATGAGCAATTTATAGATTTGTGTTAACAGTTTAAGAGGTCAACACTGTGGAGACTGTGTAGAGTGGCATTCAGTATTGGTGTTACTGAAGGATTACTAACTAACTTACTTACTAACTTTGGTGATTAATAGTGACCATAATACAAGATACAAAGAGACGTAAAGCTGCCACAACCAGAACTGTAAAAGCCTACAAGACGACAAAATAATTGTTGTGTTTTCATGTGTTTAAAAAAAAGATTTTGTAATTTTCTGTCCTAGATCATCAAATCAGCAATTGTTCAATTTTATTTACTTTAAATACATAGATAATTGAACTGAAGCCATATAAATAAATAGAAAAGAAGAATTAGAATCTTCCTCTTCATTTATAATTACTATTAATTAATAAATACAAACATACAAACTTTAAAAACTAGGTACAGTGAACTCTCGCTATAAAGCAGTTCACCTTTCACCGTTTCGCTGCTTCACGGATTTGCATCGCATTTTGTGTTCTGCATTCTGATTGGCTAAACAGTCTCTCCGCTTCTTCTCTACCTGTGTGTCAATAACGTTGCGGTTTAATATGTACACGTACGTAAAACAGCTTGCCATATTTAAGTTTGCAAAATCTCTTGCAATTTCAAGTTTCTCTAAAACCCATAATGTCGACAAAACGTTCTGCATCGACAAAGGCACTTACGGTCGGGCCCAAAAGGCAGAGGAAGATGCTAACTATCATGGAAAAAGTTGAACTTCTGGACATGCTAAAGGAAGGTAGAAGCCATGCGGCTGTAGGTCGCCATTACAAAATTAATTTCCATTCGTTCCATAATCCAATGACTCGGGTTGCTGTGGGGCGGTGCTGATCTCCGCAATTTGAAGCCTTCAGTTCGTATTGATGATTAAAATTATTATTTTACAGTACAGTTGTTATTTGTAAAAAAAACCCATTTATACAGTACTTTTATTTGTTAAACAAATGCTTGAGCCTGTAAAAAGGTTTTGTTCTTTGGTTTCAATGTATTATGGAGTATTTCATTGTATAATAATTGTAAAAAAAAATAAAGGTTACTACTTCACGGATTTCGCCTATCATGGCTTCTTTTTGGAACGTAACCCCCGCGAAAAACGAGGGTTCACTGTAATAGATTTTAATAATAATAATAATAATAATAATAAAGCCTGATATCTTACCGTCAGGAATGAACGCTCCAGGGCCACACGTACATTCGTCTCAATGCTGGTTCTCTTCTTTCTCCTGCGACCAGGAAGGCCATCGAAGCCCAGAGACGGAGAGGACAGGGAGCTGGGACTGGGCAGGGTGCTGTCTATGGACATGGTCTCTGCAGGGAAAAACCCAATGTTAGTCCTCAGTCAGAAGGAGTGAAACTGTAAATATATTTTAATAAGAGCTCACCTGCATCATTGAGCCACTTTTCCAGCAGTGGCTTCAGCTTGCACATGTTCTTAAAGCTCAGGTTGAGCGCCTCGAAGCGAGAGATGGTGGTCTGGCTGAAGTCGTTGCCGTACAGCTTCCCCATGGCCAGACCGACGTCTCCCTGTTGGCAGGGTGGAGGAAAACGGTTTGAGACAAGTCAAAGCAGAGATGCTTCAGTGCTGACGCAACATCTGCCTCTGCTCACCTGTGTGAAGCCCAGCTTGATGCGTCTCTGCTTGAAGGTGCGGGCAAACTGTTCCAGCTCCTCCAGGTCGCTGGGCTCCTCGGGGTGAGAGGTCACAGAGGGCACCGTAGTCATGCCTCCGCCTCCCCCCACATCTATGCTCTTATCTCGCTGCACCTGACAGGACATGAGATGAATGAAAGTGAAAATGAGAAAGGAAGTGTTTTTTTTCTCACCATGCTTGTTCAGGGAGTGGGTTTGTCTTTTCCACTGAGTAAAAAGTTTCCTACCTGCGACTGGAGTCCCATTCTAGTTGGAGCAGCCAGGAGGCTCCCTTGGTTTTGCTGAGGTAGCGGAATAAGATTTGGTGTCGATAGGAGTCCTGATCAACAAGAACGCACAAGAAATTGTGCATAAATCAAAAAGAAGAAGATTTTGTCTAGATCAGCAACCATTGAACCTTTTCACACATCGACACGTTAAAATCAAAAACATCAATGTAGAACAACACAAAGCAGAATGTATTTGGAACCTAAAAGAAAAATAACCCACGGTTCTCAACATTATTTTACTATAAGAAATCTTTTAAAGGGGAGCTATTATTATTCACATTTTGCATGTTCCATTTGGGTTTCTGCTGCTTTTAAAAGAAGTCCAAGTGTTTGAAAAACCCACATAGTGGGCTTCTTGTCAATAAGTTTATTTCTTTTGGTGTCTGAAAAATTAGTCATTTCAAAAACCTGCCAAAAGTAAAGTTACAAATCAGCAGGCACTGGCCCCCACCTCGCAACTCCAGCAAATCCCAGACTGTTACTTAGCAACCCAAGTGAAGCTCCAGCACATTCGGTTGGTTTTACTGCTGTATGGGGTGTACAATGGCTGCTGGAAAAGACAAGTTTTTTTTTTTTCGACTTACCATCCATAAACCACTTGCTACATTCTTGTCAGTTGTGCAGGAGGCTTTACTTCTGCTTTTCAAAGATGTACAGGTGTATAATTGTGCATCTGGTTGCAGCCATTTTCATGTGCGAGTGTAAACTTTGACAAGCTTATTTAAATTTAAAGTGACAAGACGCTGTACAACAGTTCCGTCTGAAAGGAGCTCAAAATAGTCAGAACTGAGCAGCTAAAATCTCATCATCTCAGAATGACTTTAGACTTATCCTAACCTGGTCAAACAAGCATAATATGTGACCCTCAAGCAGGAAGTGTTTTTGTATTCTCTGAATTAATACCGCCTTTCACAGCAATTACACTGTAAATTATTTGGGGTACATTTCTGCAGTTTCTTAGAACGTTTACAAATTGTAAAGAAATTGTGAAGACAAGCATTCCTTCAGCATCAAGCTGCTAACACAATGAGCACCTTCTTCTTATATTGCTTGTGGCAAAGTGCAAACAGGACTTTGTATGGAAGACTAACATTTATTCCATCAATAGATTCTGTGGCTCCCCTCAATGTATCATGGGCCACTTTGCTGTTTCTCCTTCTTCTCTCATTTCAGGTGGACAGCCATGTCTTATGGAGTTTCTTGCTGTGTTTCTTGGTCTTCATGATGCTTTTTGGTCACTAATATATATATATTTTAAAAACCTCTGAGATAGAGGTGGGTGGATCAATCTGAAATATTGATAATATCAATACCAAGTCATTATCTGTATCAGATTGATACTTTAGTTTCAGATTCACTGTTGATTTCTTACTTTTATTTTTGTGTTGTAGTTTCTCAACTCTGCCTCAAAATAAATTTTGTTTTGATTTGCTCTCAAATTGTAATATTTTGCACTTTGTTTATTTAGGAAAAAAGCTCCCAAATCATGTCAATATGTTATTAAATGACTTTGTTGACACCTTAAAACTCTGTCCAAATATTTTCCTAGGTTTGAAAAAAAAACATAAGTCAAAGAAAAACAAGAAAAAACACCTTAAGTTCAGATGTTTGATGACATATCAAATTTAAATAAAATGTATTGGTATCAGTATTGATATAGGTCCTGCATTGTATCCAAAATATGCAATAATTTGGTATCTACTCTCGTCCAAGGGCTTTCAAAGTGCAGCTGCATTATATGTACAATTAGAGTAAAAGTTATTTGTAAATAATATTAGAGTAAAAATCCAAATGGCTACTTCAATTTTCATAGTTTTATTCGTAAAAATAAATTTAACTGTGTATTCCAATTCTTTAACTTCACAATTACGTCCACTTTGTCAGTCTGTCACATGACATCCTCTGCATAATGTGACATACTGAGAAAAGGTTCAAAAGGCATCAATACTTTTATAAAACACTGCATAAATCAAAAAGTCTGGCATTCCCACCTTGCTGGCTCTGCTGTGCCTGCGGGAGGAGAAACTGGGCTGGAGACGGAAGTGGGTGACCGGGCACCAACACCAGCTGCTGAAGCTGCAGCAGCTGCTGAATGTCCTGTTCAACAGAGAAACAAGTTCATAAATGTTAGCAGGCGGGAATTGACTCATATTCACAAGAAAAGGATTTCATAACGGAAAGGCGTGTTAATACATAATTTGTTTTCATTGGAAAAAGAGAATGGGTCTGGATGAGGAGAAGAATGATATGAACAAATAGGTGAATCAGGATGAGTTGTTCGACTGACTGAAGGCCCCTCTCTGATCAGGAAATGTCCGGGACTGGTGGTCAGTACCTGGGCTGTGAGCTGGATAGGCTGGGAGAGTGTGAGCTGAGGTGGAGGAGGCGGGACAGAGACACTTTGGGTGTTTTGCTCCTGTGTGCTCTGTCCCTGTCCCTGGGACTGAGCCTGCTGCCCTGTTTGTCCTGTGTGTTGCTGCTGCTGCTGCTGCTGCTGTTGCTGCTGCTGCTGCTGGGCTTGCTGATTTGCTGCTGCAGCTGCCTGAGCTTGCTGATTGGCTTGAGCGGCGGCATGGGCAGCATGAGCTGCATGGGCTGCATTGGACTGCTGCACGGCGGCAGCCAGGAGCTGTGCCTGAGCCTGCTGCAGCAGCAGCTGTTGCTGTGCTGGCAATAAAGCTGTCAGCTGCAGAAAGAAAGAAAGAGGCAGGTACAGAAGAGGAAAAGAGCAAGAAGTTAGGATGAAGAAGGGAAACAAAGTGTTCAAAAAGCAGCACGAGTAGAAGCAAGCGAGGTAAAGGCCTAGCAGCGCGCACGGCTGTGCGTATTTGTTAGTCTTACCCCTGCTAGCTGTGAGCCAGTCAGCATGAGCTGAGTGTGTTGCAGGGCTGTCTGGGAAGGGGTCGGGCCGTGAGATGGAGGAAGGCCTGGAGACATTTCTGGGCACTCATCCATCTTATTCTGGTTTAAAAACAAAGATCATATGGGGACAAATGTAGAAGAAAATCTAACAAAAAAAAAAGCTGGTGGTGATATCTAAACAGTGAAAAGAAAATGGTTAAACGTAGAGGCTACTTAGGATTGAAATTAAATTTAAAGTTTTAAGACAAAAGGTTAATAATCTACTGATCTGGATTTGTGAACCTGAGTGGGGTTAGCTTGCTTTCTCTGAGTCAGTTACAGTGTTATTATTTAACCATAGTTGAACTGTGTTTCCAATCTGTGTTTGCTCAGCACATAGGGATGATATTTTTTCTCCCAGGTCGGGGCATGTTTGGACTGGAAGACCAAGCTTCTTCCAGTGTACTGATTTGCATATCTCTCGTGGTATGAAAACGAAGTATAATAACTTGGTGAAATGAGTAATCTCACAGACTTACTTAATTTATCATTGGGCTTAGTGACAGCAGAGAGCCTTAATGCGCTTTTTTTGTGAATTTGTTTACACCGAAGACGGGGCGGAGAGTGGACACATTGTCAGCCTGACCATCCGATGCAACAAAAGAGCGATTCAGAGCTTAGAAATAAGCACAAAGCTTCAGCAGCCATACTGTCAATAAGCATACAGCGTGACGCCAGGATACAAAAGATGCACAAACTCTGAAGCAGAATCACGCAGCGACATGCAGGGGCAGCTCGTTAATACTGACACACAACAGTTCGCTCACCTTGCTGCTGTTCAGGTTTGGTGACAGAGAAAAGGGGCTGACTTTCATCGCCTGAACCTTGGAGAAATGAGTCAAACACTGAATTACATAAACAACCTGAACAATGACTGTTGATATTATGGACTGATATCCAAATGCTTTTCTGACCAAATGAAGGGAGAAATTTAGAGATTTTCTTGGGGACATTTTTCTAAATGCTTTCTGTCTTGCTTTAATGCAAAATCTCAGCAGGCACACTTTACAAAACAACTTACATTTTATTTCAGTCCAAATTATTCAGACACAATGTATCACATTTTAAAACCTTGCTCTTAGTACATTTATGAGTAGGAGAAACCACAAGAAGAAATTTACCTTTGTAACTAAATTGTTTGTGCCACAATTATTAAAAATATCCTATGAAATGAAAGTAACTCAGACATTTTGGTAATTTTTCTCTTACTTTTTGAAGTATCTATTAACTTTTCATTAGTAATCAGTGGCTACATATAAACTGAGGTATAAACTAAGAATAAATGCTATTTATCAAATGTACAAATGAAGGGAGAACATGCCATTTAAAAGAAGCAGGAGGATTGTTAATCTTCCTAAGAATAGAAAGGACTTATCTTGCTTAAAGTTGCTCATAATTGTGTACAGTCAGATAAAAAACTTTAAAAACGCTGAAACGTAACAAACAAAACTAGAACAAAGCTAAAAACTATCTTCTCATCAAGCAGACTGAGAAAGAAGGCAAAGAATGTAGATACAAAATCTACACCAAGTTTCCAAACAACTATTAGATGCTTGCTGCATGTCAACTGAATGCATGATAGAAATACGTTTTTCCCCCTTGAATCACAAACATAAACATATAGAGCTCTGATAGGACTGAGTTTCAACTCTTTAGTGACAATCATTCCTGCCTGCTGTGAAATACGTTGGAGGATCCGTAATGCTGAGGGTCTGTTTTTCTTCCAAAGAGCTGATTCTTTGAATGAATAGATAAAAATCTAGTTTCCTAATAAACTATTAATGGGCCATATATCATTTGATTTTTTGTCAGGGCCGGGATCCAAAACAGGTACCAAATAACTCTCTTCTCAGTTCCCAACCTAAACCTTTTAGAAAAGAATTAGGAGAAGCTCAAGAAAAGATACTCAGGACTCTGGATGATCAAACATGGTTTCATACAGACCATAAATATTCATGTTTTTATTTAAAAAAGAAAAAAAAGAAAGTATTTTTTTTGTTGTGCATGCTAACAATAAACTAATTTTAATTAAAGTAAGATGTAGGGTTTTGCTGTACAATAATTTATAAACTATTGTAGATTCGAAACAAAAAGAGTCTGATGTGTCCCTTATTGAAAAACAAATTAATACAACTTCTTACATTTTAGGTAGATTGTTTTCTGTTCTCTTCATTATTAAAAAGTTTAGTCTGTTTAACTTTTTGTCTATCCTCAGAAGCAAGAGCAGGATATGGATCACTCTTTATTCAAAAGTTTCATGAATGGATTTTACCCAAGTTTGTTTTTGAGTAAAATTCTCAGAATATTTTTGGTCCCTTTTACTTAGAAGATTAAAACACAGGCAAAGAAAATGTGGGCAATGATGAGCAAACTCTTTGTGTTGTATGAAATATTTTCTTTGGTTAATCTTGTTTTAATTATTTGTCAGTGAATTTATCATATTAAAATAATAAAAATGTGACTACATTTACACCATTCTCAATTTGGATTGTGAAATTTTGTAGAAGAGCCATTTTACTAGCAAATGGGATTCTACAAAGTATTAGTTACTGTGCACATAATTTCAAATAAAAACAATTATTTCTTATTCATATCCCCCAATAAAAAAAAGTATTAAAATGAAAACTTTGATTGGAAGTGCTACTGGAACAAAAGATACTCTTATTTGACGGGTTGCTGGACATTTTTACCAAAATATTGTGAACTTTATTGTAAATAACAAGTTCAAAAATTACTATTTGGAGCTGTTATCTCATTAAGCAGATCAGTTTGTAGGTAAAGGAGGCGGAAGATGATTGTAACAATCAGAAGTGTAAGACCTACCTGGTGATTTGATTCAGGTCCATTCCGCTCTGACTCTGCGTAGGAGGCAAAGGAAAAAGTGATAAATCTCATCTCCAGCACAGCTCTCTCTCACACACACACCAGTTTACACAAATACTTTCCAATGCCCTGTTTGTTACACATCTATACTAAAGGAGTAGCTATTTATCCGAAGTAACTGAGGCCGATCCTACCTGTGCCTTCTAACGGTGAGTCAGCCCCGACTTTCTCAACCTCGGCTGGCTTTGACATCCTGATATCTGCGGCAGGAAAGACACGAGTAAAATGTGTCACAGAAGAAGAAGTGCAGATGATAGCAGAACATGTAAGTGACCAGAATCTAGATGAGAGCAGGGGAAAGCGGAAGGCCAGGGCGGCGATCTCCGATGTGTTGGGGTTGAGTGTTTTTCAGGTCACAGAGAGAAGCCTACACACTGTAAACTTAAACTGAATCATTCACAACTATACATCCGACCCACATTCATTCACTCTTTCCAAATAGTGGTTGAACATAGGAGTGGGTTGACCTAAAGGTGTTTGCTTGTTCTAAATTTAACCTGGGTGTTTTCGTGGGAGTAAAGGAGCTCTGAAAATGTCTCATGTTGTTTGTCATTCATCACAAGACCGCATCACTTTCTGGTTCTTTTGTTTGGGACAGTCCCAGCGGCGACAGTCATGAATAGGGCAAGGCTGCAAATTTAAGTCTTTGCTTATGTTTGTCAGGACAAAAGTGGAATTTAGGCTTGGGAAGACAGGGATGGGGATGTTTGAGAGGAGTTTACGCAGAATACAAAGGTGTGTGTGTCTATAGATGCGCCAGTGTGCGGTAACTTATGTTTGGTTATCAGCCTGTGGCATTATCTGCTACAAAAGACTTTTTATTTATCTGAAACCACAAACTGTAAAAGAAAAACTTTTTGTTGTGTCCATTTGAAACCATTTCTCCCCCCACTCTCTTGCTCTGCCTTCCCTTAACACAAACACACACTCACACACACCCACGCCCACACAACCCCCCCCACACACACAGAGCAACTTCCCTTTTGTGAAAACATGCAAATCTGCCCAACGATCAACTAATTATATCTGCCACCTGCATAATAAACTCAGTCTCCCTTCTCATGTTCAGCCTCTCTTCTCTCTTGGTTCTGTTGTCGCACATGATGCCTCGATTTCATTTATATTTCTCCATGAAGACAAATGTGACCAAAACATGACCACTCACTTTGCAAATGGTCAAGCAGTTTTTCCGCCACTGGGTGGCAGCAGCGACACACCGATTCCCTGACCACTGCTGACCAGATGCCCTGTTTTAAGTGAGCCAGCCATCAGTCAGATGTCACCTCTACAGCTCAGAGTAATTTCGCCTCATCATTGGCTTGGGTTCACATTTCCTGCCTTGCTTGCTCTCATTTCACACTTATGCACTGAAAAACCTTAAGTATTCTTTAATTTTTCTTTTTAAGGAAAGTATTTTCATAAATTATGGAGACCTCACATGTAGTTTAATTCAACTCAGTTTAGTCTAATTGAATTTTTGCCTTCTGACGGCTTCATTTTACTCCTTATTACTGGCAACTCTGATCAAACCAAAAGAACTGAGGGACTTTCAGTTGATAAGCATCATTTATTAATAGTCATAACATTTCCTTACAATTGAATACAGAAAAGTAGCAGCCAAAGCAGGCATTGATTGATGCATGGTCACTGCGAAGATGATTATTGCTTTTATAGCTAAAGATGTTGGGCTCAAAGCAACCAAGTCTACAAACAGAATGTTTGTAGACTTCTTAAAAAGTGTAAAGGTCTAAATTTCAGACCATAAAATAATTAAACATGGTCAGACAATAGGCTAAAAATGACTTTTTTATGTATCTGTGTTTATTCATTTCTTTGGACTAAAACCTTTAAAAAAATAAGCTGTGACAAAACTACAAATGTCATGATACAGAGATGCAATAAGCCTCATCTTAGGGACATTTAGGTTCCCTAATAAAATAGTTCAACTTGTGAAAATGACTTTCTGGCATAAAATTATGTTTAGGTCAATACATTTATAATATTCTTATTTCACTCCACAGGCTTCTTAAATCACTGGACACAGATATAATAAAATATAACTTGAGAGCAGCGATTATAATCGCTGTAATAGCCATCATAAATTTTACTATCTGGTGTAGGACGGCCTTGAAGCGTCATCGAAATGCGTTCGAGTCGCATAGCACAGCTCAAAATCTGTGGTTGTTAAAGTTATTTTAAATATACTTAAACTATTGAGCAGGTTATGTTATCTTTCATGTGTCTTATCTTTAATTAGTAATGATCTTAGAAACTTTTAAATTAACTTTCTTGAAACCCTGAACAGCTGAATAAAGGAAACGTTCAGGCGATGATCACCGCAGAACAAATATGCAGCCTGACAGAAAGTTTTATGCAAAACTTTTCAAAAACATTATTATTACGACTTTAAAAAACACAACACGTTTTAAAGAGTTGGAACATTGATTTTGATATTTAATTTTGCACAGGTTATGCTTTCTTTTCTTTTGAATAGTATGGCAGTTTTGAGTTTCCATCAGTCGCTCAAAAGCAAAAATAGAGCCACTTGATATTCTGATACGGCTCATTCTTTTGAAGCACCACTTCACCATTGTAAGTTGAACCCAGACACAGTTAACATTTACATCTGTTTTCACAACATGGGTTACATACTGGATCAAACTAATTAGCTACGCCGATTTGATGCAGAGCAACTCCATGTAAAAAATTCAAACTGGTTGTAATTTTTAAGCATAGATAGTTAAAGCTGCTTGTCCAGATGTAGTTCACATGAAGTCAGTGCATCACATACGAGAAGCCAATACTGAAACCAAACCAACTTGGTGTCCATCCAGCGTCAGCAGAATCCAAACAGAACCCACATACACATGTTGGCTGGTTCCTGGCTGGTTCCCTGCAGCAGCAACATGTTTGTTTTAGTGAACCAGATGTGAGATCAGTCAGCTTCAGAGCATGCATGAATGTCTTTAGGGAATGGAGGAGTTTAGGTGACGATCTGCTTGAGAAGCTCCACTCGCTGCATGACGGTGAGGGCCCACACACATGCGTGCAAACCAACATGCTGACTGCAGGATTTCCCTCAAAACGTGGAAGCTAATTTGGTCAGAATGCAAAATTAAGGATGCTGGTTAGTCTATTTTCAGGGTCAGTTTGTGGTTGTTCCCATTTTACATACAGTAAGCCCCCCTGTCTTGGGGACTTTGTGATGGCGGCTATTAGGGAAATATGAGAAGTGTCCACTGTTGCTCAATTTCTGCTGAAAACCACAGAATTTGCCCCAAAATAGCATCTTCCTCTTATTTATAAAAAAACTCACCACAAAATTGGTAAAAAGACACAAACGTTACTTTAATAGCTGCTCGGATCGAGACGTTTGGAGCTGACGGTCACAAGACCAAAATCAAGCGGATGAAATGATGCATGTTCTTCTCGTCCATGTGTGCAGCAGACGGGGAAAAGGTGTGTGCCGATTCATGGCGTGAAACGGCCTGCAGACGGTAGCATGGCGGATAATGTGGTCAGTAATATGGTGGCGGGACAGTATAT
Organism: Xiphophorus couchianus; assembly: GCF_001444195.1. Classification (NCBI taxonomy): domain Eukaryota; kingdom Metazoa; phylum Chordata; class Actinopteri; order Cyprinodontiformes; family Poeciliidae; genus Xiphophorus; species Xiphophorus couchianus. The sequence goes on from NC_040230.1 coordinate 11,756,601, forward strand.
CAAGATGCTGTGTACTTTTTCTCACTTCCCCTCCCGACTTCCCCTTGTACCGGGTTGAATGCTGAGTGCTAAACCTGACATTTACTGTCAATGTAGCTATTAATATTAACCTGCTCTCCCTCTCTCACTCTCTTTTTCACTCCATCTTTTTAAAAAAACTGCTTATCTTTAACAACACGCTGCTGCGTGTTCAAACACACAACTTATTTTACCCATCACAATAAGTTAAAGACGATAGTATTAGGAGCAAGAAGATGCATATTTCTGCACAAACACAATGAAAACCAGCAGAGAAAAACTTTTTTTCTTAGGTATCTTCAGGGTTCAGGGGGTTTGATCTGTGACTTTGTGAAGCCAGAAGGCGAAACCAGACGAAACGCTTAACCAGATAAAAATTAATGCTGTATAATCCTGTGTCATGAATAAATGATGCAACAGAAAGGAACGAGGAACAACGCAGTCTGTGCACAGTCTGGACTGTTTCTGTTATTCTCCTCTGGGTATTTTGGCTCAGATAAACTTCACTGCAACAAGTCTGAGCCCCAAAGCCCTCACCCACACTTCCTGAATCAGCTTTGGATGTGGAGTTATTGCGATTATTGTTCAATAATTAAAAAAATAAGAAGTATAAATCCAACAAGACTCTCACTTTAGCTGTAATAAAACAATTTTTTAGCATCAGGAAGAAATTTAACTCCTTCCAGATACCAACCAAACGGAGCAGTACGTAAACTATTATTGAATATTAAAATAAGACGACAAAATATTTTAATCAAATATCAACGTAAGAAATAAAATAATACAGAAAGACGCGTAAATTAAAACAGAAGTTGCTGGTTAATGATGAAAGTTTGCATTTCATCATTGATCATTTGAACGATTTGCAACTTTCAGCTTGATAAAACAGTTAAACATTAAATAAAATAAACTCATAAACAGCCTAATGTGATAACTGAGGCTGATCCCAGGCTCATGTTTCTACATAGAAAAATAGAAACATTTCACATATTATAATACAACCCTAACCCTAATGTAAGGATTTAAATGAATCAATTTTAAATGAATATTAAAATGTATTAGTTAATTTCTAATCTTCTCAATTGAGAAATTGTTTCACCTTTACACTCAATTATTGAGCTCATTCTCCAGTTGTATGCAAACACATGCAAAATAACTGCAGACTCCGTTATCAGAGCTTCTGACATAACTTTCTTCTTTTACCAGCTTCTACCTTTGCTTCGTCTGCATTGTTTTCCACTGTGTTACAGTGAAACTGTTACTGTTTGCTGCTGTCTGTGCGGCTGATGTGTCACCGTGATGATCGGAGCAATTTCTCCGAGGCCGCAGAGAGTGACCACATCAGGGTTAAGATGTGACTGAGCTTTTTCAAATCCGTGAATCACCCTCTGATAAAAGGTGGCACATCAGCACATGAAAATTCGCAACATGTTTAAAAAATTGAGTCTTGACGACGGGCACGGAGAAAACATGAGATAATTGACATTTGAAAAATTGATTTCTGGTAATTGGTGAGTCAACCAGCAGCCCTGCTGTGTGTGTGTGTGTATTGGCGTGTGTGTGTGTGTGTGTGTTTAGCCGGTCAGCTCAGGCTCTCTGTCACTTCTCGCAGCCTCTTTTGACCACCTAACCGAGGTCGTGAGGTGAGAAGAGCTGCAATTCATTCTGCTTTCCTCCTAAATATTTTTAACTACTGAGAAGGAGGATTATTTTAAGTGTTTCCCCTTTTGATATTCTGTTTCTTTGTTAACGTACCGACAAATTAAGGCTGGTCAAAGCAAAAGCAAACTCTCTGTGGCATGCAAAGTTTATACCACTTTAAAAGTTGCATGAAGCCTTCCTTATCAGTGAAACATCATTGAGGTAAAACCCTAATGCTACAACACTTGAGAAAAAAAAAGAAAATGTTGTTGACGGTGCAGCACATTTTTCCATCCTAAATTGAATTTCCACAAGAATATTTAACATGTACCATTAATTTAAAGCATGCACGCACATGAACACACGCAGGGCAAGTCAGGTGACCTTTCCCTGCGTCCAGTCCATCCTTTCACCTCTCATCCTTTGATGTTCTCTAATTAGCTGAGCTTGTTGGACCCAGTGGCATTAATCAACAGCCTAGCGATGACTCTTCCTCACACACACACAGTTCCCTCTTCCTCACGCCTAATTGGTCTTGGCAAATGATGGGCAGCAACGACAGAGAGCTGCACAGACGGCCACTCACCTGGCAACCACATACTGGAGAAGTCCTTGGCCGCTATCGCCGCTGTCTTGGTCATATCTGTGTGAGAGCGTGCGTGCTTCCTAAAGAAAAACTCTCACTCGCCCTCCCCGTGCCGAGTGTATTCAATCATATGGTTGAATTACTCCTCCCTCCCGTGCCTGCCTCTCTATCGCTCTCTCTCTTTCTGAACCAGTCCACACCCCCAAGGCCCCACCTCCTCCCCACATCCTGCAACATAACAGGAAGTAGCTCTCAAACGAATAGGAACTCAAACACAGAGTGGAGAGTAAAATACAACACATGCATAAAAAAACTGAAAAAGAAAGGGGGACACGGCAGAAGAGAGTGGGAGAGAGAGTGAGTGAGCGAGGAGATTGATCAGATAGATTGAGGTGAAAAAGAGGGGGATGATAAGTGCCGTCGGAAAGTGATGGCGCGGCTGGAAACAGCCACTCACACACACTCGGTCACACACACTCCTGTTAACCCGCTCACACATGCGAGCTGAAAACAGCAAGCTTGACGAGTTTATGACGGATGGCTTGAACCCTGACCCATTGTACTTTGGGCCAGGGTACTTTCAAGAGAGAGCTCTTTAAAACTTTTACACCATCACAGTTTCTTTCGTCATACCTGTGTTTATATTTTGACTGAAGGGGGCGAGAAGGGGCACACGGGTGGGCGTCCGGTGGTCTGTCAGCCCCCAGCAGCAGAACAAGTGAGACATCCTCAGCTAAGTTTAACAATCTAACCCAAGCGGAAGGAAAAAGTCAGTCAGTACGCTCACTGTACCACTGACCACGCCACACTGAGGGCTGCACACAGTGACACACCACAGAAACCCACACTATGAATCTCTACACGTGACGGGTACACGGGGCATGAGTGGAACATTGCAGATAAAAGTAAATATGAGCCACTATCAGTGCCACCCACTTGGATTAAAAGACTAAACCGATAAACAAGTGAAAAGCTAACGTCGAGGAATGATGCTGCGGTTGCAGAACGGCGCGTTTCAGCAGGATTTATTCTCACCAGATTCTCGTATCTGAATGAGTCAGTGGGCTGATGTGGCAGTGAGCCGGAGCGGCCACAGGGTGGCACTCTTTGCTCTTCTAAGCCGGGATCCGGCCCCTAAAGAGAAAGGTCGAATCACTCCTCCCTGTCCCCTCTCCCTGGGTCTGAGTTCACTAATTCAAAAGCTAACAGCAGCAGAGTTCCCAAGTTTAACCTTATAAATACTTTATGTGGTGATTTACAACAACCCCATGTTCTGCAGGACACAGTGCCGCACTTCAGGTGCTCAGTTAAAAAGAAACAGCATTGTTTTTTTGGCTGGATCCCATTTCTAGGTTTATCCCTCCCAGGTTTAGAAACAATTATGGCGCACAAAAGTTTATAAAAAATTACAATCAATTAATATTTCAACGTTTTCAACGCTTGTTGACCGCAAACATTTTTGTACTGGTGCTTTCTCAAAACAATGCCTTTAAAAAGAAAGGTCTTCAATCATAAGAAAAGAGGAATAAAAATGTTACAGCAGAAATTTTTACACATTTTTACAGGGAATACTAAAGAAGATACATAACTTTATTTTTCTAACAGTCTGACGTTAAATCAGACAAAACCTTTTCTGTTTTAAGTCGGTCAGTATTACCAAAATTATTTCTATGCACTAAATGCAAGAATAATGAGAGAGAGATTTTAATACGTTCTGTAAATTCAGACGTTTACTTTCACTAAAGTCAGTGTCTTTATACAATTTGGGGAAGCCCATTTGATGATGTCATAGGGTGAAACCATTGCTTCCTTGTGTGTCTTTACAGGGAAATTAAAAGAAACCAGTGAAGCTCGCAGGAAGAGAACTGTAGAAAAACATGGGAATATCCGACCATCAGGCCAGAAACTGGATGTTTGTCCCACAGATAATATGGTTTTGGTGTGAAATGTGCCTTTTTATTTTATTTTATTAAACAAAAAGTATTTTTCATAATTGCTTTAACCGTTCAGCAATAAACTTTAACCATTTTCTGCAAATCATAGTGAATATAAAAAGATTCTCTCTTGTTTGCTTTATTACAAGAAAGGCACACAATTTCCAATTTGAGAGTGTTTTTGATGCAAAAATAAGTTCTAGTTTATTCTTAGCAACAAAAGAACGATGTGTTTTACTCTTTCGGTAAAAGCAGAGGTGTGTTTCACCGAGCTTGATGTTCAGGTGCATCCATGTCTGCTTTTGCAGCAAGTCACTGGGCGTTAGTGGTCATTTGTACTATGTTTAAACAAAACAAAAAACATGATTAGTCAAAGAAGAATGCTTTGTGTTGTACCAGATACTTTCCTTTTTTCTTTTGTAAGTGAAAATGTCAAACCAAAAAATGCTTAGAAAGTGTAAATCTGCTTGAAGTATCTACGAAGTTTGAAATTTGCTCTATTCTTGTATTTCACAAAATCATAATCCAAAGGCTGCAAAAGATCCCCAAGCCGCACACTGGACTATTCTGCGATATGGACTTAAAGATTTATCACAATGTGACTTTTCTTTTAGGTAACTATGGCTGGCACTGCATGGCACAGCAATCAGAGCCCCACAAACACAAATACTGCTCTTAAAAAACATTCATTCGTAATAGGCTTCTTTAGGACACCAGTCACAAAAAGAAGTGTGAATTTTAAAACTTATTGATATTGATATAAGTAATATTTTCAATAATACAAACAGTTTGGGTTTTTTTAAACAAAATTAATCTAAATTTAGCATGAAGGATAAATTCAATTTCTTATCACAATAAATAATAAACTATACAATAAATCTCCGACACTACACTGGACACATCATTAAAGGCCGAAAGTTTTAACTTACTGTGTCAGATTTGGAAACCACTCAGCTGGACCAATCAGTGACAGAAGGTATTTTAAGGGAGGTCAGGGAGGCGTTTGGTGGGTTCTTGGGTCAGGGGTCACTAAGGCAGTGACCTTTGCTCAGACCAAAACCAGCCCACATAAACCAGAGTAAATATGCATGAATGCATAGTTGATTGAGAAACTCAAACAAGCTGTTGCAGTGAAATTACACAGCAAGCAAAACGCTCACAACTTAAACCACACAAGGACTTTATTCAGTCATTTACACTTATTTATTCAGACCAGAGCCGTGAGCCAAATCCACTGCCGAAACTGATTTATACCAGCTGGAGATTTCAAAGCTTCAGCTGTTTATGGTGAGAATTTGCTCACTACTAAAAGTTGTGTTTGTAAAACGGTGAACACAAGCACGCAATCTGATTGTGCGACTCCAGGGAGGAGGATGGGAGGAGGCTGGAGCCTCTGGAGTGCCATCAATCACTCCACTGTCAAAGAATGAGGGAGAGGCAGGGAGGGAGAGTATTAGATGCTACAAAAAGAGAAAGAGGAAGGGGGAAACTGCGAGGGAAGGAGGAAGGAGATGTAAAGGTGACGGGGATGAAGGTGAGAAGGGGATGAATAAAGAGATTGGAGGGAGGATGTCAGCTGGGAGGAGGATGTTTGTATAATGGGTCATCACAGGGACATTTCAAAGGTCTCCAACTGGTTCAGTATAGTGCTACAGCGAGGCCCTCCTATATCTACCGCAGCCTCGGGCCTACAGCACACTCTGGCTTTAATTCATATAATCCATCACATTCCTCTCCTTCTGGATGGGGACAGAACGGGGCTCGGACACGAACCCCAAGTCCAAACAGTATGACTCGATTATACAAAGGGAGAGATTTAAAATCCACTCCCACGTCCAGGTGTGTTTGTGTGTAGCTCCACGAAGACTTGCAGGATTATAAACAGTAGCTCTAACAGTATGCGCTCTACAGAGGTTGAGGTAACCTATGGGACGCAGCAGGGGCTAAAACACACTAACCCTGCTGGTTGCTTTGGGACTGGCGCCATCTCAACCACATACACCTTCACAACACCTCTTCCTCTCCTCTCCTAATACTTCTCAATTGCTTCTCATCCTCTACGCCCTCTGCCCCTCCATCCCTCTTCCTCCTCTCTGTAGCATCTCGGCAGCCCATTGGGAGCCAGGTTTGTCTAGACAGACACTGCTCTCTCCCATGGCGCGACCAAGGTTGAAGCTCAAATCTTTATCTCTGCTCGCCTAACCCTGGCCTGTTCTTTAGGCACAGGAGGGAAGGGACTGGCTGCACAAAGGGCCACCAAGGCCACTAAACTGCTCACTGACTAAAGAGGCTGCAGCAAAAAGCCATCCACGCTCTTAACACTCTGCTTATTAAAATATGTACAGATGGACATCAAGTTGCTGTGGTTTCAGAGACCTCTCCCCCTTGTGGCCGCTGAGGGACATGGCAACGTGGCTATCAAATTTAGATTTGTTAATTTAAATTTAACCTCCTGGAGATGATGATGCTAAGAGGGATTCTTTATAAGGTCAAGAAAATTATGGACAACCCTGACCATCCTCTTCATGAGACTGTCTTGGGAAAACAAAGTTTCTTCAATCAGAGACCTTTTCAGATTCGCTGCAAAATAGACTGTTACAAGAGATCTTTCTGCTAACAGTAATCACTAACTACAATAACCCTTCGAAGGCTTTGAAAAAGTGAATTACAACAACATCTATCTCCTTTCGGGATTAGTAAAGTATTTTTGAACTTGAATTTGAAATTATTTAGACAACAATAAGTAGAACTGCAACTGAGGAAAAGAAGAACTAAAACTGAGTCTCGATGTTTTTCTGTTTACAAACGATTTAGTGTGTCTCTGCAACACAATTAGGTGCAAGAGGAAGTTAGAAAAAAGCCCATTAAATGTTGTGGCACTTACTGGACTACATTTTTACATCAAATGCAATGTTGTCTGAGTTCAAAGTTAAAAAAATTAAAAATCGGCTTAACCCTGAAAGATTGACATCTTTTCTGGAAAGTCATCAATTTCAACCTCAAAAACCAATATGGCATCCAAACACATAAAACGTACAAACACCTACATTAAAGATGTGTTTAAAAGCATTTCTATCAGTTTGCATTCTCAAGAATGTGCATACTATATAGTAGTAAAAGCATTACTTTTTATTTTTTCTTTCTTTGAATGACTAAAATTAGATAACAATTTTATAAAATGTATTGTAAAGTGGAAAAACAATTATAGCCATAAGTGACACTGACGTCTGTCAACTGTGACTCATGAGGTTTTTGAAGCAGCAAATTTTTTAGACATTAATTTATTGGCAAAAAATAAGTGTTTTTAGAAGGCGTTGAGACCCAAATAGAAGAATAAAAACATGCCAAATTGGAATTTAACATAATAGATCTCCTTTAAAAGAAAGTAATTACTGTCCACTTTTGCCACATACTTACTCAGGATGAGCTATTGCCTGAGATTCATCAATAACTTTTTACCAGTCAGCCATTATTACTCAGTTAAATCAATTAAACGAAAGTGAATCCAACCGGATTTAAACTAACTGCATGATTTAATAGGAATTGACTGGATTGAAATTTACTGAATCTGGAATCAAGTGGATTCTATGCAAGTAAGATATAGAGTTAGATGGTATATCTTTTAAAGTGGTTTGATATATTTGTTATAAATAGGTATTATCTAAATAAAAAGAATTGAAAAGATTACAGAACGTTTTAGAATGACCTCGTTCACAATAAACAGCACATAGCTGCAAGTTACAGAAACAGTATGTCAATTATTGTTATTTTTTTACAGAGGAATCCAAAGTTCAAGTACAGACACTGATTCCAAGCTACATATTGGAAGTATTTAAGATTAATAATCTATTGTCCTGAATATTTGCTTACATTCCTCCCTGGAACATTACCTTCTCTGCTCAAGTTCAGAGATGGACTGAGAAATGGTTTATTGGACAGAAATGGAAAATTTTGGTTCTGACTTTTTTTTTTTTACCAACCAGTTGAAAACTTGTATCTTTCTGTAATCAGTGAACTTTATTTAACTGCCACCACGTTTCAGTAACCACAGCTGTATGTGGATGCTGTTACTGAGGGGAAACTAGTTTTTTAGCTTCAGAAGAAACACAGAGACTCAGATAATCTTTTCTAAGTCAACGTATTTGCAGTTCATTCAGTCTGTGAGGGAGAGCAACAGTTTAGCAGTTAACAGGAAGGCTGCACAGAAAACTTGTTTTGTTTCATCCATTGTACGTTTGAATCTCTGTTTGCTATGGATCTGCTGGATTATCAAACATCAGCCTCAGGTATCAGAAAATGCTGCTTTAGTAACGCTATCAGCTACCATAAGATGGAAAAAGTTGGTTTAAAAGATTTTCGCTTTGCCTTAAAATGTTAGCAAACCCCTATTTTACAGCGTCTGATCTCTCACACCGCATCATGACATTGCCTCTGCTAATATAAATAATTAATGATGGCTCATGGCAGGAAGGCTAAACAAATATATTTTTAATTCTCCTCTTGGCTCCTTACATGATAGTTCTTAAAACAAAATTGGAATCGACTAGATTTGGTTTTGGCAGTTTGAAGATGTACCAAACCCAGAGATTCACATAATTCAGATCAGAACATCTCTAGTGACTTCAGCTGTGGTCATCTTCAGCCTAATCTTCATCTCCTCTTCTTCTTCTTTCATGCCAAACCCTGTCATCATCATCCTCATCAGTGTCCTGCTCTCTCTTTGCAACCTTCCTCGTCTTTCCTTTCACCCAGTTCAAACTTTCTCCTCTCCTCCTCTGCCTCTCTTTCTCCCTCAGACCTGCTGGTCAGCAGCAGCTGTGACATCACCGGCCACCGTTCTCCGCTTGGATTGGACACTCGGCCACGTTGCCAGGCAACAGCAGCGAAAGGTCTCGGTGAGAGCGTGCTCGCTCGTGTGTGCGCGTGTGTGTTTATGTCTGTTTGTAGCTTCGTGAGTGAAAGGTGTGTGAGCGATTTTCCTCGCCTTGCCCTTTATCTGTGCACGAAGAATGATCAGAACAGATATACCTCCATGCTTTATCACAGATCAAAGCATGTAGATGATTGGGCTGCCTCGGCGCCGTCCTCCTCCAACGCAGAAGAAGAAGAGGGATATATGTGTGCGTTAATAAAGAAGAAAGATGGCACAAGTGTGCACGCGCGTCAGTGTCCAACTAAATGAATGCGCGTGTTGGAAATGGGTATATGTCTGTATGCTCTGTGTGTGTGTGTGTGTGTGTGTGTGTGTGTGTGTGTGTGTGTGTGTATCTAAGCCCCCGGGAGCGGGTGGTTATTGTATCTGACACAGCGGCTCTTTCTCGCGCCTCATATTTCTGGGCCGATCGATTCCTCTGACTCCCGACAAGACAATAATCGCACCTCCCTCTCTCACTCCATCACAACCATTATTACTGACCTCCCCAGGGAATGAAAAAGGGTGGAGGAAGGGAGAGATGAGGAAGGAAGGAAGGATAGAAGGAAAGGAAGGAGTCTGAGGAGTGATGGAGGGGGACGCAGAGTTGACAAAACGAGAGTAAGGTGATGAAAAAATGAAAACTGGGAAAGGACGGCAGCAGGAGTCGGCCTTGGATGGTGCTGAAAGGAGAGGTGCTTGGAAGTTGAGATAAGGTGATAGAGGGATGAGCTCTGAGGGAAAAATACAAGACGAAAGATGGGGTTTGATAAAGTGGACGGAAGAATTAGAAAAAGACAAGTGATGGGGAATATGGTGAGAAACAGGAAGGACAATAACAGGGAGAATTAGTGGAGAAAGAGATGAAGGATTCATACTATCTCCTTCTAATAAAGGAAAGAACAGGAGACAGGGACAGAGGGAGGGAGCCGGAAAGCAAAGAGAGGTGAGGAGGGGGGTTAGACTGAGGTGAAAGAGGTAGAGACAGAGAAATATAGAGGAACACACTCAAAAACACCCCTACACACACACACACAGAGTGATGGCTGTGGAGAGCTGTGGAGGTCAGCGCTCAGAAATATTATTAAATTGACAAGAGCACAATAGTTGATTGGCAGCCTGACTCCTGCACCGCCATTCAGTGGAGAAGAATGGAGACGCTCGCGCTCACATGGATCTGCAGTTCTTCACAAGAATCAACACAGCATGTAGACACACATGCACACGCGCACCCCTTTGTCTGTGGAGTGTGTGTTTGTGTGTCTGCTTTGAATCTAGATGACAATTATAGCGATTGGCTCTCAATTTAAGGGAGTTGCTCTTTGACCCCATCACCTCTCTGGGCCTTCTTCACACATTTTCTCCTCAACGCTCCTGCCTGCCTCTTTCTACAGATTCACTTCCTCCCTTGTTCCTTTTCCATACTATTCCATTTCCCACCTAATACCATTATTTTTGCAAGATCAGACTCTCCTCATGTTGCATTTATAGTGAGAAATATTTGTTCAATTATGCAGTCAAATGGATGTATTGTGCAAAGAGGTGAAAGAGGGATAGGTAAGAGAAATAAGAAGCTAAGGAAGGGGGTGATATAGGTGGTGGTGAAGCAAACTAGAGAAGGGGGGCGCAAGGAAATTGGTCTGGCTAGCGGAACAGCTTTTCACCTCTCTCTCCCTCTCTTTTCTCTCCCTCCCTTTCCTCCTCTCTCCCTCCCTCTATTCTGCTTTGTATTCTGCAGAGATGACAGGGGGAAAGCTTTATTGCTCCGAGTTTGTATCGATCGGGGCCCCTGTGAGGGGGGAGGCTGGGGGACGCGCCGAGCGGGCCCTTTCTCAATGACGAGGCTCCCCCTCTCCTCCCAGCCCCTCTCCTCCTTGCTTTTCCTCCCGACTCCAAAACCTTCTGCTCGCTCGCTGGCTCACTCTGAAATTCAAATTCGAGGTTGGAGAGCTCAAGAAAGAGAAACTGGATGAAAAAAAGAGAGAGAGAGATGGAGGCGTCTGGCTTCTCCCCCTGACTGAGGCCTTGAATGAAGCTGGGATCTGATAAGGAGGGCCCACAAACACAAACAGGGGGAAGAAATGGGAGGAATAAACGAGCAAAAAGGAATAAATCAGCTCCTGTACTCCTTCTTTTCTCCCCCTCTCACAGTAACTGTCCTCCTCCCAACCGTATCCCCACGCTTTTTGTTTTTTTCCGCTTGTGTATGGTGAGAAGGAATTTGTTGACAGGTGAAGAATGAACCGGGCCCAAGCATGCATAAAGCTCCCTGTTTCTGTCCTCGTTAGAGGGACAGCAGGGGAGACTGTACCCACTGAGTGACAGGAAAAAGCCCCTGAGGATGACGCTCTGTAGCATGCTGAACTACTTCAATGAGCGCAAAAAGGAGGAAACGCATCTCACGCCGACGTACAAATAGCAAATATCAACAAACAAGTGACAAGAAAGGGGAGAATTGAAACAGCAAAATGCCACTCCTCGCCCCACTCTTCTTCTTCTTTTGTGTTGAAGAAGAGATTTGAAGACGAGGCCAGCTAATCAAACACTTGACTTCAACATGGCTGGATGAGGGGGCTATTTATCCGTTGATAGGATGCGCAGCGTTGCAGCAAGGCAGGGACTGAAACAGATTGTGTGTCACAAAGGTTACAGGGTTCAAGTTTATGACCACAGGGCTAGATGGAGGTCAGGGGTTGTAGGTTCAACTCCCAGCGGGCAAGGAGAATCCCCTCTGTCTCCCATCCAAACATCCCTCTCCCACTTAGTCTGATCCCATGTAAACCTGGGGCTGGACCGCCAAAGCACTGGCAAACAAATACACACTCACAGCGATAACTCAGTGGAACATATTCATAAAACTCCAGCATGCTCGTACAATTCAAAAACAAATGTTTCCCTCCTTGCGGTTGTCTGTTTTTTTCCCCACATTACCACTGATCATGTAATTCCCAGCCCCCATCATGACTGAAACAATCGCTGCCTTCTCCAACTCCATCTCACTTACTCCAGAAACATGTCAGGGCCTCGGATATCAGCAGCAGCAGATGTGAGTCAATGTGACAAATTCCTGTAAACAGTGGATACATACACTATAAATATATATTGTCATTGATATTGCCTGTGTGGTTTAGCGCAGCTCCAGATTGAGTTCAGTGATAGAGTATACATCAGAGACTTGTGCTGGATACTACGCGTTTGATTTGTAGAAAGATAGACACATACGTGTGCCACTGCACACACTCACATGGAAACACACACAGGCACGCACGCACACATGCACACACACCAATAGTACAATAACCTGCAGGCCCATAACCTGCCTTGTTGGCTGGATGGGTAAATGCATTATTAAACACATAGGATTTCATATGTAGAGACAGAAAATGAATGCTGCACTACTGTGGATATGCACTCGTTCCCTTCAGTTTTCACTATTCTGGACCAAATTTACTCACTGCTTTTACCTCATACATGTTAGTGTGTTAAATTAATAGTTTAATAATAATTATTATTAAAAGATTATTGCTCTTTCTTTCTGCAAAACAATTTTTTTCTTTACCATTTTTCCTGTTTTTACTCTTAGCAAAATTCCGACTGTTCCAGAAAATAATTTAATAATAATTTACATTTTGATTCATATTAAAAGACAGAATCTTTGGCAAAAATGTTTCATGTGTGCTGATTAGCCAGGCTGAACATGGCGGTCACACTTGACAGGTGAGGCAGGAAAATTGTCTTGTTACAATGCAATGTTCTGCTGGGAGACAAGAGAAGCTGGCATTCATGTGGCTGTTACACTGACACATGCTGCCCACCTAAACATAGCAGAGCATACAAAGTGCAGACCACCTCCATGATGGCAGTCTCTGACAGCACCCCCGCCCCTTTCCAATTCAGCAGGTCAACTTGAACTCGAACAGCAACTACTTTCCAGAAAAGGCTCAATAGAGGGCTCACAGGATTGATTGACCTGGAGTACAATAAAGGGTCCAAAATACCAATAATATCAAGTCAGTATCACTATTGGACCAGTTAAACTTCCACGGCTTTGCATGGTCAAACTTCTTAGTACATCAGGAAACTTGAAGAATCAACTCGACTCCTCAGGTCCTAAAAGAAATATAATTTACATTCAGAGGCCAGACAGTAAAAGTTGAGGCAATCATACTTTTCCACTTTTAATTTTATGTTCTCTTGACAATTCAATGTTTTTTTTTTTTATTAGTTTCTAATTATCCATACAATTAAACATTTCTTTTTATGTCTCTATTTACATATTTTGTCACAGAGCAGGTTTCTTCAACACACTTCCAACTTGATTCTTTGACAGATGTGTTATTTGTTGTAGAAATATAGACAAAATAATAATTAAGAAAATATATATAACAATTAATAACCAAGATTGTCTTACAACATAGATGTAAACAAAAGATAACTTAATCTGATTCGTCACATTCGAAAAGTGGTTAAAAAATAATTTTAAGAAACTTCACTTCATCACGCCAGACAAACAAAAGTTATATCCATCAAGCCAGCCAGTTCTTACTTTCTTAAATTAATTGGAGCATTTAAAAGTTAGCAATCACAATATTTTCAAATGTGATAATTAATTTAATATTTTTGTTACAAACCAGCTTAAGCATATTCTAACAGCTTAAAGAAAAATGCTTATGATTTACAAAAATGTTAAAAAATGGCCACACCACGTTTTAATTCTCATTCCTCGACTCTGTAAAGGAGCATTTTGTGATTTTCTTCTGTAAAAATTGTCAGATAAATAAACTGTCCTTTACTTTCAACATGCCGCCAATGGAAAATATCCAGACCATTTTTGTGACAGCAATAAGTGACAGTGACACCCCTCAGCAGGTCAAGTTGTTGTTGCTTTTAATGGAAACACTGTACGTGTTGTTTAATGAAATGTTCTGCAGGAAATCAGGAGGCCCCGACATTCATGTTGTTGTTATGTTGACATATTCTGCCCATATGAACATATAAAAAGACCATGACCACATTCATGACTGCAGTCCCTGACAGCTGCCCACCTCAGCAGGTCAAATGTTCAGTCCAAGTTGTTCTGCCTGCGCAACTTTTGGTTGGTGGCTTTAATATTTTAGTTTCGTAAATGTCTGATAGGGTCAAAAAGATAAAACAGAAGATCCTCTAATTAACAAAAATATAAATCTTAATGTGAGCCATGTGTATCTGATAATTGCTCACGATGAGGGTGAGCAAGAAAAAAACAAAACAACCGTCGGATTAACCAAAGGGCCCACACACGTGGAAGAGTTGAAGGGCAACTAAACCACAACACGAGCGCCGTGTGTGTTTACATCTGCAGGGCGGGCAGGCCGAGCCCAGACTCTCACGGTAATCGATGAACAAGGGAGGAAAGGGAGGCAGTGGGTGAGGAAGGGATGTGTGTGTGGGGGAGAAAATCGGTAAAGAAAGCAGGTTATCTTTCGTCATTATGGGAGGGGGAATCCCTGTCTGGAAGGGGGGTGGGGAGGGCCTGGTGGGTGAGGCGGGGTGAGGGAAGACCGGGGGTTCATTGATAAAAAGGGAGAGAGGGGAGAAGGGGAGACTATGTTTGGCATCGAGAGAGAGAGCAGACAATTATCTGTATTGATTAGAGCGGCCCAGTACTGTGAAGACTGAGAAAACTATGACTGGATCAATAGAGAGGGAGAGTCAGAGAGGAAGGGAGGGAGAGGGAGGTAGTTAGAGGATAGACAGACCAACAGAGAGAAACAAATGACACAGATAAAGAATACGTATAATGAAAAATATGAAGAAATAGATTGTTTGCTGGGCAAAGCAAAAGGCAAAGACATGAGGTGGCACAAAAGTTAAGAAGGGAGTCTGGGGTCAGGGAGTGAGGAAAGGAGCATCAATAAAAACATTAAGAGGTGCATTATGCTGTTGATGTCATTCCTCTTTATCATTGATTTGTTAGTACAGCCACAGAGTTCATTCAACAAGTCATCCAGTGCCCTCCCATCACCACAACACATGGCTGCACAGAGGAAAGGGAGGAGCAGGAGGAAGAGCCTAGAAAAGACAAGAAATACACCAAGAGCAACTTAAACTTGACCACTGAGTATAAATAAACTTGGCTCAACAATGATTTGGTCCCTATAAATCAAAACGAGGGGGGGGGAGTTTCCTCAGTTTTTACTGATGAATTCTAATTTCCCTAATCATGATAAGAAAAGTATACACCATGTTCCAAATTATTATGCAAGTGATATTTTCTCAGATTTTCTTAAATGGTCAATGCAAATGATGTATATATAATTTTTAAGTCATGAACTATTACAGTATAAATAAAATTTTACTGAACAAAGTTCCCCATGAGAACAGTATTTCTTTCAAAAATAACTCAAATTGCACTGTTCCAAATTATTATGCACAGCAGATTTTCTAAACATTTTATGGATTATAAAGAACTGCAAACAGTCATTCTTTGAATGTGCAGCATTAAGTGGTCACATGTACTAAAATCAAAAACTATTTCAATCAAAAACATCTTAACAGACCGAGTTACATGTTAACATAGAACCCGTTTTTTGATATCACCTGCACAATTCTTGATCCATTGAACTTGTGAGTTTGTGGGAAGTTTCTGCTTGAATTTCTTTGCAGGATGTCAGAAAACCTTCCCATAGTTGCTGTTTTGATATGAACTGCATTCCACCCTCAGATCTTCTGCTTGAGGAAACTCCAAAGGTTCTCAATAGGGTTGAGGTCAGAGGAGGATGGTGACCACACCATGAGTTTCTCCCCTTTCATGCCCATAGCAGCCAATGACACAGTGGTATTCCTTGCAGCATGAGATGGTGCATTGTCATGCATGAATATGATTTTGCTACTGAAGGTTCGCCTCTTCTTTTTGAACCACGAAAGAAAGTGATCAGTCAGAAAGTTCATATACTTTGCTGAGGTCATTTTCACACTTCATGGACTCTCAAGGGGCCGACCATTGATTCTCTCCACATGATTTTAGCCCAAAAAATGACTCCACCACCTCCTTGCTGACATCACAGCCGTGTTGGGACGTGGTGGCCATCCACCACCATTATGCCTTTATCTGTACAAACCCATCTTTGTTCTGAATCAGCCACAAATCTCTTCACAGTACGATAACGCTTCAGTTTTTGTTAAATATCTAATGTTTTCATATCTTGTCATACGGCACTACACTATGTGATGATTTTCGTCAGCAGAGAGATCCTTTCTCTTTCCCATATTGTTTGAAACCTGTGGCCTGCTTAATAATGTGGAACATCCTTCTTCAGTAGATTTCCTTTAATTGAGCTCACCAGACAAACTAATCAACCCAGTTATCTGAAATTAATTATAGTGATTCAAAGAGCCCTGGCACACAATACCATCTATAAATTTAATAGTAAAGTGAGTGAACCTTTTGAAAATTTGTCTATTTTATGATGCTTTTTTAATTATGTGAATTTTCAAAGAACCAGACAGATGTTTCATTTTTCATTTAAAACCTTTAAAATGAAATCAGTGACATTTGAATCAGATTAAAGAGAAACCTCACTCTAATTTAAATATCTATGCTGTAGTTTCAGCTACACATTTACAGTGACAAATAAAAAGTGAAATGAGAGGCACACATAACCAATGATGTCCTTCCACAGACACAGATCTGTGTGCATAGAAGTTTGAAACTTTCCTGTGTGCATAAACACACGCAACAAGTCAAGCGCTTACCGTTGAGGGTTAACGTAATTTCTTTTCTGCATAAAATAGCTAAAGTTTCTGCTCTGCAGAGTTGTTTGAAATGTTTTGTTCATCTGTTTTTTGTGTCAAATAAAAGCTAAAAATTTGAATAAAGAATTCATGGAAGTATTAATGCCTGCTTTTGCCACAAAATAAATACGTAAAATTAGGCCAGCAAAAGGCTTCAAATAAAATACTAAATGCAAAAGGACTTATTATCATACAAAATATGCATATTTGCTAAGTTAAGATAATACATGAAGTTGCAGATAAGAATAAAGTAAGACTGTGAGCTGAAGAAGCCGGTTCAGCTCTAAAATGTGTTGAACTTCCCATCACTAGTGAGAGCAGTGCTCAGTTAAAAACTTATAATGCCTAGGACATTAATATTAATGTAAACATTAATTACTTAATTAACATTAAGTTCAACATTATGATTTTATATTAAAACTAGTCCATTTAGCTGCTGACAAAACATTCGTTCCTACAAAATACTGAGGTTTGAGTAAAAAATAAACTGGGAAAAAAAGCAAAAAGAAATGAAAACCAAGATGTGATAGAGATTTAGAAGAATGTCAGGTGGGAGGCAGTGAGTTGCTCAGGTAGGGGGCCTTTCCGTGGGACCTCTCTTTTTGTCCTTGACAACACCCAAAATGGTGGAGAAGGGGAGGAACAAAAGGCACACGAGGCAAAAACAAGAGAGTGACAACCTGTGCTGAGTTCATTATATATAAAAAAGCTCCTACTGCCACATATTTTCTACAATGCCTTCCTTTTCTCCCAGCTTTCTATTTGCAGACGTCTAAAACTCAAAACTCAAACTGGTATCGGTAAATCTAGCTGTACCACACATACATACACTCATGCCCGCACAGGGTGTGTCTTTTTATGGTTGCAATAACTTTGCAAAAATTTCTATTCATTTTTCGTTCATTTCTAAACCCTAACCTGAACTGAATTCACACCATAGACCTAAACCTAACCAAAAAACAACACATTCGTATGAGGCCTGGGCTTTGTAAGTAAGTAAGTAAAATTTATTATATAGCACGAATCACAGGTATTAAAATCACACTTTGCAGTTGGATTGCATTTGTTGGCCTAATGAGCCCTGTAAGATGACAAATGCTAGACCTAGCCATTACCAGTACATGCCTGACCCTAACCCTAACCTAAACTCAATTCACACCTAACCAGAAACAGCACTTCTTCTTATGGGACCCAGGCTTCTGGCCCCATAAGGACTAGTGGGACCAGGGAATAGGTAGGAAAATGGTCCTTACACTGTAGCAAAAACAAGACCACACACATACACACAGGATAACATCTGTCATTTCTTAGTTTATGGAACATTACAAGATGATAGAAATCAGCCGCCCACTCATTTGATATTTTCTGACACCAAAAGAGCAACATATTGTCAGAAAAGGTTTATACAAACGCATATAAATAGATGGGAAAACATAAACTCTGATTGAGCGAGCCGGAGCTGGATATTGAGGAAACCTTTGGTAAGGGCAGAAAATGTCAGGTTAGACAAATGACCTTTTAAACATGGAGCAGATGTAGAGAGTTATGCACACTATGGACAGAGGGCGCCTCAACTGTCCGTCTCTTAATGGCTAGTGAAAAGATAAGTGTCACGGTTTCACAAAGCCCTGGAATAAAACTGAGTTATTCCTGAATCAAAGGTGAAATTTTATAGTTGATGGTGCCACTGCACGTTTGGATAAAAAATACTGGAGCATGCCTACAACAGAATATTCAAGAAAAAAGTGGCGGGGGAGTATAAAAGATGCAGTACAGAAAGAAATAAGTGACAGTGACAAAGAGGTTGGGAGAGCAGGCCATGAATTACAGGTGTGGAGTTATGCATGGATGACATCACTGCACCCCTCCTCCAGCCCTTGGGAATGGGCACCTTGGAAACGGTCGCGAAGGGAACAGAGTAGAGGGGGCAGGGGGAAGGTGGAGCAGGTAGCATGGAAGACTAACAGCTAATCCAGCACTGAATTTAACCATTTCAACAATGTGTTTTGCTGATAAACAGCAAAAATTCACGACATACCAACATTTACCTTCCCTGAGTCCGATTCAGCCAATGGACCACCTCTACTCATAAAAGGCAACGAGGAGAGGCTCTATCACAGCCACAGCCCGCATTGTCCTCCTCCTCCCCCATATACTGTGACCTCTCATCCACTCCAGTCATTTAGGAAGGGGAGATTTAGAGCGGCATGATGGTAAAAAACAGGCACATGACAGAGAGGCAGAGACGGCCTCCATTGTCTCTGTTTTAACACATAGAGGAATATTGATGGAAAAACATGTACACGCAAAAAGAGAAGCTGTCATAGTGAAATGTTGGCCGTTAATGTATATAAGGGTGCTTTGGAGGTCATTCTGACCAACAAGCAAAAAGCCAGGAGAGTGCACTTAGAAACTAAAGTTAGCAAACAACACGTTCCTTGATCTTTTCAGGCATTGCAGTAATGAACAAACATGGCTGTGGCCACAAACCACTCTGACCTTGGAAGGCTCTCCATGTTACTGTAGCTCTGTCTGTCTTCTCCTACAATTAGTAAATAAAGCATTCTTAACTTTCTACCCAGCCAACATTCATATATCGGTAGAGAAAAGGCAAGAAGGTACAAGATGGCCTTGTGCTAATTGCAGTATGGGCTCTATCTGTGTTTCTTGATTTGAATTGGTTTGCTTCATATCTAAGATCCAGATAAGACTGAAGGTACCAAACTGTTTTTTTCCCATATGGGATGCATTTAGGAAACGCAATGGATCCCATATGAGAAAGCTATTGTGATCCAAAACCCACTCCAACCTGACCTGAATCATTGAGCCCAAGTATGCTGACTCAGTTCAATTGGGAAACCAAAATTGCAACATTTGTTACTTTTTCAGCTGGTGTAGTTCACTTTCACACTGGACAAAGGATCCAAACTTTTTGAAAAACCTGTTCCACTCCTCGCCTCTAGTGGCACTGCAGCAAGAACCACTGAACAAAACGACATAAAAACCTCAGAAGAAGATATAACATCAACTTCCTTCTTCAAATAATGTAAACAAAAATGGAGTATCTGCAGATTTTAGTAGTAGAAGGATTTCTCTTTTTTCTTTGGTAGAAGACCATGAGTCATTCCTCTAACTAGCACTAGATTCATGCTTTGTTTTGGTTGTATTTTCCCAGAATGCCCTGTGCTATAGTTCGCTTCGTGCTTTTGGAGCGGTCTCTGGTCCTCCTTGTATTCACATACGCATTTGAACCGCATATGTTCGAACCTATGCACAACCTCGGAACAACCAAAACCGAGGTTTGGTTGTTCCGAGGTTCAACCAAACCGAGGTTGAACCGAGGAACAAGAGTTTGGTTTTTTGGTCCTTGTCAAAGTTCAATTGTGAATTCAAACTCCCCAAATGAATCAGACTACTTAGAAAACCTAGAGTTCAATTAAAACAAAATAAGCAAGACTGGTGTGAATGCATCCTTAATTTAAAGATTAACATAACAGAAACATAGAGAAAAGGCTGAATCAGATGATATTCAGCTTGATGAACCCTGACTGGTGAAATGCTGCTTCAAAACTCAAAAAAACAAATTTTGGGGGATCAGAGAATGCAGCGAATGATTTTCAAGATCAGAAGGATTTTCAGAATGAGATCAGAGGGAGCGCAGAGATTTAGGAAAGTGCTAAAAAAAACTTGTGAAACATGGCGGGTCTCCATATACTGTTGGGTCCCATCATGTTGAGACTGCAGCCTGCAGTCCTCTCAGGCTGACAGAAAGAAAGAGCTAACTCCTCCACACATAACAGGAAGCCTTAACAAAGTACGTAATGTTGCTGTGTTTGATGTTTTTGAGGTTTTAACCATCATCTGTTATGGAATATGACTGAATTTGAAATGTTGCTCAACCTATGGTACAAGAAAGAAACAACATTCTCTATAGAAACCACACAGAGACTTTGGTTTTAGCTGCCCTAACCATGCTAATTATTAAAGTCAGAGTCTACTGACAGGTTAAATAATAATATGTAATCATACTGTAGTTATTTACAGTGATTCCTCTCTTATTCAGCATTATGGTGTTTATGGTGTAGCTTCTAATATAAATAATTAACTGTGAGGAAGGGAAGGCAATGAAAACATTTTTGAGTCCTGTTTTAATATTGTCTTATGATATATATTTTAAGAATAACCTGTATTGATAGGCAAAAATGAAGCCCAAAAGATTTTTAATAAGCATAACCCTACAAATCAGTATTTTGGCACAAAAAAACATAAGCTTTGCATCATATTAATTCATGCAAAGTGTTCTAGCAGGACACACCTCTCACACATGCTAGAGGTTTAAACTTAGCATACAACGCATATTAGATATTCATGCGAAAAGTGTGATCAATATCTTTTGCTGAATAAAAGATGCAGCTGGTTTTTGACTGGGGTCGATTTGAAATGGAGATGCTATGCTAATACAAAAAGGCTTTGGTGAGATTGGCCCTGAACCTTCCACATACCAGCAGTTCACATTTAGACGAGCTCACCTGCACTCTCCATAATGCATGAGCTGACTGCATATATATCATCCTCTGCACAGCTCACTCACACACTCCGACACGCGCGAGAAGGCACGAGGCCCCCGGCGTGTGCGCAGGTATGCACAAGACGGCCGAGCCGATACGTTGAGACAAGATTGAAAAAAAAAATAGACTCTGTTAAAAAGTAATTCAACATGAAAATACTTTATGTCCTATAGATGTGTGTTATGTTTGGTCTAATGGTATAGTTTCTGACAAAACTTTGCTTGCAGAAGCTTCTTTGAAAGCGTTAGCTTGCTCTGAAGCACGTTGGAGACATAGCTGGTTTAAAAACAGATAAAAAAAACCCGTACTTTGATCAAGCGGTGTGAAACACACAGACAGTGCTTAATCAAAACACTGGTAAGCCATCCTGAACTTCCAGGCTTTCGACTGCAAGAAACAGGGTCAAGGCTGCTGAACAACTCAGTGTGAGCCAGCTTCAGTGTGTGTGGGGGTTTCTTTCACTTTTTTTTTTTTTTTTTTGGAGGGGGAGTTTGGTGTTTGTCTGCTAGAAACCATGTCAGTGATGTTTGTGTGCTGCCAATTAACACACAGACTCAGAGTTAGCTGGAGCGGGAAATAAGGAATGGGAAGATAAAGTAAAAAAAAAAAAGAAAAAAGCACAGGAGGTGGAACAATTGATGTTGCCTCAGCATGAAAACCTGTGGTTTGCATTACATTGTTATGGCAGTGGACGATAAATATGCATTCACGGGGGCAGTATGTCTGATTTAGAAGACAAGCGAATTTACTTTGCACTGCTATCTTTTTCTGTCTCTCTGCCCCGGATAGTCTTTAACCTTGGCCTCTGGTGCTTCTGCCTATCGCAATAAAGTCACCCCTCCTCCTCCTCCTCCTTCTTCTCCTCCTCCTCCCCTCTTTCCGTCTCTCTCTCTCTCCGTGTCCCCCCGGCACCACTGTTGTCCACTGTTCCACTCATTCATAGTAAACACTATTGATTTTCAGCAGGGAAAATAAAAAAAAGAGCCATGAATTTTAATGCCCCTATCTGTCCCCTTCTCCATGCCTCTCCCTTCTCCTTCCTCCACCTCTCCTCCTCCTCCTTCACCACCAGCACCTCCAAACCGTCTTTCCTGAGGGGAGGATAAAGAGATGGGGATCGTGTGTCCGTGTGTGTGTGTGTGTGCGCTGGATATGTGAGTATAAGGTAGTGGTATGGAGAGGGGGTTGCATTTCTCATTTCCCAGCTGTGCCTCTCTCACACAACAGCCAGCACCCCCCTGGATCCTCTACCCTTAATACAAAAAACACACACACACACACACACTCGCACGCCCCCACACACCTCTGTTTTTCCTTTTCCTTGTCCCATCCCTTTCTCATTGGTCCCCCTTTTCCTCTTCACACCACTTTCAGCTCTGGGGATCGGAAGACGATGAAAACAGATAGGGGCTCCAACTCAAACAACCGCCGGCATTCACACCACAAGTGATGCAAACCGTCACCTGGGTCAAGGCCATCGACAGGCTCCACAAACATATACATATAAATGCGCTGCTCTCCTCACTTTGCCCTTTTCCAGTTCTAAATCTGCTTACAGTTGTCCATCTGATAGCAGCATTTATCTACCTCCAACACACACACGCACACACACACACTAAAAAAAGCCCCGTCTTCCCACCCATCATCTCCAACCTTTTCTTTTTCCTCCATATCTCCCTCGCCTGGCCTCTCTCTTCTACTCTGTGTATTGATTTTGCTATAAGCGATGTCCCGGTTGCGACAGGTTAGCGCAGACAGACAAAGGCAGACTTCATCAACCAGTGTTAAACACAGGAGCCACGTCCTCAATAATCACTCCATCACACAAAAGACGACAAGAGACAGAAGGAGAGGAAGGGAACCATGGAGAGGAAAGCGCTGATGACGAGCAGTGACGACTGGGGGTAAATGTGTTTTCAAGGTTGTCTTTTTGTTTTCTGTAATTTGAAGGAAACAGTTTCAAAATCTAAGAAGAAGTAAGACTGTTTTGCAGTACTTCTTTTTTATATGAAAAACAAGCACATTAATCAGAAGTCCTGCCAATGTTAGTCCAGATTATTTTCAGAAACAAAATTTTAAAAACGCAAAAAGAGGCTTTGGTGAAGAAAAACTGGTCATATAAAAAAAAATGCTTATCAAAGAGGATTTTTTTCTATACACGTGAACTGGATATGTAGAGAATATGACTTAGAAGTCCATTTTGCCCATTCCTAATCTTTAATTTTCATGCTAGGAAACACAAAAATATTGTAATTTTATGTCAGCTATTCTACACTGGTATTACTTTGTCCAGATTCTGTTTCCATTAAACTTTAATTATAAGCTAAAGATGTTGATGACTCAGAGAAAAGGGTAAAATCTTTTGTAAAACATAAGTAAAACTCTGCTTTAGGACAACCTTCTCCTTAGCCAGAGTTCCCAAGAATCAGGAGCTTATTCCTCTGAATATTATATTATAATATATTTGTCTAATGTTGACCTGCTGGTGTGTTGCTGGCATTAAAGCATAAATAGTGTAATATTTGTCAAATTATACTTATAAAACATTTACACCATTTTTGAAAACGTAAATATGCATCTACAAACTCTTTGCTGTTCTCATAAAAAACACAGAAACATGTCCCATCAGTAGGAGTGATAACACTGTTATTAATGTTAAAATAAAAAGATTATGGACAAAATAAGCCAGTCATTATTGAGAAAGGTACAAATAATTTTTAACATCTTTTTTTTAATAAAATGAAAATAAACAGATAAGCTATTTTCTCACAAGATATAGTTTCTATACATTGTTTTATATCTTGAGAATTACTTTTCGGTATAAATACTGCTTGGCTTAGTGATGATGACTTAGCTGTAGCTATTTCATCTATGGCTAAAAGACGTTTAAACTAAAGAAGTATTTTTTATTCTAATTCTAATTAGAACTACAAACAAGGCCAATAGAAATGCCAAAACAACAACTATAACTTAACTAGCTTGACAGTGTTGTGATATAACTAAGCAATGAAACTGATTTCAAAATGCAATAAAGCATATGAATCCATAAGACAGATTTATTTATTTCAGTGAGAATTATTTCAGGATTTATTTACACCTCTGCTATTTGGTTACTTGGCAGTATACTTGTTTAAGTGAGAAAAACTGAGAAAATAATGCAAATGTGACAACGTATTTGCAGCTTGTGTTCCAATTTAATTGAGTAGTAAAGTTTGCAGGCTCAACTTGTAGTTGGGGTCACTAGTTGCTTCCTTCCTCTGTTATTCTGAGGTTGGAAAGCTGAACAGTTTGTAGGTTTTGCTTTTGGTTCCAATCTCATTACAGGAGTGAGCAGATGTGAACTTTGCTGATCTTTTCAAAACACTCTGAGTCATCTGTCTCCGTGTGTGCATGTGTATTTGTGTGTGTATACACAGACCGTTTTCATCTCCTCTTAATCTCTTGCTCTTAATTCACAGAGTACATTGAGCCGCCTAATAGGATGTGACTGCTGCAGCGCTAGCCACAGCTAGCCGCTAATGAGAAGGCCGCCACAGCCGGAGAATCAAAGCGCCTCATCAGCACTTCTAATTACTCTAAACCTCGTTAGCCGGCTGGAAAGCCAACATCTGCTCTCAGTGACTAGCTAAAGCAAAAATGTAACATCAACATGGCCTGACGTAGCGGAGCAGGAAAACAAAGACCGAGCTGGAGTTTCAAAATCAAAATTTGGTTTATTGTCAAGTTGTTACATTTGTCTCAGAGTTTTACAAGAGAAAAAAGATGACTCCAGCTTTTCAGTGGTACCAAATACACACAAATTAGGGCTGACTGGTCTAACTGCGACAAGCAATTAGTGGTTAAGATGTGGCGTCCACCATGTGATCTTTCAATGAAACACTGGTTCAAATTCAAACTCAGAAATACATCAGTTCTCCCAAAAGGAAATTAAATCTTGTTGTAACGCATTCATTCAAATTCTTCAGAGCTCTTATAAACAGTGATGGCCGTTAGCAGAAAGGATGTAGCAGTCAGTATTAAAGTGAATTTGAAGAAGCCTCTGACTGAAGACACTCTGTTACTTTCTGAACATTTGTTGCACTGAGTCAAATGCTAAAATCTCAACAGTTCAAAATTGGATATTGGAAATCAGGAAGTTCAAAGTGTTAATTGTAGAGGCAAAAATTGCTATTTTTTCATATAAGCTCCTATAAAAGGGCATCAGATTGAATGGTGAATACGACTTCAGGGGTTTATGTGATTTTATCTTTATTTTTTAAGGTTATTTTCCTTATTTATTTTCTCTTATTTGTTCATTTTTGTTAAAACTGTTGTTATGACTCGGATCATTAAGCATCTGGTGGAGAGTGGGGACGATGTAGGGTTGGCAAAAGTTATTGTGAGAGGATTTGGGGTTTTTGGGAAACCTTGAGATGGGAATGTGACATTTTACAATGTCATTTGTGCTAAAATAATCAAAACTGTGTTACAAACAAAAACGAAATCACAAAATATTAAGAACAGACAAGATATCTCAATAGAAACACATAGAAAAATGTCCAAACCTCTGTGCAAAAGACTGAAAAGTGCAAACTTTGGCTGCATTTTGTAAATACTAATAAATTACTATTTAAACTCTATTTAGCATGAACTGTGTTCTCCTTATCTGCTGCTGTGGATTTTTCCTGAGCTGTTTTGTTCCACTGTGAGGTCCTGAGGGTACTAATGCTGCCCATCTCTGAAGCAGCAGGTGTGTGAACAGCAGGTTTCCATGTTGCTCTGTCAGTTTGCCCACTCGCCCCCTCTCTGCCTCTGATCAAAGCGCATCCTTTCAAACTCACCCCCCACTCATATCGCCTCCTCCTGCCCCCCAACCTCCTTCTGTTGCTCCTCTCTCCCACCTCCACCTTCCTCCTCCTCCTCTTCGCATCATAATTTGACTGATGATTACACTTGTCACTCATGGCAGCATGTGGCCAATTAGGAGGACGGGGTGAAGGGGAGGGAAGGGACAAGCAGGTTGCAACGTGGGGGAGGGAGATTTTAGGCCCATCACTGCTTCTTCCACTTAGCTGGCCTTTTCAGCTCTTACCTATGCCGGAAACCAATATTAATTCCTGTTCAATCTTTCGTACGGGATTCAAGAAACAAAGCAGAGAAATGCACTTTCCGTCTCTTTCCACGATGCTTTGGCCTTGTCTCACACTCTCTTGGCCACTTCAGCGTGTGCCCATGTTCCAAGGTAATCACAGACTCATTTAAAGTCACTTTTGCACACTACCTCTGACTGGTGGTTAAGAGTGCGACGGCAGACTAGGCTTTTATGGGCCTTAATGTGTCCTAGAGACACTTTGGCAACAAGGCTGCGGTCCCCCACCCCCTCCACTCCCAAGAAGATGTGAGGACAGCACGAGGGAGAGAGGGCCAGGACACGCGAGGCCGACTTAACCAGGTTGAAAACTGGGGGAACGAAACAGGATGAAAGGAAGGGAGAGGGACAAAATGGACAGAACATGGACACGTCAAAAGAGAGGGGAGAGAGGGGTCACTTAGTCACTCCCCCGGTACCCCCGCTCTGCGCCTCCTCCTTCATCCCCCCTTGTTTTTCTTTTTTTTTACAAGCAGACAAAGGGACAGAGGGGAGCAACCCTTGTACAGAGGAGGGAGGGGTTTGTGCCTCCCTCTAACACCCTAAGATACCTCCCCTCTTTTCTACGCTTGCTAATATTTCCAGACAACCAGTTAATACCACAAGCGTATTAAGATGGTGGACAAAGTGTAACATTTTTATTTAGACAGCATCTAGATTTTAAGTTAGGGGTTGGTCAAATAAAAATCAGAAAAATGTGGCTTGACTGTATAAATAGTAACCAGAATATTCAGAAATGAAGATTCTAAAAAGTTATGTTTGCAAACCATGCAAGAAGATGCTTTGATTACCCTGAAAATACTACTGCCACTTTAAAACACAGTGGTGGCAGCATCATGATACGGGGATGCGTTTCTTCAGAAGAGACAGAGAAGCTAGTCATTATGTAAACACAAAGCAATCCTGGAAGAAAAACTGTTCTGCCTGTTTAAAAAGGCAAGATTTTAATATTTTTCATTGATTTTCCAAATCGGAGAGGCTCCACACACGACGAAAACAAATCGTGTATTTAATAGACACAAGCAGATTCCACTCACAAATATTTCAGCTGCCGGAAAGAAAATCTCACAAAACCTCTCGATACAAAACAATAGCTCAGAGTAAGTAAACAAGGCCGATGAGGAAGAAGCAAAGGCGATAGTTTGCGGATTATTTTTAAAAGAGAAACAATAACTCAAAAATAAAAGGAGTTAGTTGAAGAAGTTATAGTTTTTTAATAGGTGAGGGTTTAATTATTATCATGTGTTTTGGATTCCCCTCCATCTTTCTGTCAATTTACTTTCTGACTGGCTACAGGTCACATTCAAGTGAGTTTTTCCACTGGGAACAACTCACACTCCGAAATATCAGACCAAGACAATCCGACTTGTTCAATATCCCCGATTTGAGGTCGTAGCGGTCCAGACATCCTTCCGAGCAAACCAGATCACTCCTAAGACATCACACAGAGCAGGAATATCTCCTAAGATTATCTTAAGAGCCATCACGATAATCGGAGAGACCTTTAGACTGGAAGAAGACGAAGATCGGGCCGAAAATCGGCATAGAAATCAACCAGGCTTTAGAGGTTGAAAAAGACTTGAGGCTAGGCCAGAGGTTCGGCTTCAAACAGAAAAATGACCCACAAGCCAGAGCTACACTGGGATGAAATCATATTCATGTGTTAGAATGGCCCAGTCAAAGTCTGAACCCCAACTCCAACAGAGGCAAAACCTGAAACTTAATTTTCACAGAGGCTCAGTGCGTTGGGTTCAGTTTTCTTCCAGATTTATTCCAGCTATGCACTATATGTGTTGGTCCATCATATTAACTTCTAATAAAACACATTGAAGTTTTATTAGAAGTTAAAGTTTGCCGATGAAGTTTGTAGCTGTAAAGTTTTAAATGTTAAAGAACGTGAATATTTTTGCAAGGCAACAAAGACTGTTATATGGATTAAAAACCAACAAATAATTGCTAAAGACTGTCACGTGTTTGCAGCTGCAATAAAAAAAAAAAGTTTATGCACTTTTTGAAGAAAGACAGGAGTGAGAGAAGCTGCACAAGGGAGGGAAATGAGAAGCAGAAGAGGTGGTGAAGTACAACAGATTAATTTCAGAACAGAATGCTCCTGCTGAGAGAAGGACAGAGAGCAGGAAGGATAGAGGGGATCAGGAGCGGGGAAAACGCTGAGAAGAAAAAGAAGAGAACGGAGATTAAACATGCATTCAGCTCTCTCAAAGGGCTGCAGTGTTTCCCTTTTTCTTCTTTTTTTTTGGGGAGTGGGGTGTGTGGGGGTCTCTGCTGCCTGTGAATGTGTGTGAATGTGTATGCATTTGCAGTGATGTGACATAGCTTCTGGAAGACACATTCACCGCCGGTTTGAAAACCCCAAACGCTGAGCACTCTCATCCGCCTGCACTCTGAAGGACATGCGATGGAACCCCGGAGGTTAATAGGACGTCTTCATTACCATAAATCTTATCAGCTAAATGAAATGGGCGAGAAGGGGCTCTGATTTAGGCCTCCTGCTCCGCTGGACTAAAAGGGAGACACCCAATCAAACCCCTGGGTTTTATTGGTCTTTTTTATTATCTAAATGTACTGGCACATGAGCCGGGTGGCAGAGGTGACAGCCCATAGCAATCAACAACAAAAGAAGACAACGGCCGGGGGAAACACAATTGGTAGTCTGTAAATCAGTCATCTCTGCAGATGTTGCACAATGTGCATGAAGAATATGCATGAAATGTAGCCCTTATTTATGAGTAAGAGGAGGAGAGTAGTACACACAACTCCAATCCAATGGAAAAAAGAGGGAAGAGAAAATGGATTTAGCTTCAGTTTAGTTTAGTTTAGTTTATATCCACATCTAGCTCCATCAATGCTATTTTTACAGTGATCCACGCATCACATGAGTCACATCATTAAACAGTTTTTAGAAACTAAATAAAAACAAAACAAGACAACATGGCATAAACCATATTATATACTGTATATAGATATATATACAGTAGTGCAATATATCCAACTCACAACCACAAACGTACATTGTCTGAAGAACACTAAAATATTTTACCTTTAATTTACTATCATTAAATATAACATATGCTGCCGTTACACAGAGCAGAACTGTACATTAGTTCTAACCTTTGGAAAAATACATTTCTGTTTTATAGCATGCCTAGTAAAGTGAAAATGTCTATTTTGGCTAAATGATACATTTTGAAATGAAATCACAGGTGTTCAGCGCGAGTAGTGAGTAGTTTAATCTACCTTTAAGAGAAAATCATCCCAACATGTCACACAGTCTTCTAACACTTGTGGAGTAATGACAACAAAGCACAATACAAGCTGCTCTATTACAGAATCATTTCAGTTTTATATTATGAAACTGAGATTTCATATTCCTAATGTCCCAGGGAGGACATTAGGAGTAAACTGTGTGGAAATAATATATTTAATAAGTTAATAAAGTGTTAGAAACAGTCTGGTGTGATTCATACTGTGACTTCCTGATAGTTTGAGGTTTGTGATTGGCAGCCTGTTGAGACGTCCGCTCAATCCCTGATAACAGAGCTTCTACCTCTGACCAAGCATCCAAACGCAGCCGGAGAGAGACGCTCCAAGAGAAAGGGTGAGGAAGAGAGAGAGAGGAGGAATGGGAGCAAGAACCAGAGAAAGGAGTATAAATCAATATCTAGAATGGAGTCAGGAGGTTTGTATGTGTTTAGTCCTGCTGATGTGTTGATTAACTGCACTGCACACACCTCACCACATACCACACACTCTTCTTCCATCCTGGTGTGTATGTGTGTGTTCTGCAGCTGATTAAGGTCTCGGGATGTGATTAAGTGGCCCGCTCATCCAGCTCCTGGTTGGGGCTAATGTTGGGCTTTATTTCACCGGACACACACCGACCAACACCACAAAATGCATCTGCAGCGATTCAGTAAACAAATTCAGAGCTAATCAGGCTGTAGATGCAACTCATCGAGGTCGGTGAGTGATATTTTTTTAATGACGTCCAGCTGCGTACGCTTCAAAGTGTCTTTGTGGAGGTATGGACATTTAAAGCAAGGCTGTAAAGGTCACTTTCCCTTCGCACTGCAAACATCTTCACATCACTTGAACTTTTTCACCCTTTTTCATGTGAAAACCTCAAAATTCGATGGATTTAATTGGGAGTTTATAGACCAGCACAAAGTAGCATATAATGTGTTGAGGGATCAAGGATGCATTATCTCCAGTTTATTTTTTTAGTGAAGTAAAAATCTGAAAATGTGTTGCTTGTCTCTCTCCACTGCCAAATCAAATCTTCATATGATTACGTTTTACTCTCTTTAAACACCAAATGACTGATTTTTTTTTACATAATATTCTTTACCGCAAAGTTAGACAAGCTTGGTCAGAATGATTGAAGATAATTTGTGAACATCAGTTTTAAAGCTTTACCACAGATTTCTAATCTGGACTTTGACTGGACCATACAGAAACATGAATATCCTTTAAACTGATGTGGCTCTGGCTGTATGTTTAGTGTTGTTGTCCTGGAGAACGGAGAACCTCCACCTATCAAGTCTTTCACTGCCTCTGACAGGTTTTCTTCCAGGATTAATCTGTATCATCTTCCCATCAACTATTACCAGTTTTCCTGCTCAGGCAGAAAAAGCCATTACCACATACCATACCATATCATCCTGCCACCACTGTGTTGTGTAGAGGTAGAGTGAGACCCTTATATTGAACTTTGTAGCAGCAATCCAGAGTTTGATTCCAAACTTTGGGACTTTTGCTGCATTTACTCTCTTCTTTCTCTGCCCATTTACTTTCTGAATACTGCAAATAAGAGCCACAAAAACCTTTTTAAAAAAATGTATAACTTAAGACTGGTCATTTTCTTTACATTTACAGTAATGCATTACTTTGTATTGATTTAGCACACAAAAATTTTGTTTGTAGTTGTAACATGACAAAAATACATATTAAGATGCCCCTTATATGTATGCATCTTGATCCCTGTGGTTCTTAAGGGAAATTCAATACTACTAATGCTGCTAATGAGCATTAATACTAAGAAGTACAAATAAGACATCTTAAATAATGGTGTCATTACATACAGTCTCAGACTGAATCTGTGTGGATTAATCCAGAACCACATAACAGGTTTAACTTCCAGTGAGTATTTTAGGAGAATGAAGTCGCTGTAATTAGAGCGGGTATGATTACATGCTCGTATTGCCATACGCCGATTTTAAAATTAAATCCAATCCTGACTTCCATGGCTAAGGCATTCCACATCAGCTAAACATAAACCACCCCGCCTCCGGCGTTCTTTGGGTCTTGTCACATTGTCAAACTAATATAGACCAACTGATAGCCCATTAGCTGCTGAAGCATCCTGACATAAGTGTGCTACATTCAGGACTCCGCGGCTGCCTCATAAACTGCAATCTAATTCTACTACCACAGGGAGAGCAGAGCGGAGCGGAGGGAGTGAGAGGGATTCGGGTTGTGACAGAGAGCAGAGAGTGGGAAAGAAATGGGAAAAGAAGAGGAGAGGGAGGGAGAGAGCCACAGAAGAAGAGAGAGGTTGCTTAATGCAATAAAGCATGTAGTATTGACATCTTTCTCGTGTCTATTGATTCCCCATTATGTTGCTAACAAACCCAGGTTGACATTTTGTCATTTGCAATCATGTTAACACTGCGACTTGCACGCTCCCCCTCCACAAGCCAATCTATACCTGCACACACCAGTTTGCACACGCCTTCATACTTGTGCACATTTATTCCCTCTTCATTAAACACACACACACAAAGTAGATGCATGCATGACATTACATCATGTTCCAAGTAAATAAAGGAAGGAACAAAAAACACGAGCAAAAGAAGGAGTTGAAGTGTTGAAGAGTGAGATGCACCAGTCAACCAACCAGAGATTGGAATTCATCAGTTTTCACTGATTAGCTCTGATTGGTGGAAAAACGGGGAATGCATTTAAGCTAAGAGATCCAATCATTGAAAAGGGCACTTTTTCAGTCTTGTTACAAAAAGGGGGCATTTATTGCCCTTAAAAACAACAAAAAACAGAGAAA
This sequence comes from Xiphophorus couchianus, assembly GCF_001444195.1. NCBI lineage: Eukaryota > Metazoa > Chordata > Actinopteri > Cyprinodontiformes > Poeciliidae > Xiphophorus > Xiphophorus couchianus. The sequence continues at coordinate 11,789,237 of NC_040230.1, forward strand.
GCCCAAATCAAGCAGAAATCAGTATCAGTGTGTCAAAGCCTGACTGTTGCCTCTCTTAAATTATGGCAAAATCATCTTATATGAGTAGAAATATGACCTGAGTTTGGATGCAAGGTCCCAAAGGAGCCAGAGTTTGGCTTTGGAAAGCCTAGAGAAATATGGCTCAAAAGAATTTCAAAATATTAAAAGACTCTGAGGCAAATTTCTGCATAACGAAATGTGGATCTCAGACTTCTACAGCAAAAATGTGATGAGTGTAAATGGAAATGTGTTGATTTCATATCAGCATTTATGGCTTTCAGGAAAAAAAAAACTGAATCAAAGAAAAAAAAAAACAACAGACATTTGTATACCTCAGGAAAATCCTGATCTGGATACAGGTCACATTTTTTATTCGTCATATGAATGAAAACCGTGGAGGAGCTGCACAGCAAAAATGTCTCTAAATGTCACTAAATGATAAAAGCAGATAAAGAAATACACTGCTCAAAAAAATAAAGGGAACACTTAAACAGGTGTTTAACACTTAAAGTGTTCCCTTTATTTTTTTGAGCAGTATATATAAAAAATAAAATAAAATAAACAGCATTTTAAATCTGAAATTTGAAACCCATTTGTAAGTGTAAGCGCTTGCATGCGTGAAAGAGAGTCAGTCTTGTAGGAAACAGTGGCTAATGGTGTGTGACAGAGAGTGCATAGCGAAGATGAACTGAATCTATGAGTGTGTGAGGAAAAAGGCAGTTTTTGGCCCCATCATATCATATCCCAGCAAGCCCAGCACTGTGCGGGAAACTCACCGGTTTCTCCTCTATGTCCCATTAAACTTTCATACGCCGGTTAATGCTGATGGCTCTACAAACCACTTTACTACGTACACACAGGTAGTTCACACAGCGATGCCACTGACCTGTACCTTTCACAGACACGGTGCCATTAAAAATAGAACAAAACCTGGATGGGTTACAGCAGCTCGCCATCCAGGTGGAAAAGGGTCTAACACGCTTGTTTTATGCTACTGTATGTGATGGCTTGTCTGTTTCATGACGGTGTGTGTGGGTGTCTGTTGGGGTGTGTGTGTGTGTGTGTGTGAGAGCCCCCACAGGGGTTGTGCATGAGTGCTCGAGGCCTGTTGTAACATAAAAGAGAATGAACACACAGGGGGGCAGAGCAGGGTCAGGTGGGGCTGAATCTAACACTGCCGCTGTGACCTCTGACCCCGCACAAAGCTGTGACGCAAAGGAGTCAAGTAGCTGCCACCAGTCAAAGAGACAAGTTAACCGAGAGCTCAAGTCAAAAGCCCATCGACTACACGGGAAATCTGCAGGCCTTGCAAAAGTGTTCCCATCCGAACTTTTTCACACTTTGTGACGTCACAATCACAAACTTTAATGTATTTCACTGAGAGTTGATGTGGGAGACAAACACAAAGTAGAGCATCATTTTGCAGTGGAAGGAAAGTGAAGCACAGTTACTGTATGTTGTATGAATAAAAATCAAATATGTGTGGCCTGCATTCATATTTAGCCATTTTGAATCAGCACTTTGTCAAACCCCCTTTTAATGCAGTAACAGCTTTGGAGTTTTTTGCTACCTGCTTGAACTGAAGTTTTTTTAAAACTCTCTCTCTTTGCAAAGAGCTCACAGAGTGTCTGCAAGCATCAATTTTCCACATTTGAAGCCTTCACAGAACAGCTGGATTCCTATTGAGATTAAATCACAGACATTTTGACTCTGTTTACCAACAAGTTGACTTCTGAAGCCAGCAGGTTTCACTTCTTTAGGGGGTATCAGAGTAAAATCGCCTGAATCCATATTCTTGACACACTTTTGTAATTTTTATTAGTAAAAATCACATACATCCCTTTTTCCTTCCACTTTTCTACAAATTGTTTTTGGCCAAACACATTAAAGTCTGTGGTAGTAACATGACAAGATATGAGAAAGTTGGTGGCAAAAATACATTTACAGAGCAAAAGCTATGAACTATTACAGCTCAGATGTTAAGCAACTTTAAAATGTCGGTTAATTTACTGTTAGTTGGTTTCAGTATTAATTTGTTGCCGAACATCCTTGCTTCCATCTTGTTTCCTTGTGTTCCCAATCTCGTTTCACTCCGGGGTTTGTGAATCGACCCTTGCAGCAACAAACCCTGCATTTTTCAAGAAGGACATTGCGCCGTTCTGCTTTATCTAAACAGAATAAAATCAGCATAGCATTGTGAATCACTGTCATCCCCCTCATTCAAGTAGCTCAGCTGCCTGCGCAAACTTCCCATCCGTTTGTCTGCTTATTCAGATGCAAGGCCAGGGCCCGGGACGCTGCAACATAATGGCTCATCTGTGGTTTATCCTCACCTCTCCACTCAAACTGAGTTTTCCTCACCTTCCTCGTTTTTCACTGTCATCTGACTCACTTTCACGTGATTCTCTCCTTTCTCTCTCTCTCCTTCCACATTTTTTTTTTGTATCTCATTCTGACATTTGCCATTTTTCAACACTTGGAGTGCAAAAACTCCTCCCCGCGGGTCCCTTTGCCTCACCCTCCTTCCAACATCTGTCCCTTCTCCTCTTTGTATACATCTCTGGAGAAATGTCAGGTAACAGGTCATTCTCGTCCCTGCACGCTGTTTTTCTCTATTTATCTCCATCACTTGCCCTTTGTCGTGGCTGCAGTTGCAGTGAGAGGTGAAACTGGCTGTCTCCAAAATCAAATGATTCAAAACAGATTTCTAAAAGTGATACTAGGAATTTGGGACGGCTTGTTTTGGTTGTGCCGTTGAAGAGATAGTTCGTTACTTTTTTCCCCACATTAGCTGAGAAAAAAAAAGGTTCCTCTTCAGCCTCTGGGTCCTAGTAGTCTGGATTTATGGGGCATCGTCTCTATAAAGGGGAAATTTTAACTTTTGGGTTCCCCGTACAAAACAAAACAAGAACGTCCCCCTGAAACCAGAATTGTAACTGGTGAAGCTGGAAGTTGCCGAGAAGCCCCGCATCCATCCAAGATGGCTGCCATGCATAAAAATATCCTAAAAGTTGCATCTATTTAATATATAATTTATATTTACTATATGTACTGTAACACCGCTATTTGTGAAAAATGTAATTTAGTGCTTGAATGCATGAAATGGAAAGAATTGTTGTCATTCATTTAAACAATAAAAACATAAAACAATTACAAATAACACTGGATTACTACATGCAGCAAGGATGCACATCACAACACATATGTGGTCCCCTACATTATACTTAATGGAAGTGTGGAATAGCACATTAAAGGTGAAATAATAGTCTTTTAGCAGAACCTCACTTCCAAAATTTTTAACTGTCCCTTTAAAAGCTAATTTAAATCAGTGGACAAAGGCAACATGCATCTTAATAATGGAGAAAATCATTAAAGAGTTTTCAAAAAGTGAAGTTTGAGATTGATGACACACAGAAATATATTTCTGGCTTTTGTTGCTGTTTAGATGGTTACAACGTACAACTATTGGCAATCATAAATTAATTGTCCATCATTTTCTACAATGCCTTTTTCCTTCCACTTAACTTTCCATGAACATACAGCGCTCTGTGAACATTTAGCTTTTTCTCTTTTTTTAGCAGCAGTGTTTTGTGGAGTGCTCTCCATGTGGAGATGCGCCATTTTCTGTAAACCAAAATTATCGAAATGAATACAACACACTGTGTAGTCAGGTTTTGTAACTTTAGTTTCACTTTTAAAATAAATTACTTAATTAAATGAAACTATTGATAGTATAATTTAAGTTTTATGCAACTGCATAAAACTTGTGCATTTGTGCAACTATGCAGGTTCAAAGTTTGCTTATACCTCAGGCCATCTTCACAAGCTATGGAGATCTACTATTACAACACTTTGCTGAACTATTTTGATTTTTATTCGTCCACAAACGAGACAGAAAGAGGAAGCTGTTGCATGCGTAGAAATCAGACCAGGCTGGACTGCGCTCAGAGTCCTCTGACAGCAGCACTTATATACTGAGGCCGGTCTGGATGCTCCCAACATGCGTCCCTTTTCTTCCACATGAGCGCAGATAAAACACAGACGGCGCCACTGCTTCATCCCCCCCTCTCCCCCTCATCTTCCTCTCCTCTTCCTCCCTGACTCCACACTCCCTTCGCTCCCAACCGCGCAGCAGCCAAGCCATGGGACTGAAAGAGACGCAGTCAGTCACTCCAAGTGGAGATTTTTGCCAAGATGGGAGCATTCGTGCGCCTCAATAAACAATGATAAATACTAGTATGTGGTTCCCCTGCAGATTATGTTTGTGAATGAAGCTCATGCACACAATTTAAAAAAAATAAATAAAGGAATAAAAGGGTGTAATTCTCTTCTCATTCAGCATGGTTGCACTTCTCCGTACACCTTGCTCTCTCCTTCTGTCTCCCCCTCTCACTTCTTCCACCGGCCCCGGAATCGATCTCCGCAGGATCGATAAGTTGGCATGAATATTCCCTGCCTGCCGAGAGTCTAGTTGGGGAGAGTCGGAGGCTGAGGCTCAGGCGCAGGCAGCGGAGGAGAGGGGAAGGACGGGGAGCGGATTCTGGAGAGCGAAATACCCGGAGAAAGGAGCACAGAGGCGGAGAGGAAATAAAACATCACACGCAGGGGGTGGATGGAGTAACGGCGCATCGGACTGGACAGCAAATACGAGGATATACATCTATATTTTTTTTTTTATCTTAATGCACGGATAAATTAATTCCGATTCAAACAAAAGGTTGCACAGGAATCTGGTTAGGAAAAAAAGAGGAGACCGGGGGAAGTGAGTGTGTAAAGTGGGTGTGTGTGCGCCGACAGCTCTTCCAGCTCTGCAAGCGCATCGGGGCGGGTCTGCAAGGCTGGCCGACATGGAGGAGGTGTAGCACAAGGAAGATAAGGAGGGAAGATAAAACAATATAGTAAAAATAAATACAAATTAAAAAAAAATGTCTTACCAGAGTTGGAGCGGAGAGCCAGAGGAGACTTGAGACGCCAGGCGCTGAGGTCAGGGGCAGTTCTCTGAAAGACGAACGGCACCGGCAAGGGAACAAACATGATCTTCTTCTTCCTCCTGCTTCTCGTTTGGATGCAAATAATCTGACACAAGCTGGGTGACAAGCTCTGTCCTCCTCTGATGCTTCTGGCTCTTCTCTGGCAGACAGCTTTGGGGGAATATTTGGTTTGTAGAGCTCACAACATTCGCAGTTAGATGTGTGCACATGTAGCCTCGGCTGCGCACTTTTCTATGTACACGTGTGATGCATTAGAGTTTTGGTGTAGCCTAAATGTGCATAGAGCATTCATATATAGATATATACTTATATAGACGTGGTCCCTTGAGTAACTATCACGCAGACGGGGAAGAGAGGAGCTCGACTTCTGCAGCTACGTAGAAAGTTCCCTTAGAATTAAAGCTTAGAATAAAAGCTGATGCACCTACGCCTTTCTTTCACTACCTTTGCTCTGTTAAAGCTTTCTCCTTGAGTAAACATAGAGGCCCCCGGAGCTTATTTTATCCTCTCACTCCTCAGCAGTTCCTGTAGGTGTGAAGAAGGCATGAGAACAGTCGCTGAGCCTATTCCTGTGGCGTCGCCGCTTTGGTATCGCGTTTGCAGTTTAGAACAACACCATCGGAGATTACACAAAGACAGGACAAGAAAAGACACGCAGAGTTGTTAAGATGTATGCATTTTGTGGGGATATTGTATATATATTTGGTCTTTAGCTGCTCCTTAGTCGTCTACATTCATCCAATACGCGCAAACGCGCCGGATCGCGCATTCAACACAGCTCGGTTTAAGCGGGGTTTTTTTTCTAAATCTAATAATAAATAGGTATAAACAAATGATAAATAAAAGGGGGCACAAACAAACAGGAGTCAGAGAACACAGCAGCGAGCGCGCATGGCACTGACGCTCCTCCTCCTTCGCTCTCTGTCACAAGGCAGTAATTAAAACGCAATCAATCGATAGATAAATAAATAAACATCTAAATAAATAAATACTAAAAACGGAAATCCCCACGAACAGAAAAGAAACAAAAAATAAATAAATAAATAAAACCACAAGACGGCGTTGCTATTCTAGAATCCGACCATGGTGCCGCGTCTTATCGGAACACTTGCCTATATCTCCGTCCATCCGCCTGTGTGTCTTTGTTTTTGTTTTTGTTTTTTTGTTTTTTTTTTTGTCTTTCTTTCTCTCTTTTTTGATTTTTGTTTGTCTCTTTTTGTCCCCTTCCCGTTATAATTTGGGAACCCCCAGATAGCTCACTCGACCCGGCTCCCCTCCAGGATTGTAGCGATCTGCCACCAGGCTGGCCGCAACATTGAGGCGAGAGAGGAGCCGCTACTACTCACACATCACCACCCCCATCCTCCGCACCTCCCCTCCTCCCTCCTCCCTCCTTCAATCCCTCCCTCCTCCTGCCTCCTACACCCGCCTAAGCACCTCACCACCGCCCCTCCTTTCCCACCTCTCTCTCGTTTTCACTACCGCTGCAAAAGGTATCCTGTATTGATTTTTTTTGCACCGCCACCATCACCCCCCTCCACCAACACCACCTCCTCTTAATAATACCGACTATAATGATGCCAGCGTTGATCAGTGCATTACTGTTTAGACTCCTTGAGAAGGGACAAAAGTCCCCATAAGAGGCGCCTATGCAGCCGATATCCGTCAGGATGCAAGGCTTGCTCATAATGAAGTTATCACGCTGCTCCCGTTCAGAGCCGGCCGAAGGTATAAGCGAATTAAGCTTCCCCACCCCAGTCAGCAAGAGTGACTTCTGACAGAGGGGCAAGCAGGTACCAGGTTGCCCAGGGACGCATTGAAAGGGCAAAGAGCACCAGATAGAAACATAGAAGATATTTGTCAGCTGGGCCATGAAGAAGTTTTCTATTGCTTGATACATGAGCGGCCAATGGGGAGCCGCGTGCCTATGGGTTGAGTAGAAACCCCCTGGTTGCTGCTGAGAATAGCAAGATTAGCTTGCATGCTTTGTGCAGAGCTGCATTGCATTTCATTTATATCGGTTGAGGGGTAAACATTTAAAACTATTTTCTATTTTCTACTTAAACTCTGTAGGGAAAGAAATACGAAATCCCTCATTTATTTTTGTTTTGATCTGGGGTCATATTTAATGAGTCACAACCAAAATAAAGTGTTTTTTAAAAGGTTTTCAGAAAATAAAGTCATAATTAAATTGCATTACATGCCATCTGAGTATGTTTATGATTATTTATGTCTGCAGGTTTTGTATGAAAAAGAAATGAAGTGACCCAGAGCTGAGTTACCATGAGGGTCCAGCTAACCAGGTTATCTCATACTTATTGTTGCACTGCTAGTAAAACATGAATCTATTGGGGTTAAATGCAATACATGGAATAAAGATTTGGGCTATTTGAAGGGATTTTATAATGGGCTCTATTCATACTTCACAGACAGATTTTCTCTAGTTTCCAATAGAAAATGGAACAAATGCCACCTAAAGTCAGAATTTTGACCAGAAAGGTCAGAGGTCACAGGGGTTCTGTATCCCGTAAGGCTGCTTTGTAGACAAAATTTTATAAAACATGAAATCAGAACAAAAAAATCTGTAAATATAGTGTAATACAAAGCCAGATGAGACTTTTCATGCAAATATTTAATTTTAACATCTTAATTACTATTTATCACCATATGAACTATAGGAAAAATAAACTTACTTCCTGAATTTATGTGCAACTACATACAAAATTAAATGGGGTTTAACTTTTAAACAGAGTGGTGGTAGCTAATCATCATATAGCACATGTAATGAATTTGACTATAGATATTTAGCATTCAGATGAGCTAAATGTGTGTAAATATGATGCTTGTTGGTATTCCATATGCATCAACAGGCATTAGTGGTATAGAAACGTCACCATGGCTGTGTGGTGGTTTGAGGCAAAAGAACAACAAGTTTCTCCATAGTTCAATAAAATGGGTGTGAAACGGTTTGTTTACTTGCAGTAAATGGAAGTAGACAAAGACAAAATGTGAAGCATAGATGATAAATGGGGTAATGAATAAACAAGCATCAGCGGTTAATAAAGTATCACTTTGTGAGCTTGAAGATTGCCTTCAAATAGCATCTGCTATGTTTCACAAAGCATAAGTAAACGTCACTGCTAAGGCAACACTGGTTCACCATTTAAACAGACTGTATATCCTTCAGTCTTTTTTACATTAAAGGTTTTTGAACATCAAATTTGAAAGAATTTAAATTGATCATAATTTGAATAATTTTTTTTACTAAAAACAGAAAGATAGTTGGATTTACTGAGATAAATTATAGCATTAATTTAATTATGCTAGCTTGAGTATTTATGATATTTTCTGTCACATTTCATATAGTTGCTGCTTTATTCAATGAATAAATTATTATTTTCTTTGTTAACTTGTAACCAAAAGTAATGTAAATGTCCCCCTTTACAAACTATCTAATTCTGCATTAAAAATGTTCTCTTTTCATTTCTTATTGTTGTAGTGGTGGTTGTTCTGTAATCAAATGTTTTTGGGGGAATGTAATTAAATGTTTTGCATTTCTATAATTCATAAAAAATACTTAATTCACAGAAAAACATACTAGCATGTGAGGGTGTAGGTGGGCCACGTTGGTACAAAATATTAATTTATTATATTTTAAGGAAACGGGAAAGAAATAAATGGCAATGTGTAGTTATGAAGTGGGGTACAAATCAGCAGAGGAATAAACTGACCCAAAAAGTATATTGTGTGACATAGTTATTATAGTCGTTGGTCTGAAGGGTTACTTCAAAACATACAACAAAAAGTAGAAGAAGAAGAAAAAAACAACTTAGACAATTTACGTTAAATATTATGTTTCATTCTGTTTGTACTGGGAAGTCAGAGTTTTCAAGTTATAAATGTAGAAAATAACTAGTGCGTGTTGAATCGCTAAACTATTTATTAGCACTTTAGTTTCTAAATGCATAAAATAAAGAAAAAGTATTTTGTCAAGTTGGCACCACAACAATTAGGAGACTCAACTGCTTCTGCTCCAGAGCTAGAACCGGTTCTTCTCATGTGCTACGTTATTCCCAGGTCTGAGCTCTGACCTCCGAGACAAATCAAACAGGACTTTTGTGGTCCTGTTGTTGGTGATAAAAAACTGACTCTAAATCAAATTTTGCTTAGAGCTGCAAACAATCTTGGCCTGTTCTGCTCCTGACCACATTAAGCCCCCCTTAGTGGACCAAAGTGGACTTTCAGGTCAATGCTAGAAGACAGGAACAACTGAATAATATATCAGATCACCATTGCCATGCAACAACAGCATGTGCAAATCACAATCACAAAGGACTGATTGGATGCAATATTTTGTTGGCTATGATATTTCAAGTGTAGTGCATTAAATATGTCATGGCATTAACACATTTTACCACTTGGTTTCTGTTTTATGATCCCTTGTGAGATGGATTTTATCAATTCACATCCTGAGAAAAGGGAGGGAAATAATTGAAAGTCCTTGTAGCAAATGGAAAATATTGAAATAATATTGAAATGTCATGTTTTCCTGATACAGTTCTAAACAGGAAGCAGCACTCCTGGTATGAGTAACTTGGCTGAAAAAACCCTTTCATTTATTTATTTTTTAGAGTGAACTGCATAAATCTGATAAGTGCATGAAAAATCCCCAGGATTGTATTTTGAATAAATGTTGACGATGCTCCCGGGTTACAGGTAAAATCACTATCTGCCCCTTTCGTCCCTGGATAGCTCCCCTCTGTCCTCGCTTCCTCTGCAGCGACGTGTTACATGCTTGTCAATTACGGGCCAGCATCAGTCAGCGCCGGGCGCTTACACACCAGATTATTGTCGATATAGATTTTTAAATAGAAAAATCTATACTTTAAACATCACAGTCAATACGGGCAAATCAATAGGAATGAGCCCGCTCTTGCTCTTGCTCCTGTTGGGGCTGAGAAATCCCCCCCCACCACCTCCACCTCCTCCCTCCATGCCTCCATCATCAGGGCTGCATGTTTTAGTATCTGCAGGTGATTAGGCCTGCTTGAACTTGAGATTGGATGCGTGCAGTGAGTTATTTGCTTCTCATCGCCATGTTCCCCGTTCACTCAGTCATCAACCGACAGCCTAATTGCCAGAAATGTGAGCGGCACACTAATCTGGTGTGCTCTTAATTATGAAAAATGCCTCATCCCCTGCAGAAGACAACCCGGTTTTATTGTCCTTCTCCCTCCGCTTCACACATGACAGATGACATCCGCAGGTCCAATGAAGAAGAGGAGGGAGAGAGGAGTAATGAAAAGGTAGGAGAAGAGGAGAAAGGAAGAAATGAGGGAAGGGAGAAGTGACTAGTTGTCCTTCAAAGACCCCCTTCTCTCCACAAAGGGAGCCATGCGCGCCCCCTTTCCCTCCTCCCTGCACTCCTTCCAGACAAAAGCAATTATTTCTTGTAGAATGTAGTGTGGCTGTGCGCGTCTGTGGAAGAGAGGGATGGAGGGAGGGTGTGTGAGATTGAAGGAGGGGAAAATAAGATGGTGTTGGAAAGGGGTGAGGAAGATGAGGAGGTGAGGAGGAGAATGGGGCGGGGGGGTGAGGGTGGTGGCGCTAACAGCATCCACCCGTTTGTCCTCCACACACTCGTCTTGCCAAACTCTTCTTTTTCCTCCACCTGACACGGAAAACTGCCAACCAGGTAATCTCCCCGACATGAAAACCTTTTTAAAACACCTGCCTGAGTTTCGGGGTCGTTCACTCACCGGCAGACTGAGGCAAATGAAGGTTTCAATTGAATTATTTTTTTAACCCAATTAAGGCGGCTCTCCCTCATCATGTTCCACTGCGTCGTGTAGTTTGACAAGTACAAACCCCAACACAAAGGGGGCGATACCTGGTGATGACACCCGTCTGCGGTCTCACATTGAGTCCATCTGTCCGTCTCAAGCCCACATCGTGAGTTTCAGCCCAGTCGGTGCTTCTCGTCTGCTGCCTATGGGGCCCCCGCAGCGAGCTTCAGTCCCCTGGGACTTCTAGGGAGGACTCTCCTGAGGTGGGGTAGGAGGGGTCGCTACAGCCAATAACCCCCACTGGACCGCTCTCACTGACTGTCCTGACTGTCCCCCCCACCAATCCCTCTTACAATCCATACAGACCCATGATATCTGGCTCCATTGTTTTCTATTCGGTGCTTTCACACAAAAAAACGGTCTTATAGAAAATTGTCTCTTTTTCTCTTTGTGGTGTTTTGCTTCTATTCTTTTCTGAGATACGGTAATGGATGAAATATTGAACAGTGGATACTCTCTGCAAAGTTCAGAGATTGAAGATAATTCATGTAGTTTTGCTGCAGAATTCAAGCTTTTATCAAAGAAATTCAGGAGACTTTTCCTCTAAAATCAGCAAACTTCATTTCTTCCAGTTTTTCTGTAACATTCAAAATACACATATCTCATCTGTTAATGTATATATATTTGTTAAATTTTTTTATTGTGTTTGTTATTTTGATTGCTGCTTGTTTTAAATGCTGTATTTAAATTTAGCATTACATTAATCATATTTATAAAGTAAACTACAGTACTCTTAGGAAGTAAAATATTCATGATACACATTTCTAAAGTGTATACATCTTGAGAATAAACAAGTTATTGGAATAATCAATAATTGTCTTTATGCTTGAAAGGTTGTTTAGAATTGCCATAATCAGTTTGTTAAAAAAACACGTCAATCTCACCGTATATTAAAATAAACAGTCATGCTTTAATTAATAAATAAAACATGAATTGTTAAACTTTTTCTGCTACAGTTAATTTGATCTCAGTCATAAATGGCTATCTATTTATGTTTTTTTTCCAAGTATGTCATACTTTTTAATTATTTTGAAGTATTTTTGTTTCAGATCTACTTGATCATGTGGTTTTCTATCACAACAAACAGCAATTTGTTCAATTTCTCACCACCACATGTTTTCAATGTCACATCCATGCTGTAGGTCAGGACGCTGCATGAAATATTTATCCAATCAAAAGGAGACAAAAGTATCCTCAGGCTACACATTAGTCATAAACCGGAGCCATCCATTAGTCATTTTGTTTATTGCACTCTTGGTAATCGCCCTTTTATCCATTTTTGAATGATTGATTTGACCGATTTTCAACAGGATTTGAATAATTAGCATCAGTTTTATGGGAAATGGTGCAGAAGACATAAAAGGGAAAATGAACTAAGTTTAATTTGAAGAAAAACTGGTGTGTGTGGGTGGGCGGGCAGGGGTGCGCGCGTGTGTGTGTCTGTGTGTTCTCATGTGACCCTGCTCTGTTGTGGGTGTTCGCATCCATGTCATGGTCACAGTTAAATGGTGATGTCACGATGACAAACGAGCGGGTTGAATTAAATTCTCACTCATCAATAACAGCTTTGGTCAGGAATCAATAGCGGGCCAACGGTGGCGTTTCTGGCTCTGTCAGCGACCTAACAAGGCCCCCTATTAGGAAGGACGTGGCGGCCCCCCCGTTCCGTCTCAAGAACCGTCCAACATGTTGGTCTCATATCCTCTCCGCAAAACCGCACCAATAACATCCAGCAGAAAAAATGCAATATTCACAGAAAACCACATTCTGACATGATGTATAGATTTGTCAAGATAATATGGATATGATGCATGGGCTTTTATGAGCTTTATTTGTTGGTGTCTCAGTCTGTGTATATGTGGGCAGGTATGTTGTTTGTGCATCTCGGTGGGTGATGGTGTGTGGGTTGGTGCGAGGTTTTCGGCAGGCTTTGGATCCCTCACCACCACCAAACTACAGAGTTCAGATCCAACTGAGATCCAATCAATTTTCCAAGAAAACACACACACAAACAGAAGCGGAAAGAGCGGCAGTTGTGCGAGTCTGTTGGTGGATGTAAGCATGAGGATGTCAATGCTGGTTCACAGTCGCACACACACACAAAAAAAGTACCACATACCCAGCAGGGAAGATAAGACCTGGGAGTCAGATACAGAGCCAGAAAATGCAGCCCGTATCTCCCACCTGCATACCTCCACCGTCCACTCCCTCTTCCCTCCGTCTGATCCAGCTAAAGCCCTTGTTCTTTCTGTATTTCTTGTCTTTTTTTATGAGTTTTTATTAACTTTGCCTCCATCTCTCTGTCAGCACCCCCAATAATCAATGCTGATATATTGCCAATATCCAGCTCAGTCCCTCGTGCCATCTTTCACTGAGGCTCTGTTATTGGGGGAGATTGGCCCAATAATAATGATATTTATAATAGATATTTATTATCTGGGTTTGTGGCAGTGCTGTAGATGCACCCTGCCGAAGACCTCACACACACACACACACACACACACACACACACACACACACACACACACACACACACACACGCACACACACACACACCCACACACCCACACCCACAGGAGAGAACACACAGTCTCTCTGGGAGTCTTTAATTTACACTGGTAATATCAGGCGATTATTCCCCACACAGATAGTGCAGGGTTATCGGGCTGCGGCCGCTCCATGCATTCACCCGGCATTATGGAGTCCTCTGGCTGTGTGTGAGAGTCCATGAAGAGCGGGAGGCTCACCTGGCGGCGCCGAGCGGCGTTTAGGAACCGAGGGAGTTTCTACAGGAGGCAGGAAGGGAAGAAGGGTCAAGATTCAAACAGCACTTGGTCAAGGGGAGGCGATGTCGGAGAGAGGGGATAGGACAATCTGGCCTCTCGCCCTCCTTAATCCACCCCGTACGCCCCCCTCTCTTACTCCACACCCCCACAGGCCTCATCTACACCCCCCCCTCCGCCTGTAGCCAGGGCCCCAGACGGTAATCCACCCCAGTGCTCCTCATCCTTTCATGTATTGATTTCCTCTCCTGCACCACGGTTACATGTCGCACCCACGTCATTGGGCCTGCTTCTTGCTACTAGCCCCCTCCCCTCTCTGTCTCACCCTTTACCTCCTCCTCACCCCATCTACCACCTCCACCTCCATCACCACCACCAGCAGCAGCTCCTTTAACAACAACAACTAAAGGTGTAGGAGGTGGGTCGTGGAGGGGGGCAAAAAGGGAGGAAAAGGAGGGCAGATAAAGCACATTGCAGTATTTCAGTAAAGCAACCAGCGTTTTACAGGGACAGAAACAAACAGGAGAGGATGGAGAGAGAAATAACAGGAGGAGAGAGGAGGGGAAAAAATCTGCCCCCAAGGGGGGTTGCAGAGGATATTGTGGAAATTATCAGAGTGCGACACATGCTGGAAGTGCATGGCGAGAGATTTATTTCGAATTTGTCTCTGACAGTGAAATTCATCACCGGGTTCGGCCAAATCTGCTCTAATTTTATAGACACATTTTGGGAAGAAAACCAACGAACAAACACACAGAGATGTGAGAAATAGAACTGAAATTCAGCTGACCAAAAAAGCAAAAAAAAAATTATCGAAAACATTTTTTGGTTTAAATTCTTTACATTACAATATTTTTTGTGTTTTAACTGCTTCACATATTAATTTTTTGAGTTACCTTGTTAGCATGTAACAACTGGGAGAGGAGTTTATCTTACTCCCAAAATGTGGAAACAAACATTTACAAAAACAAAAATTAATCATATCCAGCCCCGGTGCAAAGGCCAGGAAACATATTTAAACTATTCTGGTGCAAAACTACTAAAATAAAGGCTTTGACCAACACAATATTTAAAATCCTAAACCCACCATCAACCTGATAGACAGAGGTACGTTACATGCAAACAGGATTTACAGCTACTCTAGTACTCTGATAATAAAGGTCCAGTACTTTGAGTTTTTCTGAGTTACTATTTGAAGGTGTGATAAAGCACTCCTCACAATTTTGTTCTGCCTTTCATTCAATTAATAACTGGACAAAGAGTAGAATTGATACAGTCCAGCCAAAAGTTTGAACTTTTCTGTATATTAGCATATTGTATCAATAAACTTTATGTAGCATTTCATTGGGATTGAAAACCATCACAGAGTGGCAGATTACTGGGAAGTGGGAAGATACTTTAACTCTTGTGACAGATATGAGGTATGAACCATGACTGGGTGATATGGACTTAAGTTTTATCGCAATGTATTGTGGTACTACTGTGAAAATGATAAAACCGATGAAAAATAACTATTTATTACTTCTTTTTAGGAACCTGTATAGGTGTAACTGCAAGACATTCATAGGCCCACAAACACAAATATTGCTCTTGAAAAAAAAATCCTATTTGTTATGTGCTACTTTAGGACACCAGTCTCATAAGGAAGTGTCATTTTTATTACTCAAACTGCACACAGTAGTTGTATTTAATTATATATTAAAATTTATTGGTATTTATCGATAGTCTCATTGATCAAACAGAAATAAATGGTGATAATCCTGACAGTATGGACAGTTTTTTTTTTTTACCTATTTGAATTTATCATGGTACACAAGACAAAAATCTTATCATGATAACACATTTATCTCGATAAATATCAACCTCTGATGGATATTTCTAACACATGATGAATATCCTTTAGGCTATTCTGGTCAGTTAGTTTAATGTCCTGCTGCAAGGTGAACCATCACCACAAGTCTTTTGCTGCCACTGATATTCCCATCGTTTTTAAAAGTTTAAATGTTTCTTGTGAATAAAAGAGTCATCACAACATGATGCCGCAGCCTCCAAGTATTCAGAAGTGGGATCTTGTTGGCCATGTCACCTCCAGGCCTGTTAGCAGACAGCTGAAGGAAATTAACGTGGGATTCTTTCAATCTTATTTTAGTCTCTGCCACCTGAGCTGTTGCTCTTTGCAGCTCATCCAGAGTAACTTCTTGGCTAATTTTTTAATTAACGCTGTCGTTGCCAAGCCTATCAGTTCATGACCAGCCATGTCTTGGTAGATGATGTACTGAACATTTCTCTGTGGAGTCTGCAAGGCTTGAGATAGTGTTTTATAACTTAACCTTGCATTGAATTTATCCATATCTTTCTCCCTGACCTTCTGCTCTCTTCCTTGGTTTTCATGAAGCTGTTTGTTAATTAATGTGCTCCAGCAAACCTCTGAGGCCTTCACAGAGCAGCTGGATTTATACTGAGACGGTTGCACTGGGTTTTATTTAGGGGTGAAAGAGCAAAAAGGGAGTCGAATAAATGTTACACTATATAAATTATTGAAAACCAAGCAACTTATTTTATTCCACTTCACATAAATGTGCTTCTTTGTGTTGGTCAACCAAGAAAAAAAATCCCAATAAAGTACTCAAAAGTTTATGTTCATGTGAAACAGTTAATAAAACTCTCAACATTATTTTACTACTCAAGTTCAACACCTTAAGTATTTTCTATCTGTTCAAGTAATTTAAAATAGTAAAATATCTTCACGGCTTTTTCCTATTAAATATTGATTGAGAATAAGCAAACACACCACAAGGTTGCCAGCTCAAAAGCTTTTTTTTTCAGATCTCTCAGAGAAGACGGTCTGAATTTGTGCTTTTCGTTGACGTGTGGTCAGTATGTGCTAAAAGATGCACATAAACACGTGTGACATCCCTCTGTCACCGGATGAAGCACGTGCAGGCTCAGAGCGCTGCAGGTCAAGGGTAATTTTTGAGTTTGTGTTGAACAAAAAAGCTTGTGTGATCCAAGGATAGAGCGTGTTTGTGTATGTGCATGAGCTAGGAGAAACGTGTGTGGCCGAGTCCGTCTGAGAGAGCGGCCAATTTGAGCAGCCATCAGTTCGTCTGAGCATCATTAAACCAGAAATAGTAATAAACAGCGAGCAGAGACACATATTTTTAATGCATCCATTAGTTTGTAAACCAGCTGTATGTGTGTGTGCGGGGGTGTGTGTGTGCGTGTTCGAGAGCATGTGTTGTCAGGTCAGCCCTATCATCAGAGCAAACACAAGCCCCATCACTACAGGCAAACAGCTCGGCCCTGTGGATGCATTTTAAGCACTTTATCTTGCATTGTTTATTTGCACAACCCTGGAATGTATTATTTTAATCCAAGCTTGCTTCTGCAAATGCAAACGTTTATACATACTGTCTGTGCTATGATAATTAAAGCTTCGCCATAATCTCAATAAAACATCTGTAACAAATACAGACACAAACTTTAAATCAGATCAGAGCACTGAACCGTCTCCGACAGCTGCAAAGATATTAAAGTTTTGCTAGTGTTGCTGACAATGGTTGCGTTTCCTCCTTTCGCCTTTTGAAAGCACTTATCTTAAGTGGATCCACGCAGAGTAAAGTGTAATTGCAAGAGAGTAATGGTACATATGGTCCATGTATTGGGCATCATGCAAGCCGCTTAAACCACAAACAGAATCAAAAAAGCAGCAAATGACTCCAGAAAAGGTTAGCACAATTCCATCAAGTACAGAGGACACAAAAGGAAAAGCTACGTCTGAATGTGAGCCTCAACGCTTAAGTCAAGAAAAGGTCAGACGCACACATACACACGGAAAAATATACAAACAGATTATAAAAAACACACAAAAAGCTTCCAGTGCACATACAGAATTTAACGTTCGCTACACGTATAGCTGAGCCGCCGTGCACACACAGACACAGTGGAGTGTGTCAGCGTGTGCTCCCACACATGCACAGACTCGGATTCAGCCAATTAGGCCCACCACCTTCTGAGAAACACCAGTGGGCATGTAAGATTCAGAGTCTCGCAGGCCTCTAAAACCCTAACACAGTCATAAGCCAGAAATAACACACACACACACACGCCTTCACACGCGAGCGTCTCCAGTAGGCTCTGCAGACCATGTGAAATAGCAAGGCAAAGACAAAACACTCCATTCCATCTCTGACATTTCCAATATCTGTCTATCCCTTATAAACCTCTGTTCACTCATAAAGTGTCTCATTCTTCAAAGATGAACATGTTCCATCCAGCCGGCTGCCAGCTTGCCGACAGACAGCACGCCGCGATTCTTGTTACCCGCACAAAAATATTGATTCTTTTTAAATGTGGCAACTGTTGCAAAATCAGATGTATTTATGATGAGTTATCTTAAGTACTCAGGATATCTACGAAGCCTTAAAACTATTCAGACCACAGCTTACACCACAACTTCATGTTTACACAAAAATGTGGATTTTGTGTGACCAACACTAAATTAACCATAAATGTTTGGTGGAACAAACCAAACATATTTTTTACAAACTTTTTTGCAACTAAAAATCTGGGAGCATTTGTTTTCATCCAGCTTTACTCTGATTCCTCTAATTAGTAAACAGATTGCATTGATGTATAATTTAACTCAAGTGAATTCAAAACTACTTTATTTATCCCAGAGGGAAATTAGATGTTGAGGTGACTCATATCATCCAAGTATCTTCAAAGAGTCGCTAAGGTTGGTGATGTTGAGGCAGGAAGGAAGCAGTCAGTTTTGCAACAAATCTGAAGAAGCCTCTGACTGAAGCCTGAAGACTGTCATGAAACGCTCAACATCAGGGTAGCAGGGACAATATTTCACAGTAACATGTTCTTGATGACACCACCAGTCATTGGCAAAAACTACTAATCCACCTCATTTGCTTTTGCAAAAAGATGATTTGAGCATCCTCGTTCTTTCACTGCTCTTCGGTCCTGCTACTGTTAGCAGCCCACGTGTTATTTGACCTTTTAAGATGCTAATCATCTGCTCCCAACTGTAAAAAAATAAATAAATAATACTAATAATAAATACCTTGTCACCATGGTTACTCACCATAACAGCTGTCCAAAAGTAAAAAGGTAAGAGCAAGAATCTTTCCAGTTACACAGCGTCCAAAACCAGAGGGAATAATCGTCAAAGAAAAAAATCCACTATGAACAAAAATCTACTAAACAAATCAAATCTAACATAGCAGAGCTGCTCCAACATGCTGCCACCATGAAGGAGGAAATTTTAGAGTCTCAGGAAAAATCCAGCTGTTTCCGAAGGAGCTCAGAGGTTTGTTACTGAACATTAATGACCAAACAGCATCATTAAACCTGGGAGATGTAACTTTTACAAAAGTATGATTTTAAAATATTTGTAAAAAAAACATAAAACTGTCACCATGTCATGATGATAACATGATATGAAACAGATAATCTGTGAAAAGATCAATCTCCTCCTCCGCTCACAGTGGAAAACAACCAATCATAGCCAGGAGGAAGGTCTTAGCACTGTCAATCAAGCTTGTGTACGCGCTGCTCAATGTGGTAAAGGTGGAAAAACAACTTACCGCTCCAATAAAAAAACATCTACTGTATCTGCCGTCATCGGTGGCCATGTTAACTAGCCTGGGCATTCACAACATGCTCTATAGCTTTAGCATAGCTGAAAACAAAGGAGGAGGCTCTGAGCAGAGAGTACACTAGAATGATTGACAGCTTGAAGACCCGCCTCCTGGCTCTGATTGGTTGTTTCTAGTTGGGAGGACTGGGGGAAGAACTCCATATTTTCACAGATTATCTGTCTTGTACTATACGGTCATGACATGGTGACAGTTTTAACAAATATGTAAAAACGTTGTTTCTTCTTTATAAAAGTTGCATCGCCAGCTCTAAGACCAAAGAACAGAGAGGAAGTTGCAGAGAGCAGTTAGGTTATGAGACAACATTTCAGTATCTAACAGACAGTCGTTCAACACATCATTTAAAAATGGAGATAGTTTAACATCTGCAAAACTAACCAGAACTTGTCTGGTTTACCTGAACTGACAGACCAGCAAAGCAAAGGATCAATCAGGGAAGATAATGGCAACTCTGGAGGAGCAATTGAGACCCACAGCTCAGGTGGGAGGATCTGTTGACATTATGTAAATCTGGCCTTCATTAAAAAGTGAGTAGAAGAGATTTGCTATGTGTTGAAGTGATTCACAGCTTCTCTCACTTCCGAACTTAATCTCTGCTCTTCTTCAGTCAGTCTGTTAATTCACACCACTGTATAATTACAAAACACCAACCTCTCCTCCTTTTTTTCCCGCTTCCTCTTTTACTCCTCTTCCTCCGTCTTAGCCCTGGCGAATGCTGTAGGGCTGCGCGAGTGAGTGTGCAAGAGATTTAGAGCGAGGATCAATAAGAAATTTAAAAATCAATGCACTTAGCGCCAGGAAATCAATGGGCCTAATCGGGATGCCAATCGGCCCAGTCAAAACAATTAAGAGGGAAGAAAAATGTTTAACAACCTCCTCTTGCTTACATAGACAGAGGGAGTAGGAGGAGAGAGAGTGACAGTGGGGGAGAAAAAAAGGGCCTGGAGAGGAATATCCGAGGTAGACACAGAAGGATGAGATGGAGTGATATATGGGAGGGAAAGGCTCAGGAGAGGAAGCTCAGAGCTCATATCCAGGGAAAGAGGGATTGGACAGGGACGAGATAGGCAGTGAGTGAAGGATAAAAAATGGAGATAAAGAGTAGGAAAAAAAGAAAATGATGCAGCAGGTTGACAGTCTTGTAGGAGAAAAGAAAAACTTGAAGGATTTGTGTGTTATTTTTTTTATAAATCCAGCCTTTTTCTCTGAGTATTCTTTGTCCAAGACAGGAAAAAAAAGAGCATGTAACCATTACAAATAAGGTCACACTTTGTGATCAGAAACACAAAAGTAATGCTGTCCCTGTGGAAGTGCAGCTATTTCGCTCATCAAAGCCTCCCGAAGCAGCTGCGCCCTACAGTCACTCACTCATCCTCACAAGACGACCAATCAAGTGACAGCAAAATCACAAACAAGCAGCACTTCCAAATCAGGAACAACACACAAAAAATGAGGCATTTTGCTCCCCACCGAAGCAGCCAATCAGAACCAACGTTCAACAGGGTGGCGGCCCAATGGGACCGCAGCCGCTGAGTACAGGAACGACAGGTTGGGTGGAGGTGGAGGGAAAGTGGGTGGAGGGTGGTGGGCTAATTTGGGGTCAATCAATAGATCTCCCCTCTCTCTATCTTCTGCCTACTCACCAAGCTAAAATCAATGGGGAAGCCAATAGTTCCCCACCCCGGAGTGGATTAGTGAACACACAACTAATCAGCCACTCACTGAAACTGACATCTCAGCTATTAACCTATTGATACAGGGAGACACGTGTTGGACGCACACGGACCGTCGCTCACGTGGACGGATTCCAACACAGAGCTGCGCTGAAGAATGACGAAGAGCG
Organism: Xiphophorus couchianus; assembly: GCF_001444195.1. Taxonomy (NCBI): domain Eukaryota; kingdom Metazoa; phylum Chordata; class Actinopteri; order Cyprinodontiformes; family Poeciliidae; genus Xiphophorus; species Xiphophorus couchianus. The sequence goes on from NC_040230.1 coordinate 11,810,390, forward strand.
AGGAGAAAATACAGCACTTTGTAAAACCATTAACAACCGTTGTATATTTTATTGGAATATTTTGGGATAGCGCAACACAAGCACGGCCTTGGTGGCATGAACTGAATACCATCTTTGCACTATAAAAACACAAAGACTGCCTAGTCTCAATTATAAAAATTTTAGTATGCATGAAATAAGACAAAAACTTAGAGGTAACTTTCCAGAAATATATAGGAGCTTGTTTTAAGTCGCTTAGTTCTTATTATTGATTAGAAAGTACCAGTTTTACTTTTTCTCGAGATTAAAATGTCTCACTATTAGTGAAATAATCTGCCAGTAGAACTTGTACTTTTTCATCAATATTACAAAATTATTGACTTAAAACAAGCTCCTATTTTTTGCTGAAAATTTACTTGTAAGTTATTTTTGTGTTATTTCAAGTTGTTTTTACTACCAACAAGACCAAAAAATACTTGGTAAGGTTTTATTTTTGCAGTGTGCAGAACTTGAAATTGTTGCTCAATCTTCATTACTGCAATCTTCAAATCTTGTCTTCGATTCTGAGTTGAACTTCGATCCGGACTTTGACTGGGCCGCTGGCATGTGACAATGCTTCGATCTAAACTGTTCCACTGTAGCTCTGGCTGCATGTTTAGGGTCAGTATCCTGTCGGAAGGTAAAACCCCGGTCTCAACATCTTTGCAAGTTTTCTTGCTCTGTATTTAGCTTCATCCATACTCTAAAGCATCTCCATGCCTTGGTCCAACCACTCATGTGTTTCAACTACAGAATATTTAATCAGATTTATTTTTCCTCGACTAAAAGTGTTTATCCTCCAAGTCATCTATTTCAACATGTGTACCGTGTCTCTAGTTTGACTTGTGGCAAATAGGGCAGCCATCGTTTTCTTTTATCAAGAAGTTTCTTGTTGCCGATTCTTTCTGTAGATGAGCTGAAAGTTGATGTGAACAGATTCACCTGAGCTGGATCGCTGCATCCCCTCTATGGGCCTCTGAAAGGCTCCTTAAATCAAAGCTTCCCTGATAGTTCAGGTGGACAGTCATGCGTTTGGTACATTTGCACTGGTGTCATAATCTTTTCATTTTGTCGTCTGTCCTCTGTTGGTTTATAATCCAACCTTGTTTCTTGGCTTCGGTTTCACCAATTTCCTCTGACAGACCTCTGCCTGCACTGACTAAGTGGGTGATTTTTAAAGTAAATTAGCTGCAGTAAATTGCATTGAGGGGTCTGAGAGTAAACAGGATTGAATGCAAATGTTGTGTTAAGAATCCTAACATTTTAGCTTTTAGTTGTAATGTGGAAAAATGTGGGAAATGAATACCTTTTCCAAGGCTGGATCTCTCAAAAGAGAGAGAAAAACAGAAATATTTAGTTTTCTTTTGCAAAACTTGTCCTGAAAAGCAGGATTCCCAGGCATGAAAGGTGGTTTTGACATTTTTCAAACACATTTAGTTATCTGTCTCATCTTTCCAGCCGTGTGATTTTAAGGTTGGCCGTAATGACTGCATGGAGACCGCTGTCCAGTCAGCTCCGGCCTTCATTGCAAGGATGCAGGTCCAGAGTCTGTGGAGTCACTCTTCCAGTTCTGACTGAATCATTGGAACATTTTCAAACATCTAAGTTGTTAAGAATCAGTGAAAAAATAACAGCAAAACAATCCGAAGAATCAGAATTTCAATACTCACTAAAGAAATACCAGATCTGATCAAAAAAGCCTTTTACAGAGGAGATAGCATGCAGCTGTCAGAAATCACATTAAGAACAATAAAGTGTGCAACTTAAAGGAAACTGTTGCAGATTTCCTTTGTGCCAAAGCACCTCGCTGAGTGTCCTCAGGAAGATAAAATAATATGTACCTGGCTCTTAAGAGGAGCACTACACAAGGATCATTTTTCAAAAATAACAGCCCGACTAGCTTTCATCCCTTACTTTTGAAAGCCCCCTTGTTTTCTGAGATTGCCTCTCCTTCCTCTGTTCCTCCTGCCCTCCTCCTCCTCCTCCTTTCCTTTCGCCTCCCCCTCTTTTCTGTCTCTCATGTTTTAGTTTTCATATGTTGGTTTTGCTCTTCCTCATTTTTTCCCTTGTGTAAAAAAATAAAGAGCAGAAAACAGGATGAGTGAAGGTGAAGGGAAAAAGTGGAAGATGCACACATCTCTGCACTGACAGACCACCAAAAAATACTGATCCATTTACATCTAACTCTGGTTAATTAATATTAATGCAAGAAAAAGGCTCAGAGTGGATGAATTTCTGCATGCAGGCAGAATATCCCTGCAGTGTGACTAGAAGGACACGATTGATCAGCTACAGACAGATGCATAAAAATCGGCCTTTAAATTTGCGTTCAGACGTACAAGTTATGCGAAAAGGCCAAAATCCAGACTCTGCATGTTTCTTTGAATCAACCATGCAGTTTGAAAGGAAAGAGAAAGCAACTCTCTTTATTTTTCCATGCTGCTTGACATCTTCAGAGCAATCCGTTTTCACACATTAAACGGACAAAGAGAATGGAAGTGAGAAGCGTATGAAATGGACTGGATTTCCTGTTTGTTTGTTTTTTTATTTCTCCTTCCTTCTTTATTTTCATGGTGGACCCGGGGTGAGCAGCAGGCAGTCATGGCTGGGGTCGACATGATTTTATGTTTAGGGCTAATCCAAACCTCTTCCTTCACACTGTTGTGGTTATGATGGAGATGGAGAGGAGGAAACATATTGAGGAGTGGACAGAGGGGGGGAGGAGAGACGGGTGAAAGTGTGAAGTCGCATTGTTGAAGATGTCCAGGCAAGCCTGGATGCATTGGTTCCGTATAACGTTCCTATTCCACTTCAGCAGACGGATGCTGCCATTCAGAGAGGGACGCAATCCTGATTTCTCGCTTGAGACCCAATATCTGCACCAATACAAATGGGAGGGATATGGAGGGAACGTGATGCAGTAGGAGAATACGGCCCTTTTCTTCTTATCCTGCTCAGCCATATTGATGTTTTCTGAGCCTTTTCATAGCTCAGCCAAAATGAAGTCTTTCAGAGAGCTGAGCCATTTGCAGATTAAGAAAACATATCCCATTTTGTAGAACGTGACAGAGCCTCTCTTGTTATCTGAATAATGTGAGTGGCGCTGAGGCGGCACTGAAACGCTGCGTGTGAAACAGTGAAATTACAGCCTGTCATCACGACTTAAAAAAATTTCAACTGTGGAAGTGAACGTACGTTTCGCTTTGGTTGCAACATCGTTTTATGTGTGACAGATATATTTATAATTTTAGTTGGCAGGAAAATATCAATTTATACTTTTTCTGATGGGAAGCGGGACATTCACACTATTCTGCAACCAAGGAGACAAGCGTCTGAAGCTTGTGAGAGTTTTTTTGTGTTTATTTTACATCTCACCTTGTACCATGAAAGCTCATTCTGCAGCATGCAAAAAGCTAAGTTGACATCACCTAAAAAGACTTCAAAATAACTCAACAAAATTTGACTTTCATGGGATAATAAATAGAAAGAAATCTTGCACAAACCTGACAGAAGCCAGGATGGCATCACATCCAGAATGTTTAGACACAGCTCAAGTTCTCTAGAGTCATCAATCTGAAACTTTTTCCTTCCTCCTTCTTCAACACACCTGAATCAAATCAAAGGCTTATTACCAGGTTTCTGCAGTACTGAATGAGATACGTTGATGAGGGAAATGAGTCGTTTGAGTCAGGTGTTTTTAAGAAAGGATGCATCTTAGCTCTCGAGAACTGGAGACTGACACACCTCGTCTAGTCAAGAAGGGTTGACTGCAAATATTCATATTCTTTCATATTAATTGTATTTTGTCACAACATAATCTCAAATTCAACTGTATTATACCTGGATCAAATGTGAGAGAACAAAACAAAGTACAGCATAACTAGGAAGCAGAAGGAAAATAATACACAGTTTTCAAAATTTTAAATAAATAAAAACCTGAAAAGTGTGGTGAGCATGTTTATGCAGCCGACAGTCCAAACAGCTGCATGGATCACCTAGTGAGCTGTCAAAGTGTTTCATCTCAGTATAAATGCAGCTGTTCTGTGAAGGAGAATGGACAGTAGCTCTGTTAACATCACTGCTGCTTTAAAACAAAACAAAGTTGAGAGTTTGAATCTCAGGCTGGGGTCTTTCTACATGAAATTTGCATGTTAAATCAGAGAGTAGAATGCATATGCATGACCAACCTGTCAGATTATTTCTAAAAGCTTTTGAAAACCATATAATTTTTTACTCCCTTTTTTTGTGTTACTTTGTCACTTAAAAATATAAATAAAATAATTTAAAAAAAATGTTTGTGCTTGTAATGTGACAGTCTGTGATAAGGTTCAAATGGCATAGACATTTCTCCAAAACACTATACAACAATAATTGAATATATATTTACATTTCATTTATATACCGAGTTATTGTATGCAGCAATCACAGAGAAACAGGAGCCCTGCACACAGGACCTGAGAGATGCATCATCCTTCAGTTGATCATCTGCTGTGTGACAAGTGTTAAGAGCTCAACTCTGTGCAAATCTCATTATTTTGTGCTAAAATTATATTTTTCCTTCAGGTAAAATGTGTTACATTTAGTAATTTTTATACTATCATCAAAAGAAATAGAAATAAATCCTGTCTTTGTGACGCTGATCAGAACAAAGTGCTTAAAAATCTAATTAAACAGGTTTTCTACTATTACGGCTGTTCAGGAGCCATTTTATCACAGAATGGTTCAGAGCTCAAAATAAAAATGAATGAAGAAAGCAGCCAAATACAAAAAAAGTATCATGTCTGACATCTGTATGTCTGACATAATCCTGCAAATTATTCAAAAGATGACAAGAAATGTCTGCCACTTTGCAAGGAAAATATAAAGAAATGAGCAACAACCAAAGGTTTTTTTTTCCATAAATGAAAATTTGATATCTGACCCTCAGATAAGCTCAAAATGTTGCAGAGCGAGTGGAAACACAGCGATGCCCGATGAGCCAAAAATCACCGAGGCCAAATCACAGAAAATTGATCACATCCAACAAAATGGCTGCGGCGACAAAAACTGGTGTGAGCTCACTCAAGATACCAGTAAACCAGGCACCCGCCTTCACACAATGGAAGTGCTAGCATTTATATCAAAGCATAAATAATAAGAGCAAATCATGAAGAGGAAATTTGGGTGACAATTCTTGGAGAAAACAAAGAACATGTTGAGCACACACACACACACACACCAAAGTGATGAAGAAGAGAAAATGAGGTGTGCTGCCGTCACCTGGAGTGTCTAAGAGGGTTGTGCTGAAAGGTAGCATGTTCAGATTTGACAGAAAGAAAGATCAGAGCGGAGGTGAGAAACAGAGAGAAGAATTTGAAGGAGGAAAAAAAAAGGGGGTCTGGTGCAGGAGATTTGGGATTAGGGAATGAGTGTGAGGTAAAAGGAGGAGGATTAGAGGTCTGGATGGGAGAGTGGGACAAAGTGAGAGGCAGGCGGGATGGAGCAGCAGAAAAACAGCAGAATGAGAGACACAGCGAGAGGAAACTGTACAGGGCTTTTGACAGAGAGAGCGGGGATAAAAAGATGTGTTTTTCCTGCTTCTTCTGTTGTACTCCCTCTCCTCTGGGCAACTTCCCGCTGCTCTCCCCCCCCTTCTCTCTATGCCACCATCCTCCTCTGTCTGACACAGTGGGAAGATAGGTAGGAAACCTAATCAAGCCAGACAATCTGGCTGCTCTCTGCTGACACTCACAGGCAGAGGGAGGGCACTACAAATTCTGCTGACCAGGCCAGCATCCCCCGTCCTCTCTCCCGCCTTCCTCACCTAGCGGCCATCAATCCAGGACAATGGCCCGGAGGAGGCTGAGCGAGAGGGGATGAAGAAGGAGAGGATGTGGTCCTGCAATGCTCAGTGGGTACGATGAGCCACTGAAGTGTCAAAAAAACACAAGCTGAGTGAAACCTGACGGCGCCTGTGACCACCAAAAACAAAAATCTGAACAAGTTGGCAGAGAAAATGTTTCCCGGTTCACATGTTAATATAACCAACATTAGGTAATTGATTATTTGTCAAAGACAATTAATGTGTCAAGCTATTAGAATGAAAGAGGTCTAGTTCAAGTTCAAGTGGAAACATTTTCTGTTTCCTTCCCTGAATGATATGCAGGAAATTAAAAGTCCATTTCAAAAAATCAAAAATGTTTTAATAGAAAAACAGAGCATCACTTTGGTACGGCTCAAACTCTCCTATATTTGCATTAAATAATAAAAAAGTATGACCAAAAACTTAACCAACCTAATGCAACTTTAAAATTTATTTTTTAAGATCTAGTATCTGAGATTGAACAAATTGTAACAAATTTACAGCATTATTTGGAATAAGCTGTAGATATTCAGCATCAGACTCAGAGATAAAACATTGTGACAATAAAAAACGTAAATACATAAATGATCTAATATGCAGTTTTTTTTAAATCACTCATACTAATAACTAATATCAATTTTTATATCTGCCTTCTGATGTTAAAAAGGTGAAATAAATACATTGTACAGCACCTCATGTCAAATTTAAAAGCAATCAAGAGCTTTAAAGACAAAGCAGCAACAGCAACAAAGAAGAAACAAAGACGAGAAATTTGAGAGAAAATAAAGTGAGTTCTCATATCCTTTCTTAAAGGGTCAGCAGTTCTCAAAGTCTGTGGGATTGTGTTCCCATAATAACTAAAGCAGTTTTTCCCTCATCTCTCAAGTCCTAGTAAAATGCCATTACCCTAAAATCTAGGTGGAGCATATCTGCTAATCACATCACCAAGATATGGAAGGGCGCGAACATGAAGACGTTTAAAACCAAAACCCTTAAAATCAGTACTGAACGCTGCCGGAGCTGATTTGAGGGCTTCCTGCTTCCTGGGTGTTAAAATTCTGGCAGCAGTCTTCTGGACTCGCTGCAGACCTGCGATGGCGGACCGACAAAGAGAGATTTGAAGAAATCCAGTCTGACACAAAAGCAATAAACTAATTTTTCACATTGAGTTTTATAAAGCATGCTCTGAACTTTGCTGATATTACAATTATATGCAGCATTGCATATAATTTCAGTCTAAAGTAATAGTAGTAGTAATAAACCTGTACAGCTGCACGCATTTATATACAATCAATGCTGGTACCGCCTGTGTTCTACTTCCTGTTGCACACTCAGTCCATGTCATGTTAGATCTTTATTATTATGACTATTGTCATTTTACTTTGTCTTTTCACATCTATTGTTTCTCATGCATCTATTAAGCTGTGAACTTAATCTTCTTGCACTGCATTAGTGTGTATATACACTGTATTTTGGAGATTATTTTGTGTTAATTGCAAGTATAGTTTTCAGTTAGAAATGGGACATTTTGAATTTTCAAAACACTGAACTCCAATCATGACTCCTCTGAGAAAAACCCAAACCAGCTCAATTTTCTTCAGTTGATTATGAAAGCATCTCAGAACCCTTTAGATCAAATTTATATCCAGAAATACGTTTGAAAATCAGTAAAATACAGTTCATTTGTTTGTATAATAATGCTGTATGTCATATGTCCATTTTTAAAAATCTGTCTTATGTATATAGTTATAATTAAATATCTGAACACTGAGAGCAAAGTGGAACCAAAGTCAGCTTGTTGTTGTGAACAAATCATTCAAATAAACTGGTTATGATTCTGATCAAATAGATTCAAATTCATTTAAATATTCCAGTTCACTCCTTATTATAAAACAACACAGTCAAATTCAGATTAACTCTTTACAGCCTGATACTATGCATTTCAATCTAGAATATATAAAGTATCTATGCTGAGTTGGTCAAACGGGGATAGCATTCATTAAGCACCGACTCATTTTCTGCTAATTTTTAAACTGAATGTGAAGGTTTTTTAATTATTATTATTTATATTTTATTATAGCTTTCAGTTGATAGTTCTCTTTTATATCTTCAGAATAAAGATTGCATTCATTGATTTCATTCATGCAAAAAATATTTGGCAGAAACTTTTATAACTTAGAAGCTGATCTGCTACCTGGATGATTTTACCTAAACGGGATTCATCTTTTTAATCACTTTCTCAGTTTTTATGTCTTTTATGGTTTAGTTTTCTGCTACCAAAATACACAAAGTGTTAAATTATTACATTCATGAATTATATATTGCTATTTACAATATGTATAAATGTCAAATCCACATTAAGCCTGATTTCTTTTGTCATACTCAGGTCTCAAAATAGCAAATATACTGCAGTTTTATTTTAGTAGTATTGTAATCTACTGAAAACAGCTTCAATCTGCCTTCATCAGAAAGCATCAAATTCAATAAAGCAAGTTTCAGAGGACAACAACAACTTTGCTAAGAGGTGGAGGTCAATGAAATATGCCAACTGATAAAAAGCTATCCAACAAAAACCATCACATCAAGCTGAATAACTGCACCAATCACTTATAGCCCCACAGTCTCAGTGTCGCATTCTGAAACCAGGTTGGGTTACATTCATTCTGCCCTGCTTCGTACTCTCTTACCACTTTGCATAAACAGACTTCAATTATTGTTCATATAAATTAAACACATTTCCAAATTGTCATTATTGACTGGTCGACTGTAAGTCATGTTTGTGGTGGTCTGTCATGGTGGGAACATGCCCCAAGTCGCAGCTCCAGCCCCCCGAGAAACAGCAGACTATATCCTGCAGGTAAAATGGACCTGCGGGTATCCTGCAGGTCTGTGTGCGTGGGGGTGTGTGTGTGTGTGTGTGTGATGGGGAAGAGATAGCCATTACAGACTGACCATTACGACGACAAGCACTGACACACTGAAGATCTACTCGGGGGAATTGAATGGGCGCTGATGATGGGATGTGAGGTTCTTCAGACCATATTCACACCCTGAATTAGCATATTGCTAACTCTCTGTACATTAGGTAGCTGTGTGCGTTTACATGTGATTGCTATTGATTGTTGATACAGGTAAATTTATGTATGTTCCTGAGAGAGACTGTGTTGTGTGTGTGTGTGTGTGTGGGCGTGTGTGGGTGTGTGTGTGTCCAGGCCAGATAGTCCGTATTTGCTAATCTGGAGGGGGTAGTTGGATGAAAGGGGCAGGGTCAGACGCTGGGGTCAGGTGTTAATTCACTGCTTCAAACCAGAGTCGAGAACACAGAAACCAGGGGCGACAGAACCCACTCGGAAACATCAAAGGTCCACTATTGGAACCACGCACCTCTGCTTCTTCCTCTGGCGAGGTCCCGCTGTACGCTCCAACTTTTACTTCACTTTTTCTTTCTCCATCTTCCCCTATTATCCCTCCGGCCGCTCCCCCTGCCCGGTCCAGAGTGCTGCCTCCTCCCCCAGCTGTTAGACCCCTCAGAGGTCAGTCCGTCTGCAGGGTCATCAGTCTGGGATGAAGCTCACCTCTGACCCGAAGAACCTTGATGTATTCCAACCACAAAACCCCGCAGACACACTGCCATAATGGACATGTGTGGCCTCACAAGAGCCCCGTTTCATTGTGGTCATTTTTGATCAATTTATCACCTCTCTTTTGTCACTTATTGAAGTCCTGTCTCTGCTGCTGAAGCCCCCCCCTCTGTGCAGCTGCTGCTGTACCGGTCAAGCCAGTCGGCTTCAAAACGACAGTTTTGAAACAAAATTGATCACATTTTCTGTATTTTGCAGGCAAAGAATCCATCATCAGCTAATCAATATGACCATGATTGGGAACTGATCATTGATTATATCCAGTAACAGCTGAAACATGATGCAGTGAAAAACACACAGGTAAGGGCAAGAATGTCAACAATCTGCACACACACACACACACACACACACACTTCAAACTATTACAAATCATTATTTTCATACTTTACACTATTTTTCCAGCTGGCTTTTAAGAAAAATGCATAAAGCATTAGATTCTGAAACATGATGCAGTGAAAAACACACAGGTAAGGGCAAGAATGTCAACAATCTGCACACACACACACACACACACACTTCAAACTATTACAAATCATTATTTTCATACTTTACACTATTTTTCCAGCTGGCTTTTAAGAAAAATGCATAAAGCATTAGATTCTGGTCATTTTTAATAATTCTGCACTATATGCTTTAAAAAATCATTAAATAAAAATGACTGATACAGTGAAGGCATATATTCCTGAAAGTAGGCTAATTTTAAACAATGAAAAAATATAATAAAATAATACAAAATGAGGGCCTTTAAATTTTAAAAGTTTAAATTTGGCAGCTTATTTTGAGAATAAATGAATGCATAAACAAATCATATAAAATAATACAATATGATATATATTTAGTTTGCTGGTCAATGATGAATCCTACTCAGGAAAAAAAGGCGACTGGCTGTGCAACTGCAATCTCTCTGCCTTAATTGAGGAACTGGCCAGGCGACCTTTGACCTGCAGGTCATTAGCTCATTGTGCACAGGGACATGGAGAGCCGCCAGCACCATTTGGGGAGAAGAGCCGTGCGCAGAAAATGGATTAATTCCAAATATATGGCCCGTGGTGCTTGATACCGACTGAAAATTGCAAGTGACAAAAACGAACAGGAAGGGAAGAGAATAAAAAAAAAAAAATCCAGACTCTCAAAACCTTTGCAGGAGCGATGCAGATGTTTTACATCAAAACTGAACCAATAAAGTTTCAGGAAGAAGATTTTGGGACATGGCTGCTTACATTAACCATGAAATGAGAGATCTGGGCTGTGATGGTGTGTTTGAAGATGATAAGGAGTCAGGAGCAGCAGCAGGATCTGACAGAGCCTCACCTCGATCACTTTCTGATCACCGATTAAATGTGATCAATTTGTCCTTTAAAGAGCTCCGTGTAAAACATGCAGAATTGGGAAATTGTTTATTCGAAATTTAATCTTAGCGTTTTTGCCCCTAAATATATGCATTAGTAATTACTAGATTAAAACTAAAGCTTTAAAAATGCATCTCGATGGACATTAATCATTTTAGACCGAATTTTAAATAATATTCTGAAAGAAGGGGAAAAAGAAAATTTACCTCAACGTGTTTTGCCTTATTTCTGGAATGCAAAAAAAAAAAAAAAAAAAAAAAAAGATTTAGCTGAATTTTTTTCTCTGAAGTTACAACAAACAGTCACTTTGAGCTGGGATCATTTACTGTCATTATCAATGCTGCGACTCCAACGGACAAAATCATCATATGATTCTCACAAACAATCCCCGGATAAATAATAAATCTTTATTTGCAGCATGGACATGACTCAGAGAGTTTCTACGTCATAGTGAAGAAATATCACAATTCTAAGCTCAACTTAATAGTATAAAATATTCAGCAATATTTTTTCTGAATTTAAGTGAATGATTTTATTTGAATAATAAGCATACGGGCCTCCAAACAGTGAGTGGAGCACCTGACATAAGGCGATTTGAAAAAACAACAGCAAAAACGTCCTAATATAAAAATATCCACATGCAAAACAGCCTGAATTAAAATGTACATATTCACTGACAAAATCTAAAAATATAATTAACCGAATGAGCAAAGAAAACGCTAAAAACGCAAAATATTATTGATAATTGAGCTCGTAGCCGCGTATGCAAATAATGAATCTGTTGGGTTTTTTCCCATGTTCAAAGTTTATAATCGAGGCTGAAAAAAAGTTTAATTCGATTTTAAATCTACATCGAAGCCTAAATTTTAATAAAAATGAAACAAATTTCCGAATTAGAGATAAAATAAATTTAAAAACTGATAGAGGTTGAAGCACACACACACACACACACACACACACACACACTTGCACACACCTTAAAGTAGGCAAGTTATAAAAGACAGAAATGGGATACATCAAATAAAAATACAAATGAATACTTTTATTTGAGTCGTATTACATTCAGGAAGTAATTTGAATGAATTTAATTGTCTACGTCATTAGACTGGATTATATATTTCTACATAACTGGCTACGAATTGGACCTGAATTTCTTGTACGATGCATTGAGGTGTTAGTTTAAATAAATAAACTGAACTGAACTTAATGTGGCGTTTTAGTGGTGAAGTCATTGGATAAACATTTATGAAAACCAGGCCTGGCTGCGGTATTTCCCTCGTGTGTTTATAATTGTCAGGTAACTTTCGGAATAAAGCAAAAAGTACGTGTTTCATAAAACAACAACATGCGGTCACTCCATTTTCCTGTTCAATTTAAGCGAGACAAGCTGGCGAATAAAAATGACAGATAGTTATCCTCCATTAAAAGTTTGTTTTTAATGAATCCTCTGCCTCATTGGCTTTAAAACCACATTAGGAAACGTCGCTGCGCACATTTCATTCATTCGTAACATACTTTAGCCTCGTAGCATTAATCCATATACCACATTGAAATGTGCACTTCACTGTATTTGTCACATTTATTGCGCATCATTTAAAACGCCAGAGTGGGACGTGCTGTCTGCACCTGACTCTACAAACTTGAACGACTTCACAAGCTCCCACTCAGAAACCAGTAAGACCAGTGGAATCAGGAGAATGGCAGCTCTAAATTTGACTGTATTTAAAACCGATGTGTTGCCATAACACAATGCGTCTCACATAACAGAATCTGTGTTTTACTATTTAGTTTTATGACGAGCAAAGGTCAAGTCTGGAAAAAAAGAAAAAAAAAAAGATAAAAATGTCTCCAAACTGAATTCTACAAATATTGTGACAGCCTGCAACTAATCTCTGGGTAGATCAAAATTAAAACGGTGCCACTAAATAAATGCACGCAGATATTTCAGTTTGGTGGATGGTGAAGATCCACAGACGAACAGCGGAGAGACGGAGCCGCTGCAGCGGAGCAGCGGAGCAGCGAGGCGGGCAGACAGAGGAGCGCAGCGGCAGGACGGCTGCTCTCTCCTCCGCTCCTCTGCCGCTCAGCGCTTCCTTCTCGGGCTTATAAAGCCCCTCAATTCCCCTCCTTTTAATTGATTTTCCCATAATTAACTCAGTCTGTCCATCGATTTCCTTTCGGCGGCGCATAAGCTCCTACATCCTGAGGTGGTATTGTTGCTATCTGCGGACGTCGGGAGCAAATATCGACCACATTGATTAAGAAGCCCTCAGCGCAGGTGAATCTGGCCGTCAATGCAGACCTTATGGGGTATTCACAATCGAAAAAGAAAAAAAAAAATCATATCCTTATACAGATCCAGAAAGAGATCTGTATTAGGATCAGCGCCACCAGAGCGCAAAAACTGGAAATGGATTTACATGTGTCTGATTTAACAATTCCCTTCCTAGAGATCTAAACCTCCATAGATGGGCGCAGAAATTCAAATGTGAGCGCCAATCAGCACCATCACGCGCACACAACGTGCAAAACCTGCAGGTGCATGGCACACAGCGCATCCCGAATCAAATATTCCCGCGATATTATGCAACATGCAGAGCAGGCAAAAGGACTCAACGCCATTCGTCCGCGGAGCAAAGGAGCAAGGGAGAACGCAGGAGAGAGGGAGTGAGGGAGAGGTGAGAGTCAGAACAGTCAGAGGGTTGCCCCGGTGAATTAATTTCTTTCTAATCAATAACAAAGAAAAAGCCCAACCCCGCGCGCACACTTTCTCACACACACACCCATCATTATGTCCTCACTCCCTTCTTCCGCGAGCAGGAAAGTTAGACTCAAATATTATTATTTTTTGATCAGACTGAACAGAACAAGGGTGAGATTTGAGAAGGTGAAAAGAGAGTGAAAGGGGGGTGAGAGGAATATGTGCTGGATGGACCCCACCCCTATCAGAATAATGTTCTTGTTTAGTTTGTTTTATAGGTGTGGAAAATTTACCAGTGCTTCCATCGGTGAACGTCTCCATCCCCGCCACGCGTGCAGCCTGTCTGGACAAGAGGAGGGATGGAGAGCGGGTAAAGCTGGGGGAGAGGCGCAGAGGTAGGTGAAAGGGGGGCCGGGGCTGGGACCGAGTGGGACGCTGGGTCTGGAGTGGGGGGCTCGGCATTAAACTGGGAGGTAGGGGGGTGCGTGTGAGGCTTTGGTGACACCCTAACCTTTTATGTTCCCCCCTCTTTCTCTCCATCTCTCACCCTCGACGCGTGTCTCTCAGCGGTTTCCATAGCGACTCGGAGGCTGTGATGCTGCCGAGGAGAAAGAGGCGCGTGCGTGAGAGTGAGGAAGAAGAGAGGATGAAGAGGAGACGGTCATTTGTGAGGTGCTGGTGGGGGATGAAGCCACATCTAAGATTATCAGCAGCATCTGGACGATGATTTACAGCTCTGCCGTTTTCATGTTTAAGATCCTGACTTTCATTTTCTCTCAAAGTCAGGTAGGCCTGCGTATATTAATTAGCGTCCAAAGAGCTAATTAATATACGTACTGAGAAAATTATTTTTTTTTTTCAATTCAGTTAAATCTATAACTTTATTATTAATTTCGAGTTATGTGAGGCTTTTAAATAAGTTCTATAACTTCCTACCCGGACTCACCTGAGCGGATATTCAGCAGCAGCTCTACTGCTTTGAATACGAGGCCTCCTCAAATTTAGCATGCATCAATATGCTGCCACCTGCAGGCCAAAGAAAACACTCCACTTTGGTCAGAATATTACCACCGACTTCTGGCAGCCAGGATGTAAGCATAGCAAGTTTTACTTGGACAATTGGTTATGTTTATAGGAAAAAGTAAAACAAAAATTAGCTGTTACAGACTTTCTTGTAAACTATCTGTTGCATATTTATGAGATTGGGAATTTTAAAATGTAGTTAAAAGATTATAAATGTTGGTCAAACAAACTGCATGGTTTAACCGTTTATCTATGCTTCTCTATATTAATCCTTTCAGCAAAAAGACAGGACAAGAACAATCATGCAGACATACCAACACCTAAGGAAAATGTAATTTACATTACCCAGAGACAACCCACAAGGGAGAGCACGCAAACTCCATGCAGAAAGACCTCAGGCTGGGATTCAAACCATCTTGCTGCAGTGCTATCAACTGCACCACTGTGCATCCTGTTGTATTAAACCAAATTACATAGATTTCCATTTAAATTCTCCTGCATCAACCAATGAAGATTAAAAACACAAAGCTTGGCAATCAAAAACATTTAGGCCCTGGTATGACTAAAAAGGTGAACAATAAATAAACCAATACATTCATAATAGTTCAAAATTAGGTATGGCATCATGAATGGTCGTAGGTAGCACTGTTGCTTTGCAGCAGGAAGGAACTTTAGAGAGATGACGAGGAACTGCATCGACCAGGATGAGCTCAAAGTAGAGCTGGTGTTCCTCCATATCTACAGATCAGCTCTGAACAGTGACAAATCTTTTTCTCCTCACACGTTTTCTAAGTCAAACCATCAAAATCATCAAATCCATTTTATGTAACTGAATTTAAATGTTAAATTGTTAACCATAATTCAAATCTATTAAAGTTACAGAGAGACACAAAGAGTGATAGACTTACAAGGAACATTTCCCTATACAAAGCAATAGAAAATTAGATGTTTCAAAGAACTAAATGATCTATTACCAGAAAAAGTCCAAATGAGACCAGATATAATTTCAGCTGCCAAACACAGCTCTAAAACCCAACCAAAGCACCCTTAAACAAACCTCTTGTACGTTACAGTGGACGCTAAGATTCTAATGATACCATCTTCTATTCAGGAGCCACTTAGGGCACCACAGAGACTGGTTGATACCAAAGTCACTGGAAAAATCAACAGCAACTACTTACTTGAATAAGTGGTTTACTTACTCATTTATTGATACATTCATTACACTGAAACAAGTAAACATATTCCACAAATTTCATCTGATTTATGTCCCTTTGAGGAAAAAGTCATGTTACAGCGACAAGGCACCTGAAGCCACTGACAGCTGAACACACCATGTGCAGGGGAATCAGAAAAGAAACCTTATCTGATTCTTTTCTCCTTAATAAAAGCAAAATATTTCTCTGTCCGATCAAAGGGATGAGCAATATGCTGCAGGGTATACATACAATGAAAGCGGGCCCAGCGGGCCGACAGCAGCCTATAGTGTCTATCAGCTTTAGATGACACGTTTCGATAGCGGGGCTGATTTAGGCCTCAGCTATCACAAGATGACTGGAGTCGCCATCCAATCAAGGCGGTCGGAGGAACACCTGCGGACAGTGGAATAAAGTCTACAGGAGAATGATGAGCCGTCCCCTGCCACACAAAGCAACATTACATTTAGCTTTTTGTACAGCAATACAATTTGCACCACAGAACACGAAACCGTCTCTGATGTGTCTCTGAAGTGGGCCAGGTAATAAACTGGACATTCGCTTCAGAAAATGTTCAGTGTGATGTGATGCTTAAAAAAAGTAAGGGGTGGTTTATGTAGTTTATTTCAAGTTATTCCCCAGTGCAGGTCATGGAAAGTGAAAACATGTGTCAAAACTGATTGATTTCTTCCTTAAAAACAATTTTTTTTCTCACATTGTCCTCGAGTCATAGTGTAGATTGCACTGAAAATTTCCCACAGAATCATGTTCACTGAAACTAGTTGATCTTAGAACCCGTCTGTAGATTCTTTGGCCTGGATGTGGATCACCAAAGCAGAGTGACTTTCCTTGTACTACAGTGCACATTTGAAACAGTTTTCACATAAAATGCAACATTTGTCCAATACAATCCAACTGGAAAAGAAACAAATCTATTAAAAGGAATTACACCAATGTGAACAACAAAATAATGACTTCAAACGCCCTTGGATTTAATTTTAGCTTTCAGTGTTCCTGTTGAGTGTTTCAGCATCCCACATCTTATCTTTGTAATTTGTGTCCACTCTACCTTGCAAAGGTTCTACAAATTTATCTGATTGTGAGGACATCTCTTGTCCACACTTTGTTCACTAAAGGACGTAAACATGGAAGACAGGGAAATCTGAAGAGAACAGCTGACCTTTATTCACCTCCTTTCTCTAGCAGATTTGTTTTTCTAAGAATTGTCCAAGATAAATGTCTCATGATAGCTATGTGAAAAATATTTAAGTAATTTTTCACATCACAAAATCCTGCCCTATCATCAAGGTGTATGTAGATTTTTAAGTCACATTACGTGAGAAGCTGCAATCTACAAAGACCGCCTGAGCTTTAGGTTCCTGGTTGACGTCTTTAGATGTTCTTTCCTCATGATTCCATCTCTGTAATGAAGTGCACTCGTCTCTTCTGCAGCAAAAACAGTCCCACAACATGATGCTGCCACAGATATGATGGTGTTCCCAGGCTTAAAAGCCTCTACATTTTTCCTCCAAACAAAGGTCATTATGGCCAAAGTGTTCCATAATGACACGTCTCCTAAAATGCAGGTCTTTATCCCTGTGTGCATTTGCTTTAGGAGTAGAGGCTTCCCCCTCACTGAGTGGCCCTTCAGCCCATGTTTTTAAAGAACCCATTTTCACAAAGTCTTTAAGTTTTGTTTTGGGTTGATTTGTGCATTTTGGAACAAAACACATTAATTCCTGCTCTCTTTCCAGAGCAGTATGATGTTTCGACATTCCCATCAAGTTTATACTATCATATAATTGTTTGTATAGAAAAATGCTTATAAACCCAATTAATTCAGTTAACCTATCAGAGGTTTCCAAAGCCATGACATCATCTGAACTTTCCCTCATTACGTAAAAAAAACTGTAAACATTTTGTATGTAAACGTCTGATTTTGAAGGCATTAACTAATATTTCTCTGATTTATTCTTTCATTATTTGGTATTTAGCATATAGAAATAATTTTGGTAGTTCTACTTGACCTAAAACAAGAGATTTTGTCTAATTTAACTTCAGTCAGCGACTTGGGGGGGAAAAAAAAGAAGAAAAAAGTATGTTTTTTATGTATGTAAACATCTGGTTTCAACTGTGTGCATCTCTTTTTTTTCCCTACCAAGAAAGTATCTCATAATGGCAAGAGCATCGAAGGCAGAGTCAGAGTTCTAAGGAAGAACATCACAGTATCATTTGAGCCATTTCTCTGTAGTTCTGCTGACTTCTCAGAGAAAGTGCCTAAATCTACCTGTGGGCATCACTTCACTGCTCTCTGCTTTAAGGCTGGGAGGGTGAGAACTGGGCTTTCTAAAACAAGAAGGTTTTCCCCGAAGGCAAGCCCGGGGCAGTTGAGCTGGCCATCAAACAAAGCGTACTCCAAACAGGGTAGAAAACACCCCATCAGGTTTTCTCCCAGAGGGTTGGGCCTTATTATTGTTCTCCACGAGGGCCGTTCAATAAGAGACCTGCATTTGTCACAGAGGATGTTTCTGGACGCTGGAAGCTACCAGCTGAACAAACGATGGTGGCATCTTTACAGCAGGTTGATGTAGAGTTTGTGGAAGGCAAAAATGTTTTAAATAAAATGTGGTTTTCTTTTGATTCGCTTTTCAAAAACGTCAGATTTACGACTCTGGAAAAACAATGGCAGAGGTGGGTAGAGTGGTCAAAATTTTTACTAAAGTAAGAGCAGTACTTTATAATCAAGTCAAAGTAAACAACAGCCATCCAGGAAATTACTCAAGCAAGAGTATAAAAGTATTTAGTAGAAAGGCTACTCAAGTACTGAGTAACCGATCATAAAATCTTAATGTTATAAGTTATGTTACCAGGCAGACAAACTATAAAGTTATGAACAAATTCTTGCATTTTAAAGATAAAAATAATAAAAAACTACTAATTCAGAACATTCAGAAACACTTCCACAAATTCTTTTCAACATTAAATTTTACATAAAATTAATACTTACAGGGTAATTTTAATTTTAATCTTTTCTAACCACCTTAAAATCCAAGATAAACACGTTCCTCTGGAGTCTTGGAGCCAACGGCTAAAAGAATCGGGTCACTGTGTCGCATTTTTAAACCACGAAGAAAAGATTTTCCAGACTTCCAATCACAAGTTCCTCAACATTTTCACCAATATTGAAAATTAAAACAAATGAGAAGTGCTTCACTTGCATTCATCTAAAAACGGGCCATTAGAGCTACCAACACTTTTTTTTATGCCTGGTATAATTAATTAGTCAAATTTTAGTTTAGGATAATGTTAGTGGAATAAAATATACTTTTGTTTACATGCTTTGTATTTACCATTCATCTTTATATTCTAGAATTAAAAGTCCTTGATGTGATACTAAGCTTCAGTTTTATTTTCTGTTCAGTGATTGTTGCTAACAGTAAAAGCTAAGGTTAGTCAATTCAAAAAACAATACCTTAAGCAAAAGGAACTCCATGAGTCGGTATGGCATACTGGTAGCGTCTCCACTCAGCCAATTCATTGTATAACAAATTTCCTTTTAAAAAAATGTGGTAAAGTTTTGTGCAATTTTACATGAAGTTCTCCTGGATATGATCAGCTTCTTCTGGAGAACAGTAGCAAACGTTTGGAAGCATGAGAAATTTCAAAAGTATCAAAAAAACTAAGATTTAAGAATTTCAACAACTTAAATTACTTTATTGCAGCAATTAGCATAATTCAAAATATTATCTTTTAAATTTTAAAATACTTTTTCCAGGAACATTTTAAACCAGCAATATTAAACAGTCAGTTCTCAGCAAGAGCCTTTCAGGTTATTTGTGTTAAGAATCAACTTCAAATGTTTCAGATGTAGAGTGTGAAGAACCAATAATAAATTAGCCAAATAGCTAATAAAAGACAATACTGTACAGTACTGATTTTTCCAATATCACAATCGGAACTATGCAAAATGTTGACAAATATGAATGTATCAAAAAACAACATAAGGTCATCAAAACTTTTATTATTCACCAGAAGTAATGTCCAATATACAAAGATTTCCACAAAAAATGACTACTGTTCAAAAGAAAAAAAATCCCCTGAATTAGTGAACAGCACAAACATACATTATCTCCTTTACCAAAAACACACAAAGTAAACATGGAAATCTGCCCATTGTCCTCTCGCTGGTCTCTGCTCAGCCCTGCAGAGAGTTGTACTTCAGACAGTGTCTGCCTGCTTAAGTCGTGCCAGTATGAAGGGACTTAAGAGAGAGAGGCCTTATTGATCGTCTTCTATGAGTGAAGTCCAGGCATTAGTTCCAGCAGGGCGAGTAGACAGCTGTCCGTGAGCCACTCTACTGGGCCAACATCGCAGGGCTGAGTGGAGCTGGGATGTGCACTTTTGATTTTGATCTCTCCAACATCACTTGTATTGACTGACGCTCCGTCCTGTGCTTTACTTGCTGAGAGAAGCACTTGCTGAGGCCTAACTGGGAGCCCAGGCACAAGCCACCATTACATTATCAGGGCCACTCTTGACAAGCTTGTGATGATGAATCTTCCATGGTCTGTTGAGACCTGTTCCTAATCACTGCTGTCATCTACTGATGACTAAAGCATCCACTGACCACGGCAATCATACGGTGGGTTATGGTGGTGCACGGGGCAGAGATTCCCGGCGTTATCTGGTCTCTCCTGTGTCGGCGGGGCTCTCCAAAGTTCGATGCAGAAGTCAAACTGTGGTGAAAGCTGCACATTCTTCCGATTTTGCTCAATTTTAGTTTGATTCAGAAATTATTTCTTTTTTTCCACATTTTTTAAATAAAGTATTAACCAAATTCCTGATTTCATTATTTTCTTAACATTCAAACTAAATTAAAGTAGTGTTTGTAGTTTTAGTGGTGGAGTTGTAAATGAGACTGTCCAGAACCAAGTAAAAAGTATAGAAGAAAATAAAATGTTCAAATTTTGATAGTCAATTGACTATGGTCTTTAGCTTATTAGTTTATAAATCTATTAAATAACTGACAGTGTCATCACTCAATCAGGAGGCCCACTCTTGCTTTATCCGTTTCTAGCTGCGTCAAAAAAAATTCTCCCTCCTTCCAGTTTCATCCTGGTGTTTAATAATGTAGCACCTGTACATAAACAAAATTTAACAGACTAATCCATAATTATTCCTCTTTCATTCATAAATATTAATGTCCCAACTTAGACTGAAAACTGAAAGGCATGGTATAAACAAAAAGGGCCAATAGTTACTTATGCCATCTAGTGGTTGTCACGTAAACAGCAAAACAAAAAAGGCCTTAAAAGTGCTTCCGACTTCCACCTGAACCTTCCATTATAGTCCCAGCTATTCCTTCCTTCAAGCTTCATATCATACAACCAAAAGAGTCTCATTGGATCACAAGGCCTAGCAATTCTGTGTGCGCCCACCGTTACCGGAGGACATCGCCTTCCTGGCTCTCAGCAGCCTGCGGCCCTCCTCGTAGTCGTCCTGGTCAACGCTGATCAGCAGGCGGACGCCCTCAGAGCCGGCGGCCGTCCTCAGGGAGTCCGTGATGAAGACACCCTTCAGGGCCTCCAGCAGAGCCCCGCTCAGATAGTCGGCCCAGAAGGCCTCCAGGTTGTCCAGCTCTGTGAACTTGATGTCGCAGACGATGGAGCCCAGGTCTCTGGCGCGCAGCAGCGAACTGGATCTGCTGAACAACTCGAACTGACGCTCCAGCGGCTGACGCTTGTTTGACGAGACGCCCTCACGTAGCGCTGACTCGTGCTCCAGGTACTCTGCCCGTACGCGTAGGCGGATATCTGATAACAGCAGAAGGTGGAGGAAACAGTGGGGGCAGGTGGGAGGAAGTGAAGGGGTCAAAGGAGCCAGCAGATAATGAAGAAGGGAAAGAAAAGAATGACAGAAAGAAAGGGGAAAGATTTTAAGGGGTCATGAGGGCAAAACAAAGGGAGGAAAGACAGAAACATTAAAAAAATGTTCAGACACCAATTATTTAGGTTTATTCTAGAGTGCTGTGAAGAAGCATTCAATGCCTTTATACATTTTTGTTTGCTTTTTTTGTCACACTTGATTGTTTCAGATTAAACTTTTTAAAATCAAAGAAAAATAACAAAATAACACAGCTTGTTGGTTGTGTTGAAAAGTTATTGCTACTTTTGTTAAATCATAAATTGACTTAAAATTAATTTTAATGGAAAACTTATTCCATTTCGAAACCATTTTGAAGCCTTATTACGGTTAGCCCAGTAGAATCAGGAAATACTCTAAATGGAACCAGTATGACAACAAGAAACAGGTTTAAAAAAAATCTCAAAAAGATTTTTTTGCATGGAAATAAGTGATTGAGATGCTGACATTAAACAGGC
The DNA here is from genome assembly GCF_001444195.1 of Xiphophorus couchianus. NCBI lineage: Eukaryota > Metazoa > Chordata > Actinopteri > Cyprinodontiformes > Poeciliidae > Xiphophorus > Xiphophorus couchianus. Next base: position 11,832,540 of record NC_040230.1, read on the forward strand.
CAGACTTTAAAATTAGGCTGAATTAAAACAATTCTGGAAAGAAGAGTGGGTCAAAACTTTTTCTAAGTGATGTAAAGGACTGACTGGTTTGTTATTACCAATATTTTATAGGAGTTGTTGCCAAATGTGGCACTGCTACTTATTAGCTTTAGATCAAAAGCAGTTTTCATTTAGAACAAGATTTCAAATAGCATTTCCATCTTAAGATATAAAATGATAAATTAAAAGCTGTTTTCTGCATATGAAACATTTAGTGACAAAAAAGCAAAGAGAAGAAATCTATACAGAGTAAATATTTTTCATAGCACTGGGCATCATATTGATCAATATTAAACTGAGCAGTGATTTTTTTTTTTTTTTTTTTTTTTAAAGGGGGCGCAGTTCCTACTCAACAGGCTGAACTCAATGTTATTTCTTTTTGTTTTAAAATCAGTTTCACATAAAAAAGGTGCAGCGATGCAGAGTAAACTGAGATGAGAGGGCACTGGAAGTAGACCAACCCATCTGAGAGCATCTTTGCTGTAAATCTGGCCCCTCGGTTTGTTTTGGTGAAACTTAAGTTGGTAAGTCGGAGCAAGGAAAGAAATACTCATCTGATCCAGCAGTGTTGTTCCATTTCTCGGTCGGTCATTTCTATGAATTTGAGTATCATTGGCAGCTGTTAACAAAACGGTTGAATCAGAAGAAACTGGAGCATGAGAACTTTCAGTGCGACAGCTTTAAAAGGTCCACAAACATCATGGTTGAAGCGTTCATGTAACCAAGTACTGAAAAAGTTGACACCTTAAATTTTTCTCTTTTTTTTTTGTAAAACAACTCAGCTGTACCAAGTTTTAGACGGGCTTATTGTCACACTTTAAATCTTTACATTCGGCAGATTCTCAATATAATGTTCTTTGCAGAAAATAAGTAGCTTCTTGAGATTCCGCAGTTTACAGGACTGATGGTCATGCAACAGCACAGCGAGAAAGATTAGAGGATACATACTGTACTGAGTAAGAGCAACGCTGAGATCATCTCCCATGAATTTTTTCCAGAGCTCCAAGAGGCAACCAGCTGCTGATGACTTTTGCTGCAACAAAGACCCAGCTCTCCCAATCAAAGCTCTCCAACAACAGCAGTTGTCACAATCTAGAAACATGCTCATTCAATAATGTTTAGTGAAACTAACTATAAACTCAGCCCTTCTAACGGGTTAGAAGGGCTGAGTTTAGTATTTGCTAAAATCATGAGCAAATACTGAAACAATTTAAAGTCTTAAAGTATTGGGACTGAAATATCTTTATGTAAATTGTCTTTTCAGGTAAGTGGACGGACCACTCTCGTTTACGAAGAAAACAGATTCTAGCTACATTTATTGGTAACTCTGGCAAGGAGAAGAAAAGCCTTCAAATATGATGTGGACTTTTTGACCTCAAGAGTGAATTTTATGTATTTTACCTCCAGTGAACTTGTTAGTCCCCCCCAACTATTTCAGAGAAAGATCAAATGCAGCATTTATTTTTAAAAGCATGACTGAAAACTGGTTATATTTTTTCCAACTTATTTGTGTCTAGGAGAGTTTCACCAGATGCAGTGATAGACTTGTAGTGAAGGAGAATCTACATCATTTAATAATCTCCAGTCACTATTCCTGTAACAAATATTAGCCAAGGAAAAAAATGGTTTACGTCATATTGAAACCCCATAGGAACTAGAAGTAATTTATTAAAACGTGTTGGTAAAAAGAACACTTTCTTTAATATCCCCCACTGAGCTTGGTCAAATTAAATGCTGCATTTTTTCTACTTTTTAAAATGAGGATATACTGCTGCGCTAAAACATGGATTCCTTTAAAAGGTTTCACAAATATGTACCAGGGGCATACTGTACATACAGTTTGTACTTGTGACTGTTGAAAAGACAATTGCAAGAGTTTCAGTCCATGCTGACATGACATTATGCACTACTTTAACACGTTTCGTTTTCAATCTCATTCAACAGCTACACCCTGATGCGAGAAGTCCCATTAACTCAACATTTTGTTTGAGGCCACAGCGAAAGGCACCCGACTCATTAGGAAAACATTTAGAAAATGCCAAGATTAGAAATGCAAATGACAAATGAAGGAATTGATTTTGAATCCCTTAACATTTGTAGAGGGGTGGTATCAAAACATTGGTTTTCATTTGCATTCTTCAGAAGTGTGTAATTAGATTATAAAAGCAGAAGACTGGCTCAAACAGGACAATCTAAATGTTACATTTGTAAGGGCTGGTTGCAAGATTCAGGCACAGCAAATAGGTTTTGTTTAGGAAAGAATTAAGGTACAAGAACAAATCCAGTTTCATGAAGACATTTAATTCTGATGGCTTACATCACAAATGAACAATTTTATAGTATTTCTTTTTATACCACAATTCATTGTTTATATTTTGAAAAGTGAGTACATGGAAGTATTTTTCATGGCTCCATTGCCATACTTTACGATATCAGTGGACTAATAAAAGATTGTAACTTTTTCATGGCAAAAGAAAAAACAGCAAAAAAAAAAAAAAAAAAAATGCAGGCATATTACAAAGAATGAATGATCAATCAATAAGGAGGGGAAAAGGCTCATATTTTGTTCAAAAGCAGCAATACCCTACAGGGGAAAGTCAAATATAATTAAGATTAGGGTGGGGATGAGGTGAAAACAGAAAAGGTGTAAAAATCTTAAATGATTCTGTTATCTAAAGGTTTGGAGATTCTTTGGTTAAAGTTTACAACTGTCCATTGTGTACATCTGCTTTGACTCAGAAAAAACACTTCCAAAGGTGCTATGATTCAATTTCACAATTGGGATGTTTCCCGTCAAGGCCTCCAAGTAAATCTTTTATTGTTTGCAAAAGCTTTAACTTTTTTAAAGTACCTTCTGTGGTCAGAGTAAGGCATTTAAAGTCTTATAAATTGACCTTTTCTATCATTACACAGCATGCGATTGCCAGGGCTACGATAAATACTTGCCAATTACTGCATTTATGGGTGGCCTTCATTTCACACTGAGCAGGATAGAAGTAAAGACAGTGACAGCAAGGGGAAGGCCATTTAAAAACCACAGGAACACAGTGATAGTCATTTTGTTAGGGTTACAGAGCACTTCACGCTTCATCGGACACAGAGACATCCACTTAGACAGGACATTAGGAGGCACAGTTTTCATTACTCACTTTCAGCACCAAGCCCGTTTGGATTCCTCATCTCAGCCCCCCCCCCACCCCTCTCAAAAAACTTTAAGTACCCATTTACGAGGAGTCGCTTGGCACGGAGAACTTCAACTCTTTATCGATCCATTTTTCTGGTGAACAACCGACCAAGAGTGGAGAGCTACGGGGAAATCTGAGAGACAGGCACACAAACCTCTCATGTCCCATAGACAAATCACTCTTTACCGTTTTGCGTGGTTTGAACATTTAGTGTTCGATCTCTCACTCTCTCTTTGTGTGTAAGGATATCGCATCCTGATACACACGTTGGGACTGTTTAGAACTGTGAATACAGAAAAAGAAAGAGACAAGCACAAGTGGGTTGGATGATAGTTGACTGGGTTGCTGTTTTTTTTTTTTTCCTTCAACATCAAGCAGGCACTTCTTAGTTGTAATCAGCTTTCAGACTGACCAGTAGGAGTCATTGTCAACTTAATATATCCAGATACACTTAAATATGTCCTTATGAGACACTGGGATGCTTGGGATTAGGGTTACGTTGGACAATTTTCTTACATTCAACCTTGAGAGCTAATAATTTAAGATCCAACTGCAAAGGCTAACCAACAGGGTCAATTAAACCAAGCATACGCTTCCCCAAGCACCCTTTATAGGAACAGCAATAATGGCAGTCGTTATTGTCACAGTTTAATTCAGACACTCTGGTGAAAATGGTTTCAGAGATGAGTCATGACAAGAGAGACTATTTAAGGTCTGTTGAAATGCTAGGGGCCAGTGATGGACTGAACTGCCCTATCTATCTCTGCTCCGTCTTGACAAACGCACATGAGGGGCCTCACACGGGTTGCAGAGATAAGATACAACACGACCTTCCCTCAGCAGAGCACTACTCTGTTTTCTCAGAACTGCTTGAGAAAAAAAAAGTAATTTCTTTAAAAGTGGCAGCCATCTTAGATTTTCTGAAAAGAAAAACGGGCTGGTCCTCACATACTGACAAATAGTTTTTATAAAATTATGCTAAAAAGGTGAAATGGGCTTTTTTCACAAATGTGACCAACATATGTCTGTGTTTATCTTCTATTTTATTTTATGACCTCCTAAAACAAAAAAAGTCTCTCCAAATTTGGACAAAATTTTTTTCAACTGATATTAGACCAAATATATTATCTTTTTAATACTGCGGTACAAATCAACTTTAGGTAGATTCAACTTCATCTCAATAATGCTGCACTGTTTCTCCATCCATCCATTTTCTAACACCCTTGTCCCTAGAGGGGTCAGGAGGTGCTGGTGCCCATCTCCAGCTACCGTTCCCGGCGAGAGGCGGGGTCACCCTGGACAGGTCGCCAGTCAGTCGCAGGGCAACACAGAGACGGACAGGACACACAACCATGCACACTCACACCTAGGGAGAATTTAGAGAGACCAATTAACCTGACAGAAGAACTGTGCAAGGCAATAGTGCTACCAACTGCACCACTGTGCAGTGGGTAGCATAAAGACAGAATGAAGTAGTTGATCATAAAAAAAAAATATTTAATGGGCAGAGAAATCAGCTGGTGACTGTCTCTATGACTATTAACCGTCTCATTAGAAACCCAAAAATCTGACTTTTTTTCTCTCTTCTGTGTGGAAGATGTTACAGAGGAAAAAGAAACGTGGCCACCATTAAGGTATTTAATGAATCTGCAGGAGATGTAAAGATTAAAATTTCATCTAAAAAGTGTTCTTATGTTTATGGAGACAATTTTTGAACAGAGCGAGAGACTTTAGCAAATTGTGTGAAGGCTGATCATATTGCAGCAGAAGTGCTCTGTTCTATCCTTTTTTTTCAGATGGTTCCTTTACAGATTTATGTTGGCAGCCATTTACATGCCTAAAGGTTAAGGAAAAAGATTTACCTTTTCTGTTAAAATCACTATTGGCAGGTAAAAATTTTACAAAACTGGATGGAGGACATCGGCCATAAACCTCTGGTTGCAACTTGAAGCTTCATGACTTCATTCGCTTTGCAGTTGGGGTTCTCATCTTATGAAACATATCTGCTTCATTTAAATGTTTTGTTGTAAGAAACAAAAATCTCTTGTTTTTTTATAAACTCAGGAGTAATTTCACTCCATTTTTAAGACAGAATGTTGGCCATATTTGTTAAGATTTATTAAGCCCACAGAACACACTATCCATTCTTATTAACTACAATTCAGTTCCAGATTGGCATGACTTTAGTTAAGAAGACCTTTCCAGAAATCTCTTGGTAGTTTTACTTTTGAACACAAGCTGCAGATTTGTGAGAGGAATTTGTAGCGCACTGCTGAGGACTCTGGTCAGTTCTGTAAAACAGTAGACTCTTGTCAGAACAGGAAGGAATCCATATTCTGTGACAAGGTTTTCTTTTTTTCCACAGTGAACAAGACTAAATAACAAAAGATGATTTATCTAAATCCAATTAAATTTGAGGATAGGAGACCAGGTAAGGAGCACCTATATTATGATAGACAAGCATCGTATACAGAGCAAAGTAGCAGCTCCACCCCCTGTTGTAATAGGGAGGAGAGCCTCTTTTTACCTTAGGCATCGGCCCAGACTTGTGAGAGCACATGACTGAGTTGATCACGCACACTGCGGTACGAATGCACAGAGTGGAGTGACAGACTTTTTTGTTTTGTTCCTCAGTCTCGATCTCTGTCTTCGTGATCCATTGTGTCATAGGTAACTTGATCTGAGTCACAATCGGAGTCAACCTGGTGGAATCAAATGTGGAGTCAAGACAGCAGCATGTTCACAGGCACATCACTCAACTTTAATACCAATAGGGGGAGGGCTGTCTTCCTTCTAAGATTATATTTTGATCAAATCAGGATCATGAAGTTTTTGGTTTGGCCTGTATTTCGTATTTTCAGGCAGACACGGGCCTTTACAAGCAACGTGCAAGCTTCTTAAATAACTGAGCAAACAACACAAAGGAAAACAAACTCTGGCGCAATACTCATATTTAAGTGTTGAGAAAGGGATGGGTATCATTAGGATTTTATTGACATGAATACTAGAATTATTGCATCTGATAAAGATCCCTTTAAATTATTTTGAGTCAAAATAAAAGCATTTTACTATTTTGAAACAGTAACAGTTAAAACATAAGAGGATTTATTTGTCACAATGCTGTGGAAGATACTTAAATGTTCTATTCTCAAATTTTAAAGTAATATTTACTGATTATTTGTGTTTGTCAGTAGATGGATGCATTTTATTCCATAGAGCTGATGTTGAACAAATTACACGAAGCACTTCCTATCCTAAAATAATCAGCTATGCAGACCTTGCCTGTATGTTACTATTATTACCCTCTTCCACAGACTACATAGTATATGTGTAACTATTAATGTGCAAATAAAGCCTGGCCTGACTGTAGATGATAGACTGACATACCTCAGATGCTTTAGGTCCTCTTAACACTGGATTAAGACCATTCCATAGTATCCAGAACTTAAATCACGTTTGAATGTTGGACTACGATGAGTCCTCATAATTTACATAACTATGTAAATAGTTATTTGAGTACATGGAAGGTTTCTGCTCCCGCACCATCAGTTTTAACCTTGCTGTAGAGGAGGAATCCTTCATCAGCTTATCAGAATGAAAGGACTTAGGTAATGGCTGATTTCTGTATGAACTACTGGTCAATGTGGAGATGGCCATCCTGCCAATATTTTAAACTGGTTGGGGCTGTGTGACTCTATCTTGACAAGTAGAGTCAAAAAAATAACTTATACAAAAAATAAATAAATAAAAATCTGTCTTTAATAATCTTACCAAAATACTAAAGCCTGAATTGAGTTTTTAAAAGTGGTGATGCAGCATCTGTATGACAGTACAATGCCAGGAATTTGACATTTCAAGCGCTGCCTGAAAAACACAAAACTTCCTTTGCTCCTCCAGTATTTAGTCTGTGTGCAATTTGGAGAAGTGTGCACTTCTCCAGAACTGAGAACAAAGCACATATTGATCCCCATGTGTCATGGGCCTAATCTCAAAAGCCCCAGCGCAAAGAATTCTTCGAACATTCTTTTAGTACCGACAATCCGGTGTGAATACAATGAGACCAACGTATCTTTTCCTGTTTCAATTCTCTGATGGCCAGTCCACTGGTACCCAGGCAACACAATCTGGATAAGTTGCATGTTGCCACAATAAACCAACAAGATCTCACTGCCAAAGTTATGTTTGAGTTCAAAACAGTGGATTAATGCATACTAGGAAGACTGCTGAATTCTTCATGTTCTGTCTGATTTTTAATGTGTGTGGAAGAGACCTGAGGAAGCCTAATTAATGAATTACAAGGAACACCAGCTGTGTTACAAAAAAGGTTGCACACTTGTATTTTGTTAGACTGATAATCATCAATTTTAAAAGGAAAATCTTTATTTTAGGTATCTTTTCATGATTCCTACATGATTTGATTCCAAATAGCAACACAAGGAGTACATTTTAAAATACCGCAATGTTCATGTTATATTGAAGTGTTTTCACATTAAAGTCGCTCAAGTTTAATAGAGATAATTTATCATTGAAAATAAAAATTCCTAATTATGACATTTCAGAGCTGAAGAACAAGGAACTCGGAGCAGTTTTGTATTGGATCTTGATACCCATCCCAGATAAAAAGCAACGAAAAGCTGAATAATCTGTTGCACAAGTATTTAGTGTCCATTTTCTCTTGAGTTAAAGTGTTGTGGTCAACAATAGTTTACCAACTATTTTTCAAGATCTAAAGGGATTTTTTCACTTTTGAAGGAATCAACTTGGGATATCTCCATGAGTTTAGTTCATTTCAATTATTCTTTACAAATATCAAAGGAAAATTAGATAAAAGAAGCACAACATAGCAGAATAAGAGCATCTTTTAAGGTGACAAGATTAAAAAACTTGGCTTGAAAGTAAAGACAAAAAGAACAGGGAGTGGCCACCAGTTTCCATTCGTAGCAGCAGCAGCTGAACACAGACCAATGGGTTAGTAAAATGTTATGAGAGCACAAAAATGTAGGGAAAGTCAAGATGAAGAAACAGAAAACAAATTTTTGATGTTTGAGAAAGTTATTAGGATACTGTCCATCCAATAAGAATGTAAGACTGAAAATAGCTTGAATGTTTTGGATTTTGGTGATCAAAAGAGGAATGTAGAAAGTTATAACGGTGACATTATTTTTGTCCAATCATAAACCTCAAGTTGTGAATTTTACCACTCAAACTGTAGGCTGGTAAATGTAATGAATGAGCCAGAAAAGTGTGATTTTGACATTAGCAGCAGTGGGTTTGGATCTGCAGAATTTACCAACAAGGTCTAATTCAAATGCGCAACACTTCTTAAGGTGTTAAATTATTTTTAACCTGTTTTTATCTTCATCAAGCGATAAATATAGTAACTTATTGCTCTAGTGTGTGAAACATTTTGTAGAGTAGCACTTGTAAATAAACAGATGGCTTATTTGGTTTTTCCACTAAATGGTGAGAAAGATGACAGGCTGTCAGGAAACGCAATGATTCAAGCTGAGGTTCAGCAGAGATGAACATCATCAGTTTGGAACATCAGTAAATAAAATACAGAGAATTGTTGAAGATGTTAACAGACTGAAGACCGGATGTTTTTTGAATATTAAACTTAAATGAAGAAAAAACAGTTAATAGGAGGAAAAATTAAAGTGTTTCCGAAAGCAAAGGGAAGAAACTGAAAAGGGACATGTTGCACATGTATTCACTGCACTTACCACATGACACTTTCTGAGGTCCTAATGGGAGAGGCAGTGGCTGGACCAGTCTGCTTGTTTTCTTGGGCCTACGGCTCCAGCCATGTCCCCTCTTCTTCCTCCGCGTCCTTGTAGATGACCCAGGAGCTGGAGAGTAAATATCTGAAAACCCAGAGTCTGTGTCACTACTTGAATGTAAGAAATGGGCAGAAATTGGACATTGTCTTTAAATAGCTGTTGCGACAGTTTTTTCTGATTACAATTGCAGCAATAGCAATTGTATGCACATTTTCAAAACACAGACTTAAAAACAAAAGTCTATAATATCATGTAGACATAAGGACACCAGAAAGAACTCTGAACTCAAGTTTGTATGTTGTTGTCATGTGATGAAATGAGATGTAAATACTTTTAGAGGGCACTTTATAAATATTTGCATAAGTAGAATGAATACTATTCTACAATAAAAATGACAGGTCAGCAGACTTACCAGTTGTTAACTGTTGTGTGAAGGATGGGAGTGGCATATCTGTCGCTCTGCAGCTATGCTGTAATCCAAACACTAGTTCTGTTTTATCCAATTCAAATCTCTGTCCAATTCTCTCTGGAGACACTGAAAAACAGATAAAAAATTAACTAACCAACAAATGAATGACTAATTCTGAGAGACTATTGCTGAGTTACAACAGCTAGTGAGATGAGATCATAATGATTACCTGTCCTCCTCTTCTTGTGGGATACAAATGGCAACAGATCATGACGGGTAAGCACTCTTAAAAGTTGCAACAGTGGCTCCAGGTTGCCATCATAGAGATATCCTCTCCTCTCAAGCTCCAGCAACAGCTCAAGACCACTTTTAAACTTGAAGTCCTCTAAAGGCTGCTGTGATCCGCTAGGTTTTAACCGCCTCCATGCCCTCAGCAGCTGTGGACTTGGAGCTACACCAGAGTCCTCTGAATCGTCTTCAGCAGGTTCAACTGTCCAGCCCGCTGGGTCAAGAGGGTGCTGTGCAGGGTAGGTTTCATTCAAAAGGAAAGAGAGAGCTTCAATGTCAGATTCTGTGAGCTGAGAGGCAACTACGTCAAACATCTCATGGAGAGAGAGCATCCCGTAGTAGTTCAGGCACTCGGTTTCGTCCCAGTGGAGTGAGTCCCTGATGGGGCGACCTGGGTACTGCACTGCAGCCATGGTCACAGTTCCACTGTGGTTCCTTCCCACGGTCTCTCTTATCTGAAAAATTTCAACAGGAAAGATACACAAACATTATTTTAAACAATAAGATATTTGGCCGACTCCATGGGTACCAGGAAACCGACATTTACTCAAATTATTATTATTATTTTTTTACTTATAACAACAATAAAGGTGAGTGTTGTGTGTCAAGCCGTGTTTTGGTAGTTTCCATGGAGCAGAATTAGTTGTGGGAGTGGTGACAGTGAGAAACAAAAATTTGTGCTGCACAAAGCTTATGCAATTTTATATACATTTTCATTTTTGCTGCAGCTTGACTGTTTTGATCTGCATTATTTGTTTAATTAGCAAATTTTCGAAACACAATTTGAATCTAGTGACTCAAATTTTGGATTCAGACCAGGGTCTTATAATGAAAAACATAGGAAAACCCCCCAAACAAACCAAAGGCATGTGAGCAGTAAATGCTGGTTTTAACATGTCATAGATGGGATAGATCACATGCTGAATTATGAAGGATTAACAAATAATACTAAACTAGCAGAAGATGCTAATAGAAAAAGTTATGGGGTCATCTTAATAAATAAATATTTCATTAACAGTTCATTTGTTTCAGGACACTGAATTCAAAAAATACAACTTTTATATTGGCTCTGGATCACATGGTTTTAAATATTAAATTATCTATTTCAGCTAATCTCAATGCTTACAGCAAATGAAAACCCAAAGTCTTTGTTATTATAAAATCTGAATATTTTCTAAGTATAATAAAAAAATAACTTTTGTGCAGACGTGTTGACCAAATGAAAAACAATCTCATGTACTGGACAGCATATGCCCCCATTAACTGGTATTAGGTCTGGTGTCTCATCTTACAGTTGACAATACAGAATAGAATCTCTGTAGATTTTAGATCAGGGCAGCTTGGTGGTCAGTCAAGTACCACTGTAATTAAAGCAGGTTGTGTCCTTCTGGAAAACTGAATAAGCATATCAATCAAGTTTGTCAGAATAGAAGTACTTTATTCATCCCAGCAGGGAAATTACTTCGCAGTTACAGCATAGAGACAAGACAAGACAAGAGACAAGACACAATAACAACGTCCGGGTGTTGACTCTGGAGTTTGGCTGTGTCAGAGCTGATGACGTCACAGGCCACCGCTGCATCAGCTGATGGGGGAATGTAAACAGCAATCAAAATGGCGGACGTAAACTCCCTCGGTAAATAACACGGCCGCATTCCCACAGCCAGAAGTTCAATGTCCGGGCTACAAATCTGTTCCTTCACGTTAACATGACGGGATTACACCACCTCTCACTCACATAAGTGCAATCCCGCCGCCCCTCTTCTTCCGACTCTTGGAAAAGTCCCTGTCCCCACGCACCAAGGAAAATCCAGGAACCTCCACGCTGTAGTCCGGAATAAGCGAGTGCAGCCAGGTTTCCGTGAAGCAGAAGATACTGCACTCCCAGTACTCCTTCTGGGTCCTAACCAGCGCCGTGAGTTCGTCTGTCCAATTTCCCAAAGACCTCACGTTCCCCACAATAATCGCCGGTAACGCTGGCCTGCGCCGTCTCTTCTTCTACCTCCGTTTAACTCCAGACCCGCAGCCCCGTCGTCTCCTCCGTAACTCCTCCGGGACCACAGGCCCGTCTCCGGGCAGCAGCAGAGGCTTACACAGCGCAATCAGCCGTTCACGTAAGCAAACAATGCCGCTACTCCGCTCGGCGAGGTTCTCCGCAACCAAGAGTAGAAAAAGTAGCAGAAGAACGCAGAGAACATCAACAGAACCACATCCAGCCATTGTGGAAAGCCCAACTGATGATTCATGGGTTCTTCAAGCACGGTTCATTAATCGGTTACAGCAAATATACACAGACAAACACACACGACGGGAGCTGCATCTGCAGGCAGCCAGCTGCGCCGGCTTGACGAATGAATAAGAGAATAAGAGAGGAGCTTAAAGTGCTCTTTAACTCCTGGTTGATGACTGCTCTGACTTTAGACATAATACAACACAGCAGACTAACACCAGTCCAGACTTGGAACCTAATTATTTTTTTTTTAAAGTACTTTAACCTGTCTCAACAACATTGTCTTCTGTTTCAGGTATAGCTTAGCATGACAAAATGGCAATTTAACCATGTCATGGACACATCTCCGTGGCGTGAGTCTTGATGCTCTGTCTCTAGCTAATGACGCCTTGTCAATGCTTAACTCTTCAATTGGCTTTTGAAGCCTCCCCCTATTGCATCATAGGTTTTCCTTCCATCCAATTTTCCACTCATTTGCTTGGATAAAGCATTCTTTGAACAGCCAGCTTAATTAGTAATGGCATTCTGTGGGCTACCCTATTTGTGTCAATAACTGTTTGCTGAACCACCGTCAAGTCAGCAGTCATTCATGATGATGTAGGCAATAACATTTCTGTATTGAAGCTCCTTTTTCACATTGTCATTATACTAGTTTTCTGGAGAGCAAAATTGAGGATTTTTATTCACTTTAAACCATACTCATCGAAGCTTACAGAAATAAACCTTTGAAGTGGATTTCTGTGTGTAGAATTTGTATTAGCTTTTTAATGGTATTCTAATTATAATTATACTTCATAACAGCCCAGCATTAGTCACCGGACAGGACTGCATAGAACTAAAGCATATCGAGGTCTGAGGATTTACCTTTTAGCGTCCGTAGCTCAACGCTGTTTCGAGACTCGCCAAACAAACGGCCAGCTGTGAATGTTAAACTGTCGCTTTGTTCAGCAGAATGCAGCAAAACGCTAGAAGCCAAATACAAGTTGTCCTTTCTTCTGACGCCCAACAGCAGCGCTGATTGGTGGAGCCGTGTGATGGTTTATGTAACCCGTCACGTTTTCTGTTGGAAAACAAAACAATGCTTCTCACATTTAACAAAAATGTTTCTTATGCTTGAGAGGTCAAGGTTAGACCGACAGGCATTTAGTGGGTTGTTAAACATGCATCGGTCCTTTGTTAGCAGCCGTTTTCTACCGTTTGTGCTAACCGACATCAAGTCTATAACATTGCTTGACTCTTGTTATGGAAGCACAGTTTCGCTAAAGAATAAAGAGCGTGCTGTGAAGTATTTGAAAACATTTTAGACTTGTTCTTTCAGTAAAATAAAACACATAATTCATACTTACAGTTCTCTTGTTATTTCTCCTCTTCCGCTGGAAAATCTAGCAACTTCCACAGACCAACGTCCACGCTGACGACAACGCTGGGAAAACGACCAATCATATCCCTCCTTCTTGACGGATGACGTAAGGTCACGTTTTTCACGCCACTGATCTGCGGTCAGTTCTTTGTGCGATCTGTGAACTGTGAACGAGGACAACGGGCACCACACATCTGATCTCATGGCTGTCGCTTAGCTTACATATTGTAGATAAGCATTTCGAGTTAAAACACACAGAAGAGATAAAGATATTAATACAAACTTATTTTTATTATTTGAAGCATCCCGTTTTCAATGAGGTTCACAGTGTGGCCAATAGGTGGCAATGTGGTGCATCAGAATACCAAGATGTTTTTTTCCCCCTCTCTCTCTATCTCCGTGGCCACATCACATCCGTGATCCTGAACAGCAACAAAGAGGTGGAGGTTGTCTCATAAAACTTTTTCAGTGAGTACCTAGATTTTATATTAAGGATTGTATGACGTAAAAATTGTAAATGTCCTTTAGTCGTCAAGAACGAATATGAGTATGTGTAAAGTGTTTTGATGTTATGATAAGCTGTCCGCTTGGACTAGAGTTGACGTAAACGTTAGCAAAGAAGCTACATGTTAGTGTGTTGAATTTCCGGTAAAGTTGTGTTTTTAAGCATATATTTATGGATATCACTTGACACAGCGACTCTCTAAATAAACATATTATTGCTAACAATAACAGATTCATGAATATCATGTTTGTTGAGAGATGTGGTATTGACCAGGCCCTTTTTGATTGTAATTTTCCACTGCTCTTCTACTAACAAAGTATTCAGCCGGTTTGAACGTACATTTGATCAACAATCTATTCAAATAAGTTTTCTCTGGTATAAATTAAAAGCCTTTGGATTTGAGAGCGAGCTATTGGTATTGTTTTAGGCTTTAGCATAGGTGTAGTTGCCTTAAGTTCAATTATGCTTCATTTTTTATGTAGTTTTAACCACCAGATTTATTGTATAGTGGGTTATAAAATCAGGTAAGCTATTTTATTTATATTTGTATATTGCGTTAAAGAATTCTTCCCCCTCTAATTATCTTGAGCTGTCCAGGCTTTGTGATGATCTTCCAAACAATCTCGTAAATAAACTAAAACAATGATTTTATTTCTGCACATTTTCTCCCTGTTGGTTCAATGGATTAAAAAACAAACAAACAGGTAAAGTAATTTGAATGAGCGTTACACCTTGTTACATAAGGTGGTTCTCACCTTATGTAACAAGTACTGCCAGGGTAAATACTAGAAATACACCAATCTGTCAGTCAGATGTAGCAATTTTTTCATTGATCACCAAGTTATTTATTGAACAAACTGATTCTATTTTTCTTATTCATTAAGTTTGTGGAATATTATTTCCTAGTACTGCTGCAATAATTAACATTGAAGGAACAGATTTGGACTTTCTCACCAATCAAATGTCAAAATCCAATATGGCCGCTTCACTTTTTAAACTTTAGTAATAAAGTGTTGCTTTGTATCTCCATGACATCTGTAGCTAATCCTTATTTACACTTTATGTTATACCTAAAGTATTGCCAAAACTGGCTTGTAATAAATGTTAACTTCATAATATATTGAATTGCAATCACCATTGAAGCATGTGTACAATATTACAATCCCAAAAGTCTCCTTTGACATAATTCTAGGTTGTCAATTGTATTTTATGTGTTTTGTATTCATCCTCCACATGATAACTGTATATCAGTTGAGTTATATGGGTTTTGATCCCCTCCCTGATACAGAATTTAGTGTCTGAGGTGTGAATACACCAACTGATTTAGATGAAAAGGAAAATGTTTATCACACCGTATATCTTCATCACAATATTCAACAATACCATGTTGCAATTGCATGTTCTCCTATTATAGTGCAACTCTTTGTGAACTTTCTTGATATTTATTATGTAAATATCAAGCAGTATTTTCTGAGTACTTCTACCACTCACTTTAAAAGTCTTTATTAAAGCAAAGTGTATTGGGTCAAGAGGAGGAAGGCTTTTGGTTAGCAGCTACTTGATGATCAACTTATTGCTGCAAACGTGTTCAATGTTTAGTCGCATTTTACATCCAGACATTTTAAATTCCTTGAAATCTCCTTTCAACAGAAAGTCTTCAGATGTCCTCAGGTGCACCAAAGGGAGAGAACTGCCTTGTGGACATGGACAGCAAGGCTGGAGATCTGTTTGGTGCAGAGGATGCTCATCCGACTGGAACGGGGGGCAACGGCGCTACTGGAGTCCTGTCGAAGTAAGAGCCTTTCACTTTAGATTTTTCATGTTAAAAATAACAGATTACATCAAAGTTATTACATAGATTATTTTATTTTCATATGTATTCTACCTTGCCTTTACTTTCCAGGCTGTGGCTTCCCAAAGGCCTCTCAGTCAGCGTGGCTAAAGAATGGTTTAACCGCCGCAGGGTGTCCATTCGACCGTGGGCCAGTTTTGTTGACCAAAGGAAGTTCTCGAAACCTCGAAACTTCGGAGAGCTCTGCCAGAGGGTGGTGAAGAATGTGGAGGTTTACAACAGCAACTACACCTTCATCTTTCTGGGTCTCATCCTCTACTGCATGTAAGGCCTCAATGAGATGGATCAGTGTTGGTTTAATCTCAAAACAAAAAAATTTGCCTCTCATATTAGCAGTTGTTTTTATGTAGTCTGTGTGATTAAAACACATTTAAAAGGTCATGAGATAAGAATTATTACCTTGAAATCTGACTGATTGACTTGTTTGTGCTCCTGATCCTCAGCATCAGCTCACCCATGCTGCTGATTGCCTTGGCTGTGTTTGCTGGTGCCTTCTACATAATCCACCTCAAGTCTCTGGAGTCCAAGCTGGTTGTTCTTGGTGAGTAAAGTTGGCATAAAATGAAGTTATGTATTTTTTTACATGTGTTCCTTGGATGAGTTTTATTTCTCAGACTTCCTTGGAAGCATGTAGTCGTTTTATCATGACGTATAAGCCCAACCAGTCCTGTATTAGGCAGAACAAACCAGCACGTATAAAGTGTATCAGTCTGTTTTCTTTGTACTCTCTTGTTCATCAGGTAAAGAGCTAACCGTCCCCCACCAGATGAGTTTAGCTGGAGCCATCTCTCTGCCCGTGTTCTGGTTGGCAGGAGCCGGTACTGCTGTTTTCTGGGTTCTTGGTAAGTCAAACCACTGCAGTTAGGTTTTGCCACATGTTGCTGATCTGCTGGCATTAGTTTGCTGGCAACAAATTGCCAACAAAATATGTGGCACTGTACATGTTTATTCAGTGGCCATGCTCACAAAATCTGTGGCATTAAAAGGTTATTCAAAGAAATACACACTTTTTTTCAGGTGCATCACTCCAAGAATTACAAGAAACTAAAAGACTCAAACAAAACCTGAAACTTTGTTTTAGGTCATGCAGGTGAAGCTGTCGTGCTTTACCTGCATGACAACCAATACAGACACAAACATCCCTATATTCATACTGTTTTCATCTCAGTTGAACCACAGATTTTCTTTAGGAGATGTACAGTTTTAACTCCAGTCAGTCTCCAGGCGTGCTATTCTGTCTGCCTAAATATGCAGGTCACCTCAGTGGTTGCTTTGTACAGCCGATGGCATATTGAAGCAGCCAACCTCTCAAATTTTCAAACCAAGTTAATGATAAAAAGCTATTGATAAACTTTAATCTAAAATAAATGTGCTAAAAACTTGTGCTGCTATTCATCATTTTGCACTAGTATGGAATAATAATGTTGCTTTGGCACAACTTAATTTTCTCTGCTGCACCTCAGGTCCACACTGTTTCAATCTGAAGCCTGGTGTGGTGAAGCCCTACGCTCACCCACAAATTGTTAAATTTGTTATGTGATGATAACTTTACACCCAAATGTCTAATTAATGAGGGCCATTGCATTTTTATGACCTTGGTTTTTTTCCTGATAATATATTCGGTTTCATGGGCTGTTATTGTTTTATTAAAAAGCTCGACATATTCTCTGTTCTAAAATGCATTTTTCCATTTTTGCCTCCTCCCAGGAGCTACGCTGTTTGTGATTGGCTCCCATGCCGCCTTCCGGCAGCTGGAGGGAACGGACTTGGATGAGCTGCTCATGGAGCCCGTGTGACGACCCAGCTGAACTTGAAGCAGCTGCTGATGGACGGTTGGGCGTCTTTTTGACCCAGTGATTGCACCAGCCTTCAGGTGTTTGGGGGAGAAACTGCTCTGAAACCGTTTCCAAGCTATACGTGTATCTTATATTCCAGGTATTTAACATTATGGCATTTATCAACGCACCTTACATTGTGTCAAAGAACTGTTGTTACACTCTTTCATGTACATAGCTGGTCATATGCACAAATCATGAATTTCTTAATAATCAATTAAAGCACATTGTGAGATTATGGGCCTTGATCTGAATATTTCTAACCTCTTATGCCTCTGGTTTGTGTCATAAGGCCTCTTGCTCCTTACTGATATACTCACCATCTATAAATAGAGCTTCCGCAATGAACTCTCTGCTGTAGAAACAGATTCTGTGCATACTTCATATTTATAAACGGCTGTTTATGAGTAATTTCCAAAGGTAAAGTGCCATATAAAGCTTTAAAATGCCTGTTTTTATTGAATAAAATGCTAATTTGAGAAAAGCTTCTGGATCACTTACAAGGTACTGAAGGCCTGCTGTGTTGAGATTTTCGCTGTTCTCATGGTGTGCATATTTAATCAGTCTGCTTTGAACGTTCAGCTAATGAAAGCATGTTTCAGAAATGTACTATTTGTTTACATCTGATGGAAGTGGTGTGTTTTTGTATTGGAATTTTTGGAAGTGCAATAAATCCTTGTTACTGATTCATCCTTAAACAGCATGTTTGTCTTCTGTTTGTGCATGCTTGGCAGTGCTTTGCGTTGAACTTTGAAGCCCTCAGAACCTCGTCTGTACCGTTCGGTTATTATTCCGGTCCGGTCTGAATGCACAGTGGAATAAAACACCATGAATCCCTGCTCTCCCTCTCTCTGTCTCTCTCTTTCTGTGTGTCTGCGGCGCTGCAAACTGCACCGGTCACCGACAACCGCCCTCCCCTTCTCGCTTTCGTTTCCCCCCATTGCTCCCCCTCTTCATGTGACCCCTGTGACCTGTGCTCTCTGACAGCACAGCCAAAGGACCCCATGCACCAGTTGCCATGGCAATGACCTTGGAGGGCCCCAGCCAGACATTCACCCGTCCACAGGAACACTCGCTTACACACTGCGGCAAAAAGCCGAGCGATCGATATTCTATTATACGTCGGGGCGGAGGGGGAGAGAGTGGGGAGTCGCACTGCAGTGAGCTCACTGCAGAGACACCAGGGAAATTAGAACAAGGGTGAGAGTGAGAGGGTGTTTGTCAGCGAGAGTGACACAATGTGTGTGTGAAAGGGAGCAGGTTTGTCATTAGACAGCGGTGGAGCAGTCTCTGAAAGTTTTTGTTTCTCCAATTTTTGCCACGGCAGGCAAAGTATTTAAGTAACCTGTTCTTTCAGGTGATACAGAATTAAACCATGCATGGCTTCCTGTGTACTAGATGATCTACAGGAGGTTTATTTTAAACAGATGACCTCTGAGAGATTACAGCCTGAAGGCAGGAGCTACAGGAATGCAACCTTTTCTTATTCTTAATCCATACTACACCTTCACAATGCTTATTTTTATTGTTTACAATAATACTTAGCAATCTTGTCTCTTATTGAAGCTCGTATGTTGAAGTCAGGTGAGGCTGACATGTACAGGTTTTGGTGCATTACCCTGGGCTGTTGCCAACTCTTCCCCTATAGATCAGAGACACCAGGTGGCTCCTTAACCTCAGATTCATGTTAGGCCATTTCAGCTACAATTACTGCTACATATCTGCACCAAATCTACATTTATGTTATTAAATAATAAAAGAGTGGAGGAAGGCTGCAAGAATTAATGTGAAATGTCTCTATCCATTCATATTAGGAAAACTATATTCAAGTAAAGGTGAAATATGTATCACATGTAATAGAAGAACTTCTTCACTATCTGGAAAAATCTAGAGTTTGATTCAATTGTTTTCCAGGTTTCAAATGTACTTATGATTATAAAATAGACTAAAAATCAGGTTTTTATCAACCCTACTGCTTAAATCCATCCATCTGTTTCCTACTAAAAAATTTTTTTTACAGCTTTCATACCTGAAGCGATGTGTAACCTGGTTCACCATGAGTTTACAGTGAATTTAAGTTCACCATAATTTTACATTTTACTGTTGTGTTTCTAAAAACGTCAGTCTGGAAAATGGAGGAATTTCGACATGAAAGATGCAGGAAGTCAGTGACACAAAATCAAAACCAAACACGCAGGTTTAGGTTGTATTAAATGTTCTAGATGTTTTATTGGTGTTGGTTTCATTTATTTGACACACAATATTTCTACAAGTTTTGTATGATGGTATTTTTTTCTTCATCAATCTCGTCCCTTTCTGTGGTCTGGGATGGACCCAGCTGAGACTGCTGGTGCCCTTCGACTGGTCTCCAACACGCAAGTGTGCACAGATCCGAGCCGGACTTATCGGGATCAGGACCCGGGTCCCGTAAGAAGGGCCCCAGGCGCATGGAGTCACACTGTCACCACTCGAACTACATCGCAGCACACTTTCACCACATCATACCTGCACACATGCCTTGATGGGGAACCTGAAGCCTTTTGGTTTGATAAACACAACCTGACACCCTGCTTTGCTGTTACACTGAAGATTAGCCTCTTGAGAAACCAGCAAAAAAACAAACAAAAAAAAAAAAACAGAAAACAAAGAAAATACAAAAAGAGAGACAGATCCTGACCAGTAGTGTTTATGCTCTTCATGAATGTCTCTCTTGCATTGCTTTCCAACATATTTTTTTATTGTCTCATTTAAATTCAGGAATAGAATTACATAGATTTCCTAGAGCACACAGAAAGATTGAGTTGATTTACCAACTTGGGGTAGAGGGGATGTACTGTAATAGTTATTAACAACGACAATGGTTCACACTGTGCACACAAACAGAGACAAATGGGACAGGAGGGAAAGGGAGAGGAGGGCTGTGAGAGACAGAAGGGAGCAAGAGGGAGGACAGGACGCCATGAGATGTGCTTTGTTAAGCTTAAATGAGGAAAAGTTGCTCTCACACACCTTCTCTCCCATATCAGAAATAAAAAAAGACAAATAAATCATCAAAATCCCTCCTGCCCCCACATATTAAAAAAACAACAACACTGATTGTGGAAAACAGAAGAAACAAAAAATAAAAATGGATGTAGTGAGATCGTCGGGGAGGTGACCACTCTGCGGTTTCTCCACAAACAGGAGACAGAGGCGAGAGATGGCAGTCGAAGTGGTGGCCGGCGTTGGGATCACTCGGTGTGATCTTTTAATCTGTGTGTGATTGGAGGACAAGCAAAAGGGCTGCTGGCGAGGAGAGAAAGGAGATGGGCCTACTAAAATACAGAGGGGATAGGAAAGGGAGGAAAGGAAGCTGAATGGTCCTTTTTTTGCAGAGCATAGACACTCCCTCTGTATCGTCAGCTCATTCAAATCTACATACACAATATGCAGCTGCCGTTTGGTAGATATATTGGTTTAAGTACACAGCAGTGAGAGAACACATGCAAAGAGTATCATAGGAGGTAAGGAGAAGGGGCGCAGGGCAATGTAGAAAGTTGTAAAGGTGCTTTTGCTGTTTTTAATCTTTGGGGCAGTTGTGATGGAAATTGCTTGAAAGCAGGTTTTGTCTTTAAAAGGGGGGCAGAGGGCATCTGGAGATGAGTCTTGCCAAGGATGAAGTGAAGGGGAGAACGGATGAGTAGAAGATGTAAAGGGGCTTGAGCAAAGGTGCTCCACTGATCAATAATATGTCTCCTTCTCCACCCAACCTGCAGCACAAAAATATGAAAAACACAGAGAAGTTCACACTTGACGTTATAAACATTTTAGGAAATGTGCACATTGGCATTCTTAAATTAGCGCAACCCCCCCCCCCCCCCAAAAAACAAGTTCATCTGAGTAAATTATAGTTAAAAAGGTAATTCATTTTAGTAATTCAATTTAAAGGTGGCATGTTGATTCATTATTCGCAAAGTGATATGGCTCAAATGTTCATTTCTGTTCCCTTTGATAGTTATGACAAAGCTAATGAAACAAAAGTAAATTTTCTAGAATACTGGGATTTCATTTGTAATAGAGATTTCAATACAGAAATATTTTGACTCCACAATCATGGTAAACCAGCACTGCCTTTCACTGCCACCATCAACAAGACAGGTACGCCATAAATGGTCAGGATTGAGAAGCAAAGCTAATTTACAAGTTTGGACCCAGTGAGATTAAAACCTTCAACATCCTCCACAGAAAGGTATATCCTGGTTATGCTCCAATATTCCTGTCACATTCCCTTTGTTAAGCCACTCCAGATTCAGAAATGTCAGAAATAAATCTGGACTAAGGGAAAGAGGGGTAACTCTGTGGTCCTAAAATGTAGGTAAATTTTCATTTTATCTGAAAGGCAAGGTCCTAGCAGGATCTAGAAGAAGAGTGGAAAGGCAGAACCCACACTGTGAAGTTTCCACAGTCAGTGATATTTTGGAGACCTGAACCCCGATCTATGTAGTTTGGAGTTATGGTCAAGAGAAGCACAAAAGACACCAGAACCAACAAAACAGATGAAATTATCTCTGATATTAAAGCAACTTGGTCTGCACTGATCCAGTAATCCAAGCCAAAAGGAGACCCAACCACGTATCGAGTGTTTATAGTACTCAGAACATGGGAATAGTTCTTCTAAGAAGTGAAAATTTTTGTGTAAGATATAATCATTAAAATAAAAACAAACACATAAAATATACATCACTTTGCATGTAATAAATCCATGTAAGACATAAGTTTCCCCTTTTTATTGAATTACTGAAATAAAGGCAAGATTTCATTGATATAATTTATTGAGATGCCCTTGTACAATGCAATGAATACTAACTATTGATCTGTTTTTTGTTTAGTGTCTTTTAATATATAAATAAAAAATTTAAAAAATGTGAGAAGCAAAGACTTATGACCTAATCTGGAGTGAAATGTTTTACACTAAATTCAGGAAAAAACAAAAAGAAAAGAAAAGAAAGAAAAGCTGCTGGGAAAATGGTTTTAACCTTTATCAAGAACAAACGGCAGCTTATTTTGACAACGGCTCTGCAGAATGAGACCTGCCTTTTTTTCTCCACTAAGAAACACTCCTGAACCTAAAGGACACCTTCTGGGAGGAGAGAAGAACAACTGTGCTTTTGAAAAACTTGCCAAAGAACAATTTCTGAACAACTTCAATCATGTGGAGAAGAACGCAAAAATGTAAAAATGTAAATCTCATATTTTCCATACAACTAAAACCCTTAATAAGAGAAAAAACAGAGACTTACCGCCAGGGTTCCGGCGGAGGATAAGTTTTCGTACTTCATCATAAACAAAGATGAGAAAACTATATGGGAATGCACAAAACCACCAGGAAGGCCTGCAAACAAGAAATGAGTAAAGTAAAGTGAGTAAAGTAAGCAAGAAATATGTCAGATCTTATAACAGAGCGAAACATTTATCTCTGAGACATACTTTAGAGGATACATCCTGAGAGCCACATCCATGCCAGGGCAGTAGGACAGGAAGGCAGCCAGGGCAGTTTCTTCGAACAGGCCAAAGATCAAAATCTTGTTCCTGAGCGCAGAAACGCAGCAAGCATCAGTAAGAACAATTCATGAAGACTTTTAAATATGCATATGTGTAGCTCCAGCACTCACTTCATGCCCTGCTGGAACACAGAGTTACGTCTGGTCTTGCAAATGATGAGATCGGCCCACTGCACCACCACGATGCTGACAAAGAAGGCTGTGTGACATGTATACTCGACAATCTTCCTCTGTTCGTATGTCTGTGTGAGGAAGGAGACGACAGACAGAGAGTAAGACCAGCTGGCAAAATATGAAGAAAGATACTGAAACTACAAAAGAAAAGAAAAAGACACGTACCCACTGCTGTCCATAGCTGTCTTCCAGGTCGTTGCAACTGCGGTCATCCCAGTCCAGTCGGATGCCCAACAGTCGACTGGGCAGGAAACCATTTTCAGCCAGGATGACAAAGTAGCTGAAGAAGCCTCCCAACGCCTGGATCATTCCTGTGGAGGCAGACAGGTTGACATAATGTAGACATGGTTTATGTTCAACAAGTAAGACTAAAATAAGGTTTTATTAAAATAAACAATCCATCTAAAAGAAGCATAGGTAGGATTTATAGCTTCAGTAGATTTATTGCTATCAACAAGTTTGTGTTTTCCATTTGTGCTCCAATCCCTTGATACTATCTGTATAATCCCCCTAAATACATGTTACATTAGCTGATTAGTGTTGCAGTTTTGAGAATTTTAAAAGACGATAAGATACCCAGAATATAATTAGTAGTTTATTTTTTCATTCTTGTTGACACCTTATTGTTCATGTTTTGGTCCAACAAAGATGAGTTGTTGTTTTTTAAGTCAATCAAACAATCTTTAATTTCATGTTTCAAGCAACCAAACTGAATATTTACTGATTTGATAAATGAGCAAAATCCAAGCTGTTTCAAAAAGATGGAAATAATTTAGTTCAGGATTTATTCATAGTGTTTTGTGTGAGGGGAAATTAAAACCTAACATTTTAATTTCAAAGTAAGATGTACCTTTTCACTATTAATGGTGGGAATATCACATTCAACAGGAATGAATGTGACCTTTTGTAGAATAAAGGGACTATTGTAAGTCATTTAACTGGCATTTATTCTAACCAATAAAACAGAATAACATTCACTAAAGATGTTTTTCTGATAGGTACAAAGAAAAATCTAACTTTTCACAGGTTTATTTGTAAATATAGTTTATAGTAAATCACCCCATAATTTTAGCTGTCTTGATTTTTAACTTTCAAATATCATTTTGATATCATTTGAAAGTTGTTTTGATACTTCTTCAGACTATAGCTTGTATTTACATACAATGCTTGTGAATAATTGCAAGAACATTTAGGTTTAGTCTTTTTTGCACACCGATTTGTCCATAAGCGATGCTGATGAGCCTCTCATTTACAAGCTTGTCCCTGAAGGGGTTCCTGGGCTGACGCTTCATGATGTCGCTCTCAGCTGCTTCATAAGCCAAAGAAATAGCTGGAACCTATCAAAGGAAGAGTAAGAGATAACCTTCTATACTGCACAGCTGTTTCTAAGTGTATGTATATAAATTCACACTGTCTGGCTTTAATTGTTCTCACCATGTCAGTTCCCAAATCGATGCAGAGGATAGTGATGGTTCCCAGAGGCAGAGGGATGTTGGCGATGATGAAGAACAGGAAGGGGGTAATCTCTGGGATGTTGCTGGTCAAGGTGTAGGCAATGGACTTCTTCAGGTTATCAAAGATCAACCGGCCTGATGGTGAATAAGTGGAAAAATCACATTAGACAACATTTACAATGGACATCTGGGCATAGAAATGCTAAGATGCTAAGCTATGTTCAAGATTCAGACATGGACCAAAATGCTTGGTCATATAGTCAGTACAGAAAGGAAAAACTTACAAAGTACTCTATGCTTAGTATGAATATCTGATGCAAAAGTAAACAAGGATACTTTAAGCTGAACATTGTTTTTTAAACAATTTAGAATATAGATTAAACCAAACCTGGTCAACTGAGCCCAACTACATTCTGTTTAATTGGGCCAGAATCAGATTGGTTAAAGGTTAAACCACACTTGGTTGACATAATACCCAAATTATGTTATTCTTCATCAATTTATATATTTTATTCATAAAGACTTCCCATCAGATTATGTTTTTTTGAAATCGAATTTTCCACCGTCTTCCATTATTTAAGGTTTCCATTATCAACACTTTATCGATCTCATCTCAGTCCTCTCCACTGGGCCTTCCCACCTTCTTCCACTCCGGTAACAATGGAGGCAAAGTTGTCATCCAATAAGATCATGTCTGCAGCCTGTTTGGACACATCGGAGCCTGAGATTCCCATGGCAACACCGATGTCGGCCTTTTTCAGAGCAGGAGAGTCATTCACACCATCACCTGTCACAGCGACAATGGCACCCTGGGATAGATGGAGAAAAGGCATGAGATGCTGAGATGATCTACCAAAGGAACGGCTTTTTATTTTAGAAACAGTCAAACTTAAACATTCTGAAAAGCCTTAATAGTTTAAGTATTATTTATAATAAATATTATATTATTTTTTAAGGTATAAATAAGATTATGTTTGACAGGTTGAATTTGTTTTCTGATGTAAACTGTTTAAATTATCTACTTTATTTCAATTGAAATGCAACTAAAAATAGGTATTTTATTTAACTGTATCCTTTTGTCTAGAGATGCCCATTTACTGGATATCTAGCACCACCTGCTGGTGAACAAGTATAACATGTCGGACAGACTACCGTAATTCCACGCAGTACCAAGTTTCTTATAAGACTCTTCATTAAAACAATGTCAAAATGTCTCAACCTGTCTCTGGCA